>NC_072790.1:230037320-230340350 GCF_028583425.1 Eublepharis macularius | reverse complement strand
TGCAAGGTAATAGGTGTGATGAGCGTTTGGCGACTGCTCTAACACAACCCCAAAACACTCAGGTGGGGCCTTCCCACATCCAGGTCCAGGATCAGTGCTGCTACAATAAGCCACAGGCCTGGCCAGAGTAACAGCGCCCTGAATGGGGATGGATTACTCTTGGTGCCTACGGTGCCAGTAATCTAAGGGCGAACAATGCACAGATTTATGCTAGTGATCTTGTAGGCTGCTCCTGTGTATATTGATTACCTATTGTGAGACCTGGTTGGTACTGCTTCCTAATAAAGGACTCACACAACCACCAGTGTTTGGACTGTGGAAACTGTAGGATTATTGATCAACCTGTCCGTTACAGTAGGGTCAAGCTGTATATTTTTAGCTATACAAACTGGCTTTCTTAGTTATATTGCCTTTTTCTTGCTCTGAATTTTGAGATAGAATGACTGTTTAATTATACAATTTTAACTGTAAAAGGCTGCTGACCCCTCTTCCTGTTCCCCTCTTTTCAGGCTTTTCTCTGACCCTCGCCCTTAGCTGAGAAGCTTCTACTGTGTAGCCTTGCAGCTGCTCCTCTTTTAACAGGCTCAGGAAATGGAGCATCTGATGAAATGGGTCCTAATGCCTAAAAGTTGATGTTAGAATAAAAATGTGTTAAAAGAGCTGCAAGATTCTTATTTATTTTTATTGCAACAGATTTTACACAGGTAGACCTCTGGAAATATTATATACACACATTCATGTATATATTATTGCAGCACAATATATTCAATGTGCATTTTTTTGTTGTAACCCCTTACCAAGTTTCTCTCATTTTATCTTCACAACTCCGTGAGTTAGATCAAGATGGGTGGCTGTGTTAGTCTGTCTGTAGCAGTAGAAAAGAGAGCCCAGTAGTACCTTTAAGACTTAACAAAGTTTGTGGTAGGGTATGAGATTTTGTGAGTCACAGCTCCCTTTTTCATTCTAGCTGTATCTGAAGAAGTGAGCTGTGACTCACGAAAGCTCATACCCTACCACAAATTTTGTTAGTCTTATAAGTGCTACTGGACTCTTGGTTTTTTCTGTGAGTTAGGTTAGGATGAGAGAGAATGCCTGGGCTAACATCACTTACAGTGCAATCCTAAACAGAGTTACTCCGGTCTACGTGAATTGATTTCAATGGGCTTAGACTGGAGTACCTTTGTTTAGGATTACTCAGTTAGTAATGTCCATGGCAAGCAATGATTGGAGCACAGCTATCTAATCGCAGTTCCACACTCACAACAACCGTGTGAAGCTGGGATGCATTAACTACGCTATCTATATTAATTCCATATATACGCCATCAAATCTATATACAATTGTTACACAACAGCATGATTAACAACGAGAATTATTCTAGCAATAACAACCACCGCCATCCCAATTGCTTCCGCCTAGCGTCCAACAGGGAGAAACGGCCAGACCCGCGCAACCATAGAAAGTCGCCGGGAAGCCTAGAGCGGAATTCTACTCTTCCATAGAAGTCACTGGGAAGACGGGCCCATCCGGTCTTAAGGAAGGGGGAGGTCGGCCAGGCACCCGGAAGTAGTAGCGCGTGACAGCGCAGGCGCGCTGAGTGCGGCGCTGATTGGGCGGGAGCGACGGTTGGAAGAAGGCTGAGCGGTGAGCGGGCGAGGGATGCGGGCTGGGCGGCGACGGGAGGGCGGGTGAGGCCAGCTTGATATGAGGGTCCGTGGGGTTCCTTAGCCGGTGTGGAGCAGCTCGAAAGCTCGGCCGGACCTTACTTTTGTTGAACTCGCCTTCGGTCCCTCCTCCCACTACCTCCTCTGCATGGCGGCGCTGCTGGCCTGCCTTACAGGGCGGGCATAAAGCTCAACTCTCATGAAGAGTTTAGCATTAAAAGGATGCCTGTCGCTGGCCTTTGAGTTTTCCCAGCCTTGTGTTTCTTTTAAAAGATTGGTTCTATTCTTTTTTTATTTAACTGTCGTCGTAATACTGGGGGTACATGTCTCTTTTATGGCGCTTTTGCCCTACATTTCTTCCCGAAGAGCTCAGGGTTCTCCCATTTCTAATTCTCCTAGAAACCTATGAGGCGGAGAACTTCGTGGCTGGGGGAGGGGATTTGAACTCAGGGTTCTCCAAGTTTAAATTTCTTAAGATGTGGTGGGTTGTTTTTTTTTTTGGAGAGGTATCAGATTTGCGTGCCGTTTGGTAGAACGATGGAGGATGTGTTGTTCTCAAATAAGTAAATGAATAGAAAAATAATTTGTGTTGTTATTTTGGGAACTGCTAAAAATGTAAAAGCAAGGATGGCAAACAAGCGATCTGGATTACCTGCTGGCAGCTGGTCTTCGCATTGCAAACAAGGACTGATCTTTGTGGATACGGAGCTTATGTCAGTGTATGCACACTTCGTGAAGGACGCAGCCAATGCAGTGTCTGCCTAGCAAGTCTTCAAGTTGTTGTTTTTCTCCCAAATTCTGTGGAAAAGGTCAGCTATGCAGGTGCTTAGTTGATGTTCTGTAGGTGGAGAGTTGCACCACAGATTTTGAAATCTAAGCATCTGAAGGACTGCCTCTCCTGGTGTGAGCCTGTGTCTTGTTTGTTGCCTTGATCTCTCTGGAGATATTTATTACTATCAGGTTCCAGAGAGGGTCTAGAGACTTTTGTGGCATTTCAAGAGACGTCTTTCAGAATTTAGCCATTTTCAGAATGAGGGTACTGGGCTAAGTGAACCCAGGATCTATCTGATCCAGCAGGGCTTTCCATCTTAGGCATGGATGGTTTTCTTTTGGTCCTGTCCCTCCTGTGCTCCCTTTTTCTGCGTCAGTTGTAATGAGCCTAAGAGCCTGTGTATGGTGAAGGATCCAAAGTAGTAATTTGTCAAAATGTGTTGAGTCTCTCCCTTGGACATAGGAAAATATTCAAGATTATGGGATATTATTATATTCCCAGGTGCTGGACTTTCCCAGCCTTGCTGTGCTTGGTTCCCTTCTCTTTGCCTTAAAATCCTCCTTTCTTCAACAGGCTCCTATATGGATCAAGCAGCGTGGGCTGCCTCATATATACGAAGGATATGTTGAAAGGGAATGCTTGGGTGTGGTAAACTCTCCTTTCCCCTCAGGGATCCATGCTAGTAAAAGTAGGAAGATGGAACACTAGCTGGGGTAGCACAGACTCCTATACTCCTCTTGAGGTCATGTGGTAGTTAGACTGTAGGACTAGAATCTGGGAGACCCAGGTTCGAATCCTTATTGTATCATGGAAGCACACTGGGTGTGCCAGTCACACTGTCGGCCTAACCTGCCTTGCAAGGTTGTTGTGAAGGTAAAATGGCAGAGGGGAGAATTATGTAAGCCACTTTGGGTCCCCATTGGGGAGAAAAATGAAGTTAATAAATCCTCTGTGGTGCTTTTGGGGACAGACCTGGCTGCACTGAGTGTAATTCTGCATAAAGGAAATAGCAAAAAATGTGCTGTGTTCTGCCATCTTTTCGCCCATTTTAAGAGTGAATGCATTTGCTCTTGAGAAGATATAATTGGCTGTCTGTGTCCCTCTAGTCAGGAGGTATCCAAAGGTGAGGTTCTGGAAAGGACTTGTGCTAACTATGTCAAAATAAAGAGTGGTGTGTGTTGCCTAGGCTCTGAGTTCTCAGGGGTGTGTGGCAACACTTGCTGGTGAGGCAGCATATTGGGTGATAACAGCCAACTTCTAGCTGGAAGGGTGTGGAAGATTTCTGTTGGCAGGCTCAGAGCCAAGTTAATTACCGTAGCAGCAAGTCTCTGTTTGGAGGCAGATCAGAGTTTAATTCAAAATCTATCTGATTCAAATTTAAATACTTAATGTTAGCAAAAGGCAAATGCTCCATGTACAAGCACTGGGGGTTGTCCATGCTTTATATCCCACATTTAGACTATCTAACATGATTGATTTATAGTGCCATAGCCCTGTTAGCTATAGATAGACAGACTATATTGACATATGTGAGGCAGAAATATTTCCACAGAAAAATAGTGCTGGCAATTTTTCTGGAACAATTAACATTTTGGAAAAAATTTCCTCCCCACCCCATGCTTTTCCTTTTATCCAGTCCCAGTAGTAAAAGCGTGCCTGCCTTTCAGGATAATATTTAACTTTCTCCTCCATAAAAATTTGGAACCCAATGGATTGGATTGGCTTCTGGAGTTTAGTACTGATATTGGGGTCTTAAACCTGAAGCAGAAGGTTTGCAAAAGAAGCAAGAACTTGAAAGTTCTTGGTATCCTCAAAAGTTCTAGAACAAACGAGTCATTGTAGTTTGCTTCCATGTTGTTTTACAGCAGTTACTGATCAGTAGGGGGTGCTGTTACCCAGTTTAACTGCTCCAATACCACATGTTGCCTTATTTAGTAGCACTGTAAGCAATGCCAGCTGTTGCCACCTTGAAGTCATTTCCTTATCTGGAAACAGTGGCATTGATGGGTCAGAAGCTGTGCACAGCCTTAGTATACAGTAGCAATGCACAGACTCCTTTTGTCTCTGAGACATAATGACTGGAGAAATTACTTAACAATTGACTATAATATAATCGAAGTCTAGTTCATCAGAAGTTGAGTCCTTAAAGAGCATTGTTAAAATCATAGCTTGAAACCCCTCTCTAAAATTACCCTGTTACATCTTTTGATGATCCTCTTAAAATTGGGTGCAGCTGTTTTTTAAAAAATGGTTTTCAACATGGGAAGGCACTACCATTAGTAGAATGGCTCAAAAGTGCCTCCTCTTGAAATCTTGCACGTACAAACTTAGTTGGTGATGCCATAGTTAACTGGGTGTTGTCCTGCCTAAGGACTAGAATGTTTTAGAGAACAGCAACAGGGTTGCCTGCATTTCTTGCCATAAATTGCTGTCACTTACAAAATGTCCATATCTGGGTCAAAGCTTAGTGTTTTGTATTTCTTCTGTGAGGTGTGATTACATGCCCAGAGAAGACTGCCAGTTCTGGGACAGCACTTGATCAGGCCATGGCACCTACATAGCTGCCTGGTTTAATCTAGGGTGGGGAGCATAGCTGCCTGCAGTTTCCTTCCACATGGTTCCCTTAGTTTTTCTTTCTTTCCTGGAATAGGCAACGAGTCAGCTATGAGATTGTGGCAGCAACTGGCCTGATAAGTAGGCATTGGCTGGAGTATGACTGTAATGGATTAATAATGTCCTGTCCCATCCTCTTAATGATGATGCCCGGTTGATCATTGGCTTTCTTCTTGCAGGCACAGCAGCAGCCAAAATGACCACCAGCCAGAAGCACCGGGATTTTGTGGCAGAACCTATGGGTGAGAAGGCTGTCAACTCTCTGGCTGGCATTGGAGATGTGCTTGGCAAGAAGCTGGAAGACAAAGGCTTTGACAAGGTATCTTCTGGGCCATTGGTTTTGAAAGGCATATCCGCTTATTGGAGGGCTGGCGGGAGAACTGAACCTAGCAGGAGGGTTGGGCTTTAAAGCATTCGGTCCTTTGTTGTTCTTTTTGAGAAGGGGCACTTCAGAGCTGCCAGGTGACTGGCATAAATCACATCTCCAGGGCTGTCAGAGAGCCACGCTTAGGGAACACCAGCCTGCTTTCTGTAACCCGTTTTTCCAGAGTCTCTCGGGCATGGTCTGAAGACGCACAATGCAGCAGTCTCGCTGAGCTAGCTAGGTCTGCATCAGGATCTGGGTCATGCCTGGATAGGATACCCTCCTGCTGTGCTGCCTTGAAGTCCCTGTGGGAAAAGTTGGTGGAAATCTACTGAGCAGATATTCGAAATATTATAATTCAGTCTCTTGCCACACAAGGGGCTCATGAGTGCAGAATTCCCTTGAGAAAATCTTTCATCTGAAATACTTTTATAAAGTAGTCTGGATCCTTTTTGTAGTGACTACTATCTGGAGATTTGGTATATATTGTTGCATTTTAGCTGTGCCTTTCTTTCAAGGAGTCGCAATAGCAAAGCTCCTATACCCAAACACACACACTTAACAACTTGGCTTAGCAGGTGACGCTGAGAGAGGCAATCCAGTAAACTCTGCTGTAGTAGGGATTTGAGCCCAGATCTCCTCAGTAAGGGTATGCTCTGTTCATCACAACCCATACTCCTGAAACAAGCAGAGCTGCAGAATGGGTTGCTGAATGCTGAGTCAAGATTTACGAATATCTAGACACTCAGTGTAGTTATAAAATAGAGATTTTCTCAGATGGATCATCCAATGCACTCTGTAAAGGGCAATGCCTAAAATAAGATCTTCCATCTCAATTCTTGGTGGGATGAACTGTTTCTAGTACTTCTTTCTCTGTCTCTGTGATTCCTGTTAGCCTCCCATCATCCAGAAGTAATCTGCCTCCATTGTGTCCTCAGTCTCTAGCCCATTTACGTTGGTCAGCACATGAACTGCTGCTGCTTGCCACGTGGGATTTTGCCCTGCCTGGTGTGGAAGGAGCTAGCAGAAGCTGTTTATGAAATTAGCACTGGCTAATGCTGGGAAAGGGGAAGAGGAGGTGGGAAAGCAATCCATGTAGTCAGCAATGGGTGGTTTTGGGAAAAGGGGAGGCAGCATTGGGAGTACAGCTAATTCATGCTTGCCAAAGGGAAAGGAATCTTGCAGTGAAGACTGGGGCAGGTGGATTGATGCACCTCTGGTTTCACTATTCTGGCTGCTTATGCTATGTATTTTCTCCTTTCTGAACCTAGGCTTATGTGGTGCTTGGGCAGTTCCTGGTGCTGAAAAAGGATGAAGACCTCTTCCGTGAGTGGCTGAAAGATACGTGTGGTGCCAATGCCAAGCAATCCAGAGACTGTTACGGCTGCCTGAGGGAATGGTGTGATGCCTTCTTGTGAATGCTGTGGATCCAAACCTCAGTGGATGCCGTTGGGCCTTTTGTAGTTAGCTAGAGATTGAATCTTCTCTCCTCCCCAGTGTTTACTTCCTTGTAAAACTTCCAGCTCCCTCGGACGATCTCTCTTAACGCCACAAAATATTTTTGTTACCACAATCTTTTAATCAAGCATCTTTTCCTCCAGGGAGGGAGTTGAGGAAAGAGGGAGGGGGGAATGTTCTATTTTAAGGCTTTGTAGAATTGGATATCTTTTGTGTGGCTTCAGTAAATTCCCTTTGCTGTCAGGCCAGCTAATTCTGAAGCCTTATCTGCCTGTTGATTAAATGGAGACACTTTTTCAACTCCCTCAATTTGAGCTATAATTGGTCTGAGGATTAACCATTCTGTAAAATAAGATGTGTATTTAAATGAAAGACAACATTATTTGCAAACACTGATCCTCCAACCTAACTTTTATGCCACTTGTTTAAATGTTAGGAACAAAAATCATTGTAAAGTTTTTAAACAATAAAAATCAGCTGTGTTAAAGTTCAGACTTTGTTGAAAAAAATGAATTGAGGTAACTGTTGATGGGGGTGACGCAAGGCGTAGCCTTATGGATTAGGTGGTATACTTGAAGAGTTACCTTCTCTGAATGGGGAATGAGATTGGGCAGGGTTCAAATTGGGGCTATGTCCCACATTCTGGGAACGTACAGTACACATACCATCTACCCAAAGTAACAGAGTGGCCAGTGGTTGAGAGCTTGTTGGTTTCCTGCTAGGCATTTGATCTGTAAAGTGTATTTAAAGAATTCATTAGAAAAGTAGGGGAGTATATATGCCCACTACAGAACTAGTTTGATAATTGTAAAACAAGGAACAGTTTGCAAGATCTGAACAACTTTGTTAATGATATGACTTTTTGGAGGTCTTTCATTCACAGTTGCCAAAGGTTGGAGGCATTTTGATGGCACATCTCTCTCTCTCACACACACTCTCTCTCTCTCTCTCTCTCTCTCTCTCTCTCACACACACACACACACACACAAAACAATGAAACTTTAAAAAAGTAAGGAACTTTTCATAAAGTTAGGTAAAGTTCTTTAAAATGTGAACAATTCACTGAGCATTCTCTCTGACATGTTTATCCTGACTCTGGGGTCAGCCTACAGTTTAAAAACTTTTAAAAAAAAGTCTGGAGATGCCTCTGCAATTCCAGCAAGTGGTCATTAGCTTTACAATACTTCAGGTTTGGCCCTGGCAGTTGCAGAGCTCGGAGGCAAGCAGCCTTCACTTGGGGCATTGCTATCAAATGCCACCATCACAAAATAAATGGAAAGGTGTGAAATTGCCTTCTTTGCACATATTTGACAACATGTTTATAACTTGACTGGGGTGCCCCGTTCTACTTCCTGAACTATATTCCCTCCAGCCATACCTGATAAATGTGCATCTGCATGCTAGCTTGTTTGTTAGCATAACAACCGTTCCAGATAAGAACATTTCCTTTGTGTTGTGAGAGGTGATCTGCTCCCCTTATGCACAGATGAAAGCCTGGCAAGAAGAAGCTGCTATGCTCCAGGGCCAAATCTAGCAGGATCATACAGCCAAATGGTCTGGACTAGTCCTGCAGTGTTTGATTTATTGTGATGGATGTATTGGAAGTAGACTATTGTGCTCGTGCATCTATTTCTAAAAAGAGTAAATTAATCATAACACCGTCCCTATGTTCAGGGTAAGAAATGTAACCCTAAGCAGGTGGGAAACATACATGTATTGAGGAGTGATGAAATAAATTCACAGTACTGTGAGGGTCTGTCCAAACGTTGACCTGGCCTGGATCTGTTTTCAGCTGAGAAACATCATAGATCCAGAGGAGTTAGCCGTGTTAGTCTGTAGTAGCAAAATAGAAAAGAGTCCAGTAGCACCTTTAAGACTAACCAACTTTACTGTAGCATCTTTCGAGAACCACAGTTCTCTTTATCAGATGCATGACGAAGAGAACTGATTCTCGAAAGCTTATGCTACAGTAAAGTTGGTTAGTCTTAAAGGTGCTACTGGACTCTTTTCTATTCAGCTGAGAAAGGGAAGCTGTAGCCAAATGTGTTTAACAACCAGCATTAATACTTTTATTTAAATATTTGCAAAGCTCTTAAGTATCCCCTGACCAGCAACTTCCCCACAGAGTAGTAGGGAGGGGCTGTGGCTCAGCGGACGAGCCTCTGCTTTGTATCCAGAAGATCCCAGGTTCAATCCCTAGCATCTCCAGTTAAAAAATCTGGCAGTAGGTGATGTCAAAGACCTCTGCTGGTCTGAGTTAGCTGTTACGGGTCTGAATGGACAATGCTGATTGTGATGGACCAAGGTTCTAATTCAGTGTAAGGCAACTTCACTTGTGTTTCTGTGAGTACTACCTTGGGCCTAATTCACACATGCAGGTGAATGAGGCAGTAGAGTGAACTGCAATTTCAGATGTGGGGGTGGGATTCTGTTTTGGAATGTTCCCTTGTATTGAAAAATTCCAGCAGATAGGAAGCCCACATCACAAGTAACACAATCATAATGACATAATCTCAGAGGACCTTATTGGAATTCATTCTCCCTTTCCAGAAGTGCTAGCATGAATCTAGAACCTTGCTACATTATGTGTGAAGTACACTCATACTCCAAACTGGGATCAATAATAACAACATTCGATTTATATACCGCCCTTCAGGACAACTTAATGCCCACTCAGAGTGGTTTACAAAGTATGTCGTCATTATCCACACAACAAAACACCCTGTGAGGTGGGTGGGGGTGAGAGAGCTCCAGAGAACTGTGACTAGCCCAAGGTCACCCAGCTGGCTTCAAGTGGAGGAGTGGGGAATCAAACCCAGCTCTCCAGATTAGAGTCCTGCGCTCTTAACCACTACACCAAACTGGCTCTCTTAGAATTTTACCTTGCTTTGGACCAGCCTCTTCTTGTAATAGCCCCCACTCCTTTAGGCCTGTGTATGTGACAAAACAAACTCTGCCATACAAGAGGTTATACTTGAACAAAGTTTGTTAGCTTTTAAAGTGCTGGTGGACTCTTGCTCCCTTATGCTCCTCCCTTGCCTCCAGTGCTAGCTGTCCTCACTCCCCACTCTAAGAGCCTTCCCCAAGCAGCTTGTGTTAGAGGAAGGCACCTTGTGCTGGGAGAAAGCTCCACTGTACTCGAATGGATCCAACCGATAGAAAATGTTCAAGAGCGAAAGCTGTGTATTGCTTTTTTAAAAATTAGGATCTGCCAAAGTGTAACAAGTGTGCAAACATTTGCGTTCCCCTGAATCCTCACACTGTCACAAAACTCACTGTGAACTTGAGCTAGTCACAATCAGCCTACTTCACAGGGTTGTGAGGATGAAAGAGGGAGGAAGTACCATCAGTCCTATAGACAGATAGTCCCCATCATCTTGAACCCTGAGACTAATTGACTGAGGCCTGGTGATATATTAAGAGGAGTACTTGCACATACCATAAGGTATCTGTGTGTACTCAAACTCGTATGGCTTCGAAGACATGGCTCTGTTTACTAAACTAAAAAATAAAAACTTGGCAGTTGGCTATATGCTCAATGTAAAATGTAGCATATTTGTGTAGACCCTGCCTCTCCCTCTAACAGGGACCCAAAGCAGTTTACCTCATTCCCCTCCATTTTAGCCTCACAACATCCCTGTCAGGTATGACTGACTGGAGGTCACCCAGAGGGCTTCCATGGCTGAGGGGATTTGAACCTGGGTCTCCCAGTTAATAAGGTAATACTGTACAGAATGGTTTAGAAAGTTGGGTAAAAGTTTAGGGACTGTGGTCTACAGTGCTGTGTTTTTTGCTTGTACTGCCTTTTGCTATAAGAATCCTACTATAGAATTTTTGCATTGGTTAATGTGTGATGTTAACACACTTTGTTTCAATTGTTTTCAGATTTCTGGTTGGTTCCAAATCTCTGCTATACAAATACTATGGTATTAGTTATTCCATATTGAATCTTGTTGATTGAACTAACTTACTCTGTGTAAGTTAGTTCACTGACAGTTTCACTGACAGTTTTCAAGAAGAGGCTGGATGAATATTTGTCAGAGATGCTTTAGGCTGATCCTGCACTGGGCAGGGGGTTGGACTAGATGGTCTGTATACCCCCTTCCAACTCTATGATTCTATGATTCTAATCCACCTTGAGTCCTAGTAAGAAGGGCAGACTTTAAATAATAAAAATAAATAAAAGCCTAGTCCATCACTCTAACCACTATGCTACACTGCTTCTAGTTGAGCTTTCAGTGCCATACTGCCCCCCGATATCTAGTTCGTATTTGCTATAGTTATAACAAGCAGGTGTACATAGAATTCTAGCATATATTATAACATAGCACATCATCAGCTCTCCAGGGGGAAATGATTTACATATGACCACACTATGAGTCTTTTGTTGATTTAATTAGTACACCTACATTGTTCTTCCAAGAGATGTTGCAGAACATTGGGAAAGCTGGGGTACGTGGGGATAGGAATTAATCAGTGCTTTCATCACTAAAATGGGAGATTCCTAAATTGCACCTGCCTGCAACTCACTTAGTCCACCAACTGAGCGACTGTTCCCTAATACCAAGTAGACAGGTGTTCATGTTTAGTCTGCAGTGAAAGAAAAGAATTCTGCACATGTGCAGAATTTGCAGTCTTGACACCCCGAAAATTATTTATTCTTGGCATGGATTTATTTAGAAGCTCCCAAACACTTTATTTTTTATGCAGTGAGAGTTGACGGGGCTTAAGACTGCAAGAATATTATGCCAGCTAAGCCATTTAGTCTTCTGAACCTTTTTCTCATGTGGAAAGCACCAGAATTAAAAGAAGTCGTCAGCCGTGCAGGTTCAAAAGAAAAATCCAAAAACCCAGAACACAAGCCACAAAATACTTTTTATTAGTACCAACCAGATGACACATAACAGCAAGGTTTTGAATTCTCCAGAACTGTTCTTCATGCTAAAGGTTACAGAAAAGAAAGGCAAAGAAAGGTGCTAGGACAAAAAGAAAGGTGCTATCGGGACAAAAGCTCCCTGCATTCTCCCGCATTTCTCTGTTAAAAAAAAGACTAGAGCCTTACCTTCAAAAAAATGTAAACTGAGTAAGGACAATGACCTGTTTTGAGTGAGGGCTTTGCCCTGAGCTACTTGAAGAAAGTGCTGGATAAACATGCACTATATAGGACTTATTGAAAGGTGGGGGAAGATGTTTCATGCCCTATAGGTCCTAATAAAATGTATTGCACGTCCAATGCTTTTGCTTATTATTTTTCCTTTGGACCAGTGTCACCAGTAAATAAAATTAGTCATTTTTCCATACATTGTAAAAGCAACCAAACAATTGTCAAACATTATAACAGGAGACAGTCATTGCAATTCTAATGTACATGCTGGTTCTCCAAAGAACTACTTGAGATGGCTCACAATAATAAGTCCTAAAAACAAGAGACATAAAATTATTACTATTAAATCAAGACATAAAACAAGCCAGGGATACAAAAAAGCAAAGAATTCATATCCATAAACATTCCAGGCTAGAAGCAGACCACAAAACAGCTAAAAAAAATAAAAAAGGGAACCTCTTGGTTAAAAGCTTAAGGAAAAACCAATGTTTTGGCCTGGCTCCTGAAACATTGTAAAGTAAGTACAAGTTTCATACAGGAAGCTACCTTCTATGAATCAAACGGCCCGCCAATATCAGTATTGTCTACTCTTGACTGACAGCAGCTCAAAACTGCTTCATGTCACCGACTACCTGATCCTCTTAAAGATGGGAATTGAACCTGGAACCTTCTCTATGAGAAGCGGATGCTCTGCCACCAGGCCCCTGTGCACAAGGCAGGGGCCACAACTGAAAAAGTCCTGCCTCATTCAGCATTAAACTTTGGAAATGAGTAGAACTGGAGATCCGAGTCTTTTTATTCCAGTCAGAGGTGGGAGGGGTGCGCCAAAGAAATAAGAAAGGATGTGGTGGTACAATGTAAAAAGTAATTAGCTTGATTAGAGCAGGGGGAGAATGCAGAAAATTAGTACCTGTGAGAAAGGGGTATCATGGTCCAGCATACACTGCAGGTCATTAATGTGTTGAACTGGTTTGAGCTGGGAGCTGTATGTGACCACCATGCCTCTCACAGGCATTTGCAAGCAAACCTTTTCTAGCCCACAGACAATCACCTAGTCTTAAATAACTTCTCACTCAAAATAATGCACTTCCTGTCATGGACACTGACTCTTGGGAATAGGGCTTGCAACAAACCAAGATGCCAATTTCCCCCCCATATTCACATCACTGGACCTGACAGCACCAGCCATATCATCTCAGGTTCGTTCACTTGCTCCTCTTCCAATGTAATACACAGGGCTTTTTTTCAGCTGGAATGCGGTGGAACGGAGTTCCGGCACCTCTTGAGAATGGTCACATGGCCGGTGGCCCCGCCCCCTGATCTCCAGACAGAGGGGAGTTGAGATTGCCCTCGGCTGCTCAGTGGAGGGCAATCTCAACTCCCCTCTGTCTGGAGATCAGGGGGCGGGGCCACCGGCCATGTGACCATTTTCTCCAAGGGCAACCCGCTGAGTTTCACCACCTCTTTTCCCAGAAAAAAAGCCCTGGTTATACATGCCATGAAGAGCCAACAATGTCCTTCCACACTGGACAAACAGGTCAAATATATGGACATTCATCTGAGATTAAAAATCACTTCACTCAAAAACCAGTAGGAGAACATTTTAATCTGTTAGGACATTCCATTGCTGACCTAAAACCGGCAGTCCTCAATTAAAGAAATTTCAAAGGAAGATTACAACATGAGATTGCTGAAATTGAGTTCATTCACAAATTCAGAACAATTAAGCCTCCAGGGCTGAACAGGGACCGAGGAATCTTCTCTCACTAGAGATGCTAACTTTCTGTATTTTTACCCTGCTGTAATCAAGTTAATTGCCCTGACCTGGATGGCACCGGTGAGCCTGAGCAGGGTTGGCCTTGGTTAGTAATTGGATGGGAGACCTCCAACAAAGACCAGCGGTGCAGAGGCAGGCACCTCTGATAGTCTCTTGCCATAAAAAACCCACCATAAGTAGGGTCGCCATAAGAGAACTATGACTTGAGGGCACTCTCCACACACACACAATCAAGTTAATTATATTTCTCATTCTTACCTCCACATCCTATCTTACTTCTTTGCTGCACCCCTCCCATCTTCTGACTGGAATAAAAAGACTTCCCATTTCCACTAGTATTAGATGAAGGGAGCTTGATTTTTACAGCCTCGAAAATCTTCTTGGTCTTTAGGGAACTACTGGACTTGAACTTGGTTTTCTTCAGATAGCTGAAGTCAATTAGTGGATGTGCAGGATTTGAGACTAGTGGCACCTTAGAGGCCAACACATTTTTCAGAGTGTAAGCTTTTGAGAGCCAGAGCTCCTTTCTTCAGACGTAAGTAGGAATGGAGATCTTATATCCCAGCCCAAGGTGGGTGAGACGGCATCAGGATGTAAAGGGACAATATAGCTTGATTAAATGGGAGGGTTGTAACAAAGGAAGATGTCCAGATGTAAAGGTACAATGGTATATAACGCAGTTGATTAGAGCAGAGATTAGTGTCTGCAGAGGATTATTTGTCCTTAGTTAATGTAAAACAGAAGACGGTTCTGAGTAAGTCCAGCAGGCAGGCTGTGGCTACAGACTCTTAAAATAAGTGACAATACACTGCACAATCTATGCATTTTTTAAAAAAATGTATCTTCTTGTGTTTGCTTTAAGACCACAACCACAACCAGTTTAGGCTGATCCTGCACTGGGCAGGGGGTTGGACTAGATGGTCTGTATGGCCCCTTCCAACTCTATGATTCTATGATTCTATGAATCAGATAAAATATTTTTAACAAAATTAACAGTAATGAAAGAGAATGTAATACAACAAATCCATAATAATAAAAGAAGCCGTCCCTTTGTCTTTAGAAAATTAAGCCAGGAGTCTCAAAATCGGCCACAGGCTTCAGGCCATCATGGGTGTTGCAGTGTCAAACATGAAAGGAACTAGATCGCCCTGGCTTGTGTAACTGCAGGGCACCCCCCACTTTTTGCATTGGAAGCTATCCCTTGAAATCCCAACTCCTTAGGGTGTTACTGGACTCCAATCTTGCTCATCTCGCAGGACAACTACAAAGCCTGAAAGTATGTAGGAAAATACCACTTGCGTTAGCCATAACAGGGTCTGTTCTTTTTCATTGTATTTAGTTTTATAGATTTCCCGCCTAAGAAGCAAAAAAAAAAAGTTTGTATGATTGTAAGCCGCCTTGAACCATGAGGAAAGACAGAACATAAATGAATGAACGAATACATTCTTTGGGGTCATCCCTTACTATATTGCACTTAGAAACGGCCCCAGACATTTTAAAAACATTCCACGCGTGACCCGCCCGGCGGAAATCCAACAGGTTCGGCTCCGGTTGAAGCCACCCCGCCATCGGAGTAAGCGGGAATACGCCCCACTTATGGAACGGCGACGCTGTACCTGCATGGGCGGGGCTTGAGGCGAAACTCCTCCCCCTGGACCGCGCTCCGCCCGCTTTCCCCTCAGCCGGTCGAGCGTCAAAACAAATTGCTCCACAGCTGAGGCGAGGATGGCGCCGGCTCCGCTCCGCTTTCTCTGCCCGCTCTTTTTGTTGCACGTCGCCTCGGCTGGGCCGGGCATCACGACGGTGGCGGACGTGGGAGACGCCGCGGCTCGGGAGGCGGCGCGCTTCGCCTTGGCCGAAGCCTCCCAGGCGGGTCGCGTCTGGACGCTGCGAGCCGCGAAGACGCAGGTCGGACGGGGAGACGGGGGCAGAATTTGGGGGGGGGGGGGAATAGACGGTTATGGTGACGTCATGCAGAGGAGGCGAGGGAAGGTTGGGGGGTAGGAAATGGCGGCAGCGTGAGGGGTGGGCTGTTGGGTCACTTGGGGGTGCTTCTCTGCCTCTGCGGGGAGGAGGCTGCCTGGGGGCGGTGGGTGGTATATGGGGGGAGGAAGAGGGAAGCTTGGCAGGGGTAGAGGAATTAGCCCCCCTAGTGTGTAGGGAGGGAGTTGAGTTGGAGAGGAATTAAGCCCCCTGGTTGCCAGCTCGAGGCTAGGAAATTCCTGGAGATTTGGGGAGTGAAGTCTGGAGAATTTAGAGAGGGAAAAGGATTAGATGGTCTTCTCCAAGCTGAAATTTACCCTGAAACAACTAGGTTTATTCAGAAGTGGCTCCCTGTTCTTGAGCACAGTACCAAAGAGGTTGTCCTACCCCCAAACTCAGTCTATTTGAAACTCGTATATCTATAAAATTTAGGAACCTTATCAGTGTAATATATCTTAAGTTTACTCTCTGTTGTGTGCAGTGTTCAGCGGTGGAGTACATACTGATAACATTAATAGAATATTAATGCTCGTATCTGTCTCATTTGCAGTTTGTTGTGTTAGCTTAAACTTAATGGGTTTAATTGGCTCTGATAATATGACCTGTTGTCTGTAATTTGTTCTCCGTTATATTGTAATGAATATGAAATGTCATTATGATATGTTGTAAATCTTAGAATCAACAACAAAACTTGGGGGGGTGGGAAAGAGGGCAGGGACCTCAGTGGGGTATAATGGAATTGGATCCCGATACTATGGGTCGTCCCGGTGGGGGTAACCCTTGTTTATGGATCTTGGGGAGTAAATAGAACACGGGTATCCTCGGCTGACTATTAATAAGGGCCCTATGTGTCTGTTCATTTATATACCCAAGGCCATAGAGATCAGGTCCCCTGGAAGAAACAGCTGATGGAGAAGATAGAATCTATAGCATTATACCCCACTTGGGAATATAGAAACATTCTTATTATATGGGGTGAAGAGTCTTCAATCCTGTAGGGGGATTGAAGTGGGTGGGTTGTAACTGGTTTGGAAGGAGGAAGGCTGAAGTTACTTGTATGGAAGGGAATAGAAAAAGGGGGAGCAGGAAAAGTTGTGAGACAAATGTGGAAAAAAAAGGAAAGATGAACTAACTTGGGGTACAGCAAATGGTGCGGTTTCTGAGCAAGATTGGTTCTCCATGCTCTGCAGGGAGAGAAGAGCTTTCTTTCCCTGCCCTGAAAGGGCTTTTGGCTTCGTGGAATTTAACACCTGCTAAAGAATTGTCCTTGTAATCCAAAACAGCTGTAGGTAGTTTTCATCATGGTAAAGTGCTTTGAAAAAGGTGTGTTGAAAATGGAACCTTTCAAGAGGCTTTCTGTCTCCAAGCGACTTATCAGCAGGTGGACAAATGCTGGATAATTTTGTGGTTGACCTTCAGATAATAAACCTCATGGTGTGAGTCTGCATAACTGTGCTGGGTGGTGATGTTAATTCTTCCTTGATTATTTGCAACAAGAGAACTAGGTCAGTGACTCAGTGAAAAACCAGAAGCATGCCCCAAGGCTGGTAACCAGCAGAAATATCAGGGTAGGATCCTAGACTGGCACTTTCGTGCTCTTTCCTTAAATGCAAACTATATCCTTAATAGGATCCAGTTCTCAGAAACACATTAGAGCAGTGTTACAAGAGTTTGAACTGGAGCGGATCTACAAAAATTCCACCTAGTAGGCAACCTGCTTTGCTTATTTGTCCCCTATCATTTTAGTTAGTTTCTAAATCAGAGAGAGCGCCTGTGTCCTTGCAGGAGTTCTCACTAAGCTTCTCCTTGATAGTCAGCTGTTTTACTAGGTTATCTCTCTGGCCTTCCTTCCTTCCTGGTGAACTTTTTCACAGATGTCAGTCCTTGGGATTCATCAAGAAAAATGGGCAGCATGAAACATGATTAAACTTTATAAACAAGGGATTCCCATTGCCAATAGCAAATTATTTTACAGCGTCAGCAGTATGTCAATTGCTGACTGCACATTCCGGTTGAGTTCATAAAGTATTCTTTCATTTATGGGGTGAGCTCACAGCTATGAACCTTAACTTGAAATTCAGGGAATGAACTCTCCAAGTAAAACATCCTGCTAAATCCAATTTCTTTTTTGGCCTCTGCACCTGCCTTTTTGAAAAAATATAAGGACACTCCCTGCCTCTTCCAGCTGCTACCAGACCTGTCTGGCTTCCTGCAGGTAACACCACTTGGCAACTCCCCAAACTTTTGTCTCAGAGATCTTTTCCATCTTTAGGTTGTGAATGGCATCAAATACTACCTGGATGTGACCCTGGTGAAGAGCCTGTGCCGTGGGACTCAGGCTGAGGCCCAAGATGTTTCTGGTTGCAGTGCTTCGGGCGAGCCTGAGCAAATTGTAAGAATCACAACCTCCCTTGTGCCTTTGGCTCTGATTTCCATTTGTAGGTTGTTGAAAAGGGTCAAAACCTCTGACGCGGGCATCTGGAGTTCCCTGATTGGTACCTTGGGGCTAAGTAGTTGTTCTGATCTTCGTGTAGGTTTACCAGTTCTACCACAAGTAGTTTACAAAATATCTGGCTGTAATAGTCAGGAACCAGGTGGCTGGTGCAACTGAGAACTGGATGCTGCCACTTCAAAATGTCAATTAGAGGGCTTGTGTAGTGTTGTGATTAGAGTACTGTACTAGGACCTGGGAGGCCTGGCTTAAAATCTCTATCCAGTGATGGAGCTTGGACCAGTCATTCTCAACTTAATCTACTTAAGAGGGCTGTTGTGAGCATAAAATTTTAATTCGTTTTATTGTAATCCAAACAGAGACTGATTTGAGTTATGTTGGGATTTGTATCCCCTCAGATGAGCAGCTAGGATTGTCCTGTGTGTTGGTAGCAAAACATTCATCCTTCAGGGTGTCTGAAGCGGGCTGTGAGCTCCTTCCTCCACCCCAAAGCATGGTCTCTGCCTGCATTGAGAAGCCGGGGCAGTGCAGCATCACTGCCACCTTTTCAGGCTCCCAGATAAACTGTAACAATCAGATTCTTCTCCCAGGTATCCAGAAACCAGCTGTAATGCCTGCTCCCATTATTCCCCCCCGAACATTACAAAGAGGAGATTGTATGAGAACAAATGAATTTGTGTGTTATGCTCCATCCTGCAAAGGCCTGGTAGGAAGTGTGCTATCCTCCAAGCACGTAGTCTTTGATTTTAATTAATGTATATTTCCTGAGACTCAATTCTTTTCCAAGACCACAGTCTCCATTTAGTATCCACTCACCCTGGAGATCCAAGTCCCAGTCAGTCTCCTCACATGCTATCTTGTGACTTGATGTCTGTTTTGCATGAACTTCCCCTCAAACAGGGACAGCTCAGATGCTTGTGGTCAGCTGATAGCTAGTCCTCTAGGAGAACTGGAAGACAAAGACACAGCCCTTGTCAGACTCTTTCTTTCCAGGAGCTTCTGATTTACTATATCCCCCTACCCCTACCCAACATGTCCCCTTTGCTCTTCTAGAATAGGTGGCAAGCCGAGATTCCCTATTCCCAGCCTTGCTTCCCTCTACTGTGCATCTCTTCTCTGCCTGAGTATTGCTGTGTTTATGGGCTTCTTGTGCATTCATGACTTCTCTGGTCTCTTCCTTGAGGCATGTTTCTTTGAAGTTTGGACTCAACCCTGGGCAAGTAAGAAGAAACTGGTGAAGCAAGAGTGCCATCCTGCTGGTATGTCAGTTCCGGGCACGTTTTCTGGAATATAAATAATAATAGTGACTGCAAGAGTCAAAATCTTCACGTTGCAAGGAAAAACGGGAGTTTGCTGATCCCCAAATAAGGTTGGATTCAAAGTACAAGGAGAAGGGCAAAACTTGCAGAACAGAAATTTCTCACCTTCCCCTTAGTGCTGCAGCCTACTGAGTGTCTTGAAATTCTGCTGCTGGGGGATGTTCAATGTGGGTGGAGGGGAGGGGAGATCTGCAAGTTCATTGGAGTTGCTACCATGCTCCTCCCCCACCCCGGCCACAGAACACATTTGGACCCCCACTCCTTGTAAATAGGCAACATCTAGAATGGCTTAGAGAACACCGGAACAAAAAAAAACACACCCAGCTTCTTGTATGGCAAACGGGGTCTGAACTTGCAGAGACTGAAAGGAAAAGTGGAGAGCCCAGTGAACGTGTCAACCCAGCATGCTGCAGCAGTGGAAAAGGCAAATTCTACACTGGGGATTATTAGGAAAGGAACTGAAAATAAAATAGCCAGTATTATAATGCTACTAGCCACAGTGACTAAAGGGACGCTTCACATTCAAAATATCTCTGAATACCAGTGCCAGGAGACAACGCCAGAGGAAGGCTTTGGCCTCTGTACCCTGTTGTTGGCCACTGTATGTGACAGGATTCTGGACTAGATCCAGCAGGGCTCTTATGTTCCTAAGATGCCTTTTATTGGTCTTGTGCAGACAGGATTGCAAGTTTCCAGACTGCACAGAACTCTTCTCCAGGCAGGACACATTCTTCACATGGCAGCGTTCCATGCAGGCTGGAGGTTCCGTGCATCACAGCAAAGTATTTTTGGAACCACTTTTGCATTCAATTACACAAGTTGCGAGATTTTCCTCTGAAGAATGCTCAAGTTACACTTCGTAAAATTCTGGGACTTTGCCACCTCTCCCAGTTAAAAGTAATTTCAGGAAAGGTTGGAACTAGCAAGAGTCCTTTACAGTGAGAAGCTATGATAGGTTTGATCACAGGAATGGAGTCAAATGGCATACTTGGCTCCCGCTGCTTTGATTGAGGTACAAGTTAATCCTGAGACATTGGCAGGAATAATTGGGGTGCAGATTCTCTGGTGGAAAATTCCTTTTGCCTATCAGATCTTCAAATGGAGGTACATGGGGTGGGGTCAAAGAATGCCATTGGAGTGGAAAGCTTGAAGTGTCAGCCACCGCTTCTTGGAATTTGTTACTGAAGCAGCCGTTCCTATGGAGAATGTTGCCTCTTCTCTTGTTGCCCCTGCAGAGCCATCTGAGATAGTCAGGGTGGCAAAGCTTGAAGACTGGGAGGTGTTTCATTCGAAGGTACCTCCTGTGAAATTTGAGGAGCCGTTCCAGGAGAAGAGGCTTCTGCAGGTGGGTGTGGTCTTCCCTTCTGCAGTTGGGGCGCAAGCCCTTAGTAGGATCAAGTGGCCACAGAATCCCTGCTTACTGATCTGCTTGCTCTTGTATTCATTGCTCATGGAAGCATCTAGCTGGATTGACTATATATATGAGAGAGAGAGTCTGTATATAGATATAGATGTATAGATATAGATATATAGATATAGATGTATAGATATAGATATATAGATATAGATGTATAGATATAGATAGTCTGTATGTGTATAGATAGACAGATAGATAGTCTGTATATATATTCTATTTCTAGCCCTCCCTCCCAGTGAACGGGCTCAGGACTAGTTGGACCTGTGTTCTGTTCCAGCAGGGCTCTTTTCACATTTTGATGTTAGTCTCTCAGTATGAGTTGCTATTTTTTGCTTGCATCTAGACCGCTAGCTAAATCATTCTTACCGCTTTGCAAACTACCTTTTCTTTCATGCAGTCCAAAAAAAGTTTGTTTGATGTAGCAGCAAGAGCAATAGACTGGGATCTGAGCAACCCGTGTTCGATTTGCTGAGTGACCTTGGGCCAGTCACACCTTTTCAGCCTAACCTACCTCACAGGGTTCTTGTAAGGAAAAAATGGAGGCGAGGAGACTGATATAAGCCACTTCAGGTCCCCTTTGGGGAGAAAGGCAAGATGTAAATGAAGTAAAATAAATAAAAACAAACCAATGCAAATGACTGGCTCTTGATGATGGTCAGATGCCATAACAAAGCCTTTTCTTGTCACGTTTTAAGTGCTGTTCTTAATTCCTAATGGTGGCTGATAAATAAAATGAATCCTTTTGTCTTAATCATTCTACTATGCTTAATGCTTAATTTGCCTCATTGCTGGAGATTCTAAGATGTGGCATGCCTTTCTTAGGCATCCTTTCTTGGTATAATGTAGGTTAGGGACCAGCATCTTCCTTAGCAAAGGCAGTGTGCACTTTCATTTCTTCCCTCGAGTCTTGATTTCCCTAAAGCTTCTGTGGAAAATTATACAGCATTGTAAGGCATGTTTGTGTTGGATCTGTTGGATTGTTGCCAGCTCTGTACAGTTGTGTCACTTACTTACAACTTGTCAGCTTCTCAGTTCTGCATTCTTCCTTTTCCAGAATGCCTCCATCCAGCTGGTTTCCCTCTTCAAGGACTTCCTGACCACCTATAAGAAGAGTTACAAGAACCAAAGAGGTGAATGCCACGATAAGGAAACTCAAAATAGGAAGTTGCTGGGAGAACTGAGGGGTTCCCTTCTCTCCAAACCTGCCTTTTTGAGCTATCACGATTCCATGGAACTTTTGTAAGAGTGTTTGGTTCAGATCTGCTTCTTTGGTCTAAAGAACAGGGGAATTATGCTTTCTGCTAATCCCTGGCCCAGAGGCTTTACTTGCTTGAACTTGCCATGCCCCTTGATCCATACTACCCTAATGCCTCCTACTGACAGAGGTAGATAATGATGCTGAAGCGTTCTGCATGTTGCAGACCATGATAATTATTTATAATCATAATTGTTTATGATTGTAACGGGGGCTTCTTCATTGCAGAAACTGAAAGGCGCTTCCATATCTTTGCTGAGAACCTGAAGAAGGCCCAAGTTATTCAAGAGCTGGATCAGGGCACTGCAGAATATGGAGTCACCAAATTTAGTGACTTGACAGGTAGGTGAGAATGAGGAGGAGACCTGGCTGCCATTTTTTCTCCTTTGCATCCTAAATGCATCCTTCAGCAGGCAAAGGCTTGAAGAATTTTCAGCACCCAATAGACAGACTGTATTCTTCTGCTAGCAGAACCTGTCACATAGCCTTCACTGACCCTCCCTGACGGCTGTAGTTAACAGGCAAGAGGCCTCACAAAGGTGTCTTAAGAGGGATGAATTTGTTGCAAAATCCAGCTGCAACTCAGTCCTTGTCAGTTCAGGATCTCTGAGACAGATAATTTTCTAAACCTGCCACAGGCAGTAAAGACAAGCTGTGTACATGTATGGACACTGTTACTAGGTCTGGTCTGCCTGAAAACAGTCAAACTCTTAAAGTTAGTAAAAAGGGTTGGGGAAGGAAACGTAACTTGAGAAGCTTAGGATGTATCATCTGCAGGGTTTTTTTTCTGGGAAAAGAGGTGGCGGAACTCTCGAGGAAAATGAGGAAGAAACACATGGGATTCTTTGAAATCATATTATTTTCAAGCCCTATTGCTGAGTGTTTTCAAGGGGTGCTGGAACTGCATTTTCCTGCGTTCCCCCTGAAAAAAAGCCCTGATCATCTGAGAGAGCTGGGACAAGGAGACAAGATTTCTTTTGGCACATGGAGTTCTTGCCATGTCTCCTATGCAGAAGGCCCATAGCCCAGTGGTACAGCACATGTGTGAATTGGGATCTTTCAGGTAACATGTCAGCTTACTGGAATTTCAGGTTGGCAGGACTGGGAAAGTGACCCTTGTCTGGGACTGTTGAGAATCTGTCAAATAGACTTTGCCAGAGGAGATGGATCAGTATTTCAATTCAGAATAAGACTACATCCAGTGTGTAGCAATTCCTGGCCCTCATATAATTAAAACAGAATTTGTGTAGTCTGATGAACTGCATGGGGAAACTTCCATAGTAGCTGACAAGCATCAGCTTGTTCGCCTGACCTCAGCCTTTTCGGCTGCGGCCTGGTGGAATGTTCTCCCCATTGAGACCCAGGCCCTGGGGGACTTATGACAGTTCTGCCAGGCCTGTAAAATGGAGATGTTCTGCCAGGCCTATGAGAGTGCTTGAGGAGATGGCGAACTATCCTGCTGGCTCCCTGCCTGTTTTGTTCCGCTTCACTGTCTGATGAGATCTGATGTGCCTATCCAGGATTATGTATTGATATTTTATTGTTTTATATGATTTTAAACTGTAACTTATATTTATTGTGTATGTGTATACACACACGCTTGAAAATGTGGTTTTATGATGATGTGACCCGCCATGAGCTCACTTGTGGGGACGGCAGAATATAAATCCAATAAATTGTCCTAGAGCTTCAACAGTGCTGTAGGCTTTATTTTCATCTGTCTTCCATAGTCAACGGTATTTTTTTTTGCACTCAAGCTTTGTCAACTTCCTGCTTTGTCAGCTTGCTGTAGCTAAACGATTTGATGGAGGGTCACTTTTGCAAAATCTGGTTTTAAAAAGATGAAAGCTAAGGGTCCGGATCTAGCCCACCATGTACATTTTTGTGCCTCTTTCCAGAGGAGGAGTTCCGTACTACGTACTTGAACCCACTACTGGTTAAGCTGCCACGCCGCCCAATGAAACCAGCCACCATCCCCAGTGATTCAGCCCCTGACAGATGGGACTGGCGGGATCATGGGGCTGTCACGGATGTGAAGAATCAGGTCTGTGTCCCTCTTTCCCCACTGAAACAGGAGCAAGTACGTGGTCAGAGGGTGTGACTGGGTTTTGAGTCTCCACAGGGCATAGCAGTACTTTAACTGTGAGCAGCCAGCAAGAGACTCTGAACATGTTGCCTCATTCCACCAAGACATAGTGCTCAGGGCAGCGAAAACATCCATAAATTATCTCTCCACATCAGGGAAAGTGGCATCCACAAAAGTTTCTCAGCACATAGAACGGTCTTAATCTCAGGCTTCTTTGGCAAATATTCAGCTAGCTAATTATAAATCATCTTATCCAAATGGCATCTGCCGTGCCTGCTAACATAAAGCTAACTGAAAGGTAGACAAACCAAACAGATTCTGCCTGGCCTGTACAAGAGAACAGAATGGCACAAAGCAATCATATCTAGGCTCAAAGAGAGTTGCGCAGTTGGGAGCACACAACAGAAAAGGATCTGAGATCTTTTGTTAAGAGGGTCAGAGTTGGGAGGAGGTGATTGTGAGAGATTCTGGTCCTGAGAGCTGGTGTAGCATAGTGGTTAAATGGCTGGGTTGTGAATCAGTGCTCTGCTGGTTTGACTCTCACTACTGCAGGTGACCTCGGGTGAGCTGCTCCTCTCAGCCCCAGTATTGTGGGGATAATAATAACACTGACTTTGTTCACTGCTCTGAGAAGGCACTAATTTGACCTGAAGGATGGTATATAAGATGTTGTTGTTAATACTTTTTAGGACTTGAAAATTTTGAGGCCGCCTGATGTCTCTCTGGCACAAACACCCTTCTCTCTGGGGTCAAGGTCAAACTATCACTTTCTCTCCTCTTTTCCTTTCATGACTGCAGGGTGACTGTGGATCCTGCTGGGCCTTCTCTGTGACAGGCAACATAGAAGGCCAGTGGTTCCTACGCAAAGGCGCCCTGGTTTCTCTCTCTGAACAAGGTAGGCACCTTGTGAATCCTGGTCCTCTTTAAGAGCTGGAGATTGACTTAGTGGTCATCTGGAGGTGGCTGCCTTGGCTTAGAAAGTATGTGTTATGGCCCACTCACGTGTCCAGGGGATCCTTCCTGCTTTCTGGAGTTCCTAGTGGCTGAGCCAATCCCACACCAGGTCTGTAGCTGGTTCTGGCTCCTGCAGTGTGATTCCCAACTTGGGAAGGAGAGACGCATGAGATGTGATCCCAATTTGGCCATCTCTCCCTGAGAAGCTCACCAGGGTTTATCACGGGAAGTATCTAGAAGTCATGCCTGAGATTTCTTCCATGCTCTGCACAGCCTGGAGCCAAGTTAAGACTTGAGTCTTGGGGAGAGAACAGGTTGACTCCCAAGAGTGAGAGATGAGTATGTCTGGGCTTGGCTGATGGCTACTCTTCTTTTAAAGAGCTTGTGGACTGCGATTCTCTAGACGAAGCCTGTGGAGGAGGACTACCATCCAATGCTTACGAGGCCATTGAGAGATTGGGTAAGTCTGGTTGCAGTTAGGTATCTGCATTGGTACTGCCTGTGGTGTGCTTTCTCCTGTATGGAAGATTCCATTGCTGCTGTCACTGTCTGATGCTCAGCTTGGCTTGGCTTTGGGTGATGTTTGGAAGCAATAATGCTGAATGTTTATTTTAGCCCTTTTGGGTTCAAAGTGCTGCTTCCTTGTTAAATCTGCTTGTGAACTCAAACAACTGGGCGACTTGAACACAGAGATTGACCTTGGCTTTTTTTACCTTGTGTTTGAGCATATCAGGGTGTTAACTTTGCACTGTGTGTCATTCATTCCTTTAAAAATATTTGTCTTGTAGAATTTGGCTTTTTGTCAGGCAAACCTTGGAATACTTTTAAGCAGGAAACATCTCTGGACTTTACGGTCAGTTGCTCAGAGCCTGTGAAGCAAACTTCCTTATAACCTTTGCAGCTATTCTTTTTGATAAAAATATGAAAACTGCCTTTTCAGAGAGACTTGTGGGCATTGAAGCCTGAAGTTTTATGGAGATTTTTTTTTTTTTAGTTTGCTGTTGGAAGCTGCCTGAAGCCTGAACCAGGCAAGAGTATCAATAGACTTTAATAAATTTAACTCCTAGCTGCCTTAAGAGCCGTACAATTAAGAACTTAACTGAGGGGTCCCCAACCTTTCTGAGCCTGCAGGCACTTCTGCAATTTTGACACAAGGTTCTGGGCACAACAACAAAATGGCTGCTGCAGGAGGTGGAGCCAACCATAAAATGTCAGGGAGTGAGATGATGCATAATTTTAATAGTAACTCTTCAACATTTCATGCATAAGCTCTGTTTAACTGGATAGCTTTTGATCTGCACAGCCAGTCAGAAGCCCTGCTGGGCAAAAGCTCCACCTAGCCCTGCCCACTTCCTAAAAACACTTGGCGGGTGGCAGGAAGGGTGTCAGAAGGTGCTGTGGTGCCCATGGGCACCAAGTTGGGGACCCCTGGCCTAACTTGTCTTCTTTCTCTTCAATTACCTTATGAAGCAGTAACTTTGTGGCATTCCTGTCTGCTCTCCCTCCCCGCTTCCAGGTGGTCTAGAAACAGAAGGTGACTACAGCTATGAGGGGTTTAAACAGAAATGTGGATTCTCAAAAGACAAGGCGGTTGTTTACATCAACAGCTCTGTGGAGCTATCACAGGATGAAAGTGGTGCGTGTCTTGGATGCTCATGTAGGGGAGGGGGCTGCTCAGAACATTGGGACCCTTGGCATCTTGAAAGGAGGCTGGGAGACAGTACTGGGGAATGGGGGTGCAGCTCCATGGGTATTCTTTGGGCCCACTAGATGCCTTTGTAACCATTCTCATAAAGGATTGAAACAACATCTTTGACTATGGTTAAGAGTAGAATTATCTCTGCCCTCAATCATAATAATGAGACGTGACTCACAAAAGCTCATACCCTACCACAAATTTTGTTAGCCTTATAGCTGTTACTGGACTCTTGCTCTTTCTTAGTCTGTAAAGCAGCCATTAAATATTGGCTGAAAATCATTTTTTGCCCATCTCCTGGCCTTTTGACATTGGCGTACAGAGATATGAAGGATATTCATGACACAGTTTTGTACTGAGATTTGTAGCTAGCCTTGGCTTCTCCGAAGAATATTTCAGGACATTTGGACTCTATGCAGCCAAACTTTTAGTAAAACAGAGATTGTTAGACCAGAATGGTTAAACTGATGCTGGACTAGTAGGTACCTTGAGGACAACTGTACTTTATAGGCAATCACTTCCTTCTCCCCTGGCTCTTCCAGCGTACTTTACAGATATAATGAATTATGAGCACAGAATGGCCTCACTAAGGCATGCCTAGTTATTCTACCGCTCGCAGTTTTGAAAGGCTGCTTCAGTGGGATGCCGTATAGCAAAAGAGTCTGTTCCTGTGATTATAGGTGCATTGAGGATTTGTCCCATGTCCCATTCCAGTGTCTGAGACTTGAGGCTAAGCACAGCAGATTTTAGAGGACCATTATATCTTGGCTCCCAGGAAGGTCAGACCTGGAGAAATTAAGTTTTATTATTTGCAAACAGGAACAAATCCATTACTCTCCCTGGCAAGGTTTGATGCCAACATCAAAAAGGTAAAAAGTAAGATGAGGTGAGCTGACCCAGGCATGGTTGACCTGAATGCTAACTGCTCTACTTTGGGTCACTTGCCTTTGGATTGTATGGTGTTTTTATTATGAGGTATTTTAAATAATTATTCTGTATTTTAATCTTTTCTATGACATTGTCCAGATTTTTGGGTTGATTTTCTTTGATGGACGTTTGATTTTATCTTGTACTGTTGCTATGGCTTTCAGCTCATGCAATAAAGTTAGATTGAGATTAAAATAGTTCAAGAGAGCATTTTGTACTTGGAAAAAAATCACGGTCAACAGGTTGCTGCCTTGTACAACTGTCTACCAGTGTGAGCGGAGCTGGGAGGGTGGGTGTACTAAGGCATGCAGAGATACAATGTCAGGCAGAAAGGAAACACACAGATTTAATGAATGCAAGCATGTATTTGTATGTGCGAAAGCTACAACTTGGAAAGAGCAATGAAACTGTTTTGTGGGACTGCAGACTCCAGTGCATCCTCTAGGATTTAACCCCCTTTCCCCTTTTAATGTCTGTGCTATATACAAACAGCCTTGTGTATAACCTCCTTCTCTGGTCCATTGCAGACATTGCTGCCTGGCTGGCAAAGAATGGCCCCATCTCCATTGCACTGAACGCTTTTGCCATGCAGGTGAGGGGATCCCAAAGAGGGCACTGCCATGCTCCTCTGCTGTGAAGAACCGTATTTGCCCTTCTGGTATACAGGTTTTAAAAGGGCTGATCTGGGCCCTACACTGGCTTGTGGCTTCAGAACATTGCTTTCTATTGTAGCCCCATTCTGTGAGTGGAATATATTGTGCAAGTTGGCATCCTTTTTTAAAAACATGATTTATTGTATCTCCAAATTCACTTTTACAAACGAATCCCCCCCCCCCATTTTGCTATGAAGCCAGGCTGGGTCATGTGGAACAATATATGGGATTAAATGAAAGTACCAGAGACTAGGAGTTGTGGGATGGATGCTATTGCTTAGTTGCCTCTTTTAGGTCCTCCCATCATTAAAAAAAAAAAACCCCACCGTACAAAAGGCGGAGGAGTGTGAAATATGCAGAATATACAGTGAGAGCTCCAACTCTCGAAAGCTCCTACCATGGAAATCTAGCTGGTCTTTAAGGTGCTGCTGGACCCAAATCTTGCTCTTCTACTGCAGACCCACACAACTACCCACCTGAAACTAAGTTTCCTCTGGCTGTCTGTTCTCTCTCCAGTTCTACAGGAAAGGTGTCTCCCACCCCTTCATACTGTTCTGCAATCCCTGGATGATTGACCATGCAGTCCTCCTAGTGGGCTATGGCTCCCGTAAGTGGCTGTTTTGAGTAGGTGTTGGGTGATCTTGTTTCTGAAACAATGAATGGAAAGGTCCTGCAGAGAGAGTTCTATGTTTTGTGCCTCTTCTCCCAGCCTTGGTGGTGCTCTTAGATGTGTTTCCTTCACCATTTTTCTTTTGCTTGGGTGCCATTTCTAATCCTGAGCAGTTGTATGGGGTGGGCCACTGACTACTGGAGTTCAGGTCAGCTGACTGCTCCCCTCCTCATTCTGTGATTCAGGGAGATTCTGTGTTGTTCTGCTCTGTGACAAATTAGTTGGCAAGTAGCTTGCCCATTTGTGATTGTGTCTCTTTGTTTTGTTTTACAGGTGGCCGTATGCCATACTGGGCTATCAAGAACAGCTGGGGCAAAGACTGGGGAGAGCAGGCAAGTCCGGGCAGCTGTGCCTTATTTCCCAAGCTCAGCTGCCTCTCCTTGTTATTGTGGCTCATCCATTGCAATAGGGGGAGACGAGGAAAATCCACATTTCTCATGAAGCACTAACTGGGGATTTCAGTCAAGCCATGCAGAGAGGGGAAAGAGACCTGTGTCTTTTCAGAGAGGTTGTAACTCAGTAGTAGAGCACATGCCTTGCACGCAGAAGATCCCAGGTTAAGTTCCTTGGAACTCTAGTTTAAAAGGGTGTGTGTGAGGGGGGGGCGTTCTCTGTCAGAGAGGTACGGCCAGTCAGCCTAAACATCTAAATAGGTTGATGTGTGGCTTTGTAGAAGACGGCTCTGTACCTATGTGTTCTAGCACCCCCTTGAGGTAAGGAGAAGCCAGTTCCTGGCCACTAATCTCTGCGTGTCAAGAAGATAACTTGCAGATATGTAATATGTGAGTATGTAGAGAAGCAGAGGGAGTGAGAGTAGGGGCTTCTTTTTATGTTGTATTATTCCTTCCACTCACTGTATATTTGCCTGTGTACAGTTAGAAGTTAAATAAATGATTTTCAGAATGTATGAAGGAAGAAAGATCTTCTGTTCCACATAGTCCCCCAACTGCTTGGGCCCACTAGCAGAGGAGGGGGGTTAGGAGGCTGTCTTGCCTATCCAGGACCCCATACAGGGACAGCGGTGGCAGAAACTACCCAGAGACAGGAGACAGCCCCTTCAAGTGCCTAGCCAGAGGTGAAAAAAGAGGGGTAGGCAGAGCAGGGTCTACCAGTGGGAGGAAAGGCCCTCATTTGCCACAATGTTTATTGAAATGTGAACACAAACCAAAAAGAGAGGCACCCCTCAGATAAAGCCAGAAGACAAAGAGTAGATAACCACCAATCAAGGGGAAGAGGGGGAAAAATTACACAATAAACATAGAAAAATATTTATATATCTAATAAAGTCCAATTATAGTAATTATCACTATTGCACTTTACTAGATATGTAAATATTTTTCTATATTTATTGTGTACTTTTTCCCTCTTTCCCCCGATTGGTGGTCTATCACTCTTCGTTTTCTGATGTGTGTGAACACAGCAGCTTGTGTGCACAATCCTGTTTTGCACATGCGACTGATGAAAGAGGCGGCTTTTCAAGCATCAGTGAACTCCCCCATTGGCTGATAAACACAGCTGACTAAAGCACAAATGGATAATATGAGGAAAAAAGAGCTATTGTACCGGTTTTGAGCCCCTTGTGTCAAGGGGAGGATACTTACGTGTGTGTGAGGGGGAGGGCTACCAAGACAAATCTGTGGGATCCCAACTCATTCCATAGGTCATTGGTGAGGGGTACAGCACTGCAAAATACAAGGGTAATGGCAGCCATTTATATATGAGAGAATCAACAAATATGAGAGAGAACAATACAAATGAACACTCTAACATAGTGTTGATGCTTGTTTGTGCATGCATGCATGCACACCCTCTTCTTGCACATCGGGGCTGAGAATAAAGGGTTGCTCTTAATTAGCTGACTTTTTGTGTCTCCTCCAGGGCTACTATTACCTGTACCGAGGCAGTCGAGCCTGTGGAATGAATACCATGTGCACCTCCGCTGTGGTACGTTAGGTGCCTGGGGCTTCTGTGCCTCCTCCGTGTTAGAATCGTCTCCTTCCTGGCTCTTCTCACAGACATCAGGGCACCTTCCCTGATCCAGTTATCCCAGCAACTGATTTCCCTTTGTCTTTCCAAATGGGCTCCGGACTGGCCTAATGCACACGGGGAAGATCTGCCTCCCACCCTCGGGATGCACCAGCTGCAGTTCAATTGCAGAGATCAGGGTTACGTTCCTCATGGGAGTTAATCCCTCCGGGACAGCTGAGATGGTCCTGGTTTCTCCTCCCTCCCCCTCCCGGAACAGATTCCTTTCTGGTGTGCATGTGAAGAGTGATTTTTTTTTTTTATGTATGGAAGGACATGAACTGTGGTCAGCATGTATGATGGGGAATGGGCCCTTCTTGCAAGTAGCAGGCCCTCAGCTAATCCAGGCCCTGCCTCTCCCCCCTTTTTCTCTTTTATTTATTTGAAGGCAGGAAGACTTAAGAATTGACAGGACTCTTAAGTCATAGGGGCTGAGTTCCCTCAAAATTAAAACTGTTCAGTATTGTTTCTTAATACCTGGAAGGCCTCTGGTTCAGCAGTAGAGCTTTATTCTTTGCACACGGATGGCCCCAAGGAATCTCTGCTTCCTAGAATTTTATTTAGTGGGCTTTGGAAGGACTTCTGCCTGAGTCTTTGGACAGCCTCTCAGGTATATTAAAGATCTGACACTATATATGAGGCAGCCTCCTCTGTACACCTCATGAATCTAGCTTAGTTGCTCTGGGAAGTTCACTTAGCCCTCTGTTACCACCTCACCTTTCTTCTTCTGCAATTAAGGGTGAAAGTGAATTTCCCCTCATTTTATGGAGCCGAAGAGGGAACAAGTTTTGGAAGCACTTTGCTCTGTAGCAAACACTACTCTCTCCAGGGGAGGCAATGGACTTTACTGTCTCTTTTTCTTACCTTGTGTATTGCAGCACTGACAAGCAGGGGCACCTGTACTGTTACTAAAGGGTATTCCTGCTTCCATTAGTTCAGGCCAATAGCGTCTTCAGAAAGGCTTGACGAAAAGGTCATAGGAATGTGGAGTTGCAGAGAGACTATTCCCATTGTTGGCTGCTCCTCTTAATGCACTGTAAAGTACCGACTCTAGTATTTCACCCACATCCAGATCTCTTCCTTACCCCCCCCCCCCCGCCTCCTTGAACATGTTTCTAGAGGTGCTCAGCAACCCAGTATTAACATGCTGTTGGAAGCAAGAATTTTGGGAGCTGGGGAGAGACCGACCCTGAGCACTGCTTCAGTTTTAGCAGTGCATGCCCCCCCCTCCCATGCTTGGTGTCTTTTAAAAAAAAAACATGACTCAGTTGGACTGTGGGTCTTTTTAAGTGACTGACTGCAATAACTCTCCTGCTTCTAAAAAAAAAAGTTATGAAAGCTAAGTGTTCCAATGGGTTGGATGTGAAGTGTTTTCTGCCTTGGTCTTCACTTGGGTGTTGTTTCAGATGTGTTGGTCTTCAGTAGAACAGCAGGGTTTGAGTCCTGTGGCATCTTAGAGACCAACAAGTTTTTCAGGGTGTGAGCTTTTGAGAGTCAAAGTATCTGAAGAAGGGAGCTTTGATTCTTGAAAGCTTATATTCTGAAAATCTTACTGGTCTCTAAAGTGCCACTGGACTCAAACCCCACTTGGGTGTAGAGAGAGAAAGATCTCTCTACTTCATGTCCTCATCTGACACCCTTCAAAGGATGAAGCCTGGTCTTCTTTTTTCCTTTTTTTTTAATCCCTAAATAACTTTGGTGCTGAAGCTGCTGGGATCCCTGGTCAAAAGCACTATTTTGAAAGATATGCTGCTTGGGGCTGCGGATCTTGTCTGTTTTGAGCCGTGGTACTTAGTACTCTGCCCCATTCCACATTTAATAAAGGCTGATGTCATGAACTTGCCATGTGCTTTTGTGTGTAGTGTAACTTGACTTGCGGTGTCACGAGTGCCACAGGGCTATCTGTGCGATCACTTGGATCAAAACAATGAGCCTGGCCTGCCTGTGATGTGTCGCCCAACTACTACAGTGTGTTTTATGCCCTGAGTGGTTGTTGCATGGAGCTGGCAAGTGGTTTACCATCCCCATTCTGTGATGGACCATCTAGTTGGTGACTGAGCCTTATCTGTTGTGCTCCCCTTTGGTTCTTTCTTTGTTTTCTACAGATAGTTTCGAGTGGGTAGTTGTGCTGGTCTGCAGTAGATGAGAAGGTTTGAGTCTACTAGCACCTTAAAGATCCATAAGATTTTAGAGGGTTATAAGTTTTCAACAGTCAAACGCTCACCTTATTAGAAATTAGTAGGAATGGGAGATCAGAGAGACATGGACACAGACTCTGGGACCAGGGCCTTTAAACAATAAACTAAGATGTCAACTCTGTCCCCATATTCACCCTAACAGCACCATCCCTGGGCCAAACACCACCAGCCGTACCATCTCAGGGTTGCTCACTTGCTCATTCTTTATGGAATGTTCCAGCGGAGGAGGTTAGGAAAGTTTCCACTCTCTTAGCCTTCTGCAAATGATGCAAAACTGAATTGTTTTACTCAGGAGCTTTTTACTCACATAGGAAGGCTGTACTGTAAGGAAGTGGCCTCAAGAGATCCATCAGTAAAGGGATAAGGAGGGACCACAGATTTTACCACTGTTGTAAATATTGAGCAACCATAGACTTCACTACTATTGCTATAACTATGATCTTCCTGAATAGTTTCTATGTTGTTTAAATACATCACTTGTACAATCGCTTATGCTCTGTTTCAGCTTCCCCCCCTCCCCCCCAATATTGGATTTCTGCCGTTTTTTAAAATCTCTTCAAATTTGCATGTATATACCCATTATGTTTATTGAAATATCTTTGATATTGACTGTACTAACTTATGCTCTGCAATCCACTTTGAGTCTGTGAGAGAGGCTATGCCCCTCTACTCTCTACACTGGACAAACAGGTCAGTCTCTATGCAAAAGAATAAACGGACATAAAACTGATATTAAGAATCACAACACTCAAATACAGTGGGAGAATATTTTAATCTTCCAAGGCATTCCATTGCTGACCAGAGAAACTTCAAAGGAAGATTACAACATGAGATTGCTGAAACTGAGTTCATTCACAACTTAACCAATTGAGATTGCTGAATAGGGACACAGGATTCTGTCAAACCACATATGTTAACTTTCTGCATTTCCTCCCCTGCTTTAATCAAGCTAATTATATTTTACATTGTACCTCCCCATCCTGTCTTAGTTCTTTGCAACACCCCTCTCACCTTCTGACTAGGATAAAAAAAAGACCGATCTCCCATTTCTGTATGTATTGGGCGAACTGAGCATGACTCTCAAAAGCTTATACCCAAAATCTTATTGATCTTTAAGGCACTACTGGACTCAAACCGTGTTTTCTGCACATTAAGTCAATTGTGTTACCTAAGGTTTGGTTAATGTAGGACTGAAGGTGGTTCTGAATTAGGCCAGCTGGCAGGCTGTGCCTACAATTTAAAATAAGTGATGATACATTGCACAATCTATACATTTTTTAAAAAAATAATCATGTATATGTTTGCTGTAGGCTACAACCCAAATCAGGATGAAGGTGGGAACTACATTACCAAAAATAAAAGGAATCGTGTTATCCTACCACAGATTATCTCCCAAACTTCCCACTGGTTTCTGTAATGGATGCAAAGCTTTACTCATGAGAAGCCAGCAAGGACAGCGGCACAGACTGGGAAGGTGGAATATATCTCCCTCTGACAAAACAGAGGGGTTTTAGTAGCTTCCCTGACCAATCGGAGCCTGTGTGGTTCAGTGGTTAGAATGTCCGACTAGGACCAAGGAAATCCAGGTTTGAATCCCCACTCTGCCATGGAAGGTGACACCCTCTCAGCCAGATCAACCTCACAGGGTTGTTGTGGGGATGAAATGGAGGACAAAAGAACAACGTAAGCTGCTTTGGGTTGTTTGTTATAAAACCAATCCTGGCCACAGTTTGCAAAAAAAGGATGGTTGCTCTTGCTGTCGCTTCATCTGTTATTGCTGCAGCTCTTTTGGCAGGAGACAAAACTGCTCTCCCGTCTTCAAATTACAATTAAATATGGAAAAACGGAGCTGCAGATTTGGCAGCAGAGCAAGCAGGGGCAAAACCCCAAGTACATTCAATATACCAGTGTCCTGTTCTCATACTCATCAGAAAAGGCACTTAACTGTCAATTACCACTGATCATCTGTAGACAGCAGAAAATTTTGCTAGTTCATCTGGATAAGCAGCAGCCTGGCATAGGGTTGCCAACTATGGGATGGGATGTGGGAGTGGGCAAGGTTTGGGGAAACAAGGGGCTTCAGCGGTTGTCCCCCCTCTAAAGCCATTTTCTCCATGGGGACGGGTAGCTGTAGTCTGGAGATCAGTTGTGATTCAAGATCTCTGGCCACATTTGGAGGTTGGTAATCTTAGCCTGGCAGCTTCTGCCCCTGCAAATCTTCTGAAACATCCCCATCTTGAAGAAGAGGTGCTTTTCGCTGTAAGATTTGCCCTGCTACAGTGGCTTCCATCTTTTTTCTGAAGCAACAACCCGGAATGCCTGGCCCTAGTACTTTATTATAGCCCAGGGTTTTTTTGCTGAGACTGAAGGTGGATTGAACATTTTTAGAGAATGCAATAAGAACAGTATAAAGCATATGATGATAAGCAGTGTAATAGAATCAGATTGCAAGTTAGAAAATGTAACGTTGCTGCGTGTTTCTAGGATTACCATCATCTGGGCGAGGCCTAAAGTTCTCCCAGAATTACAACTGATCTCAAGCCTACATTGATCAGCTAAACACATCTGAAAAAGGTTTTTGTGTTTTTAATGTATTTTTTAATGTTGTTAGCCGCCCTGAGCCCATCTGTGGGGAGGGCAGGGTATAAATTGAATAAAATAAATAAGATGAAATTTCATCTCACTTTCTGGCCATGCCTGAGAATATGATAGCTTTAATATGCCTCATCCCAAGACATCTGCTGTAGGTCTCCATCTCGCCATCGCATGTTCCAGTAGGAGAGAAGTTACCTTCTGCTCACTAGAAGACAAACCTGAGAAATGGCAGAATGGAATACAGCTGTTTAATTTCATGCTGACTGATCAAGTTTTTCAGGAGACCAACTGGCATGCACATGGTGGTTTAGGCTAGCAATATTGCCAATTAAGCACACACGCAGCGTGTAATTTCTTTTGCTCATTCTGGCAAGGGGCCGTGCCTCAGTGGTACAGCATCTGCACACAGAAGTGTAATGTCTTTAGAAAAGAGAGGCTGCTTCCAAAGGGTTAAACAAAGATTTATTGTAACTTTCTGGTTAACAGGACAAACCAATAACTGCAGCTGCAGAGAGAATAAGCAAAAACCCCAGAACAGAGATAAGGCCTACTAGGAGAGTGGCTCAGCCTAACTGAAGCTGAGCTCCACTCCACCTACGGTGAGCCAAGAGGCCCAATACACTACAGAAGGTCCCTGGATCAGTTCTAGGCACTCCTAATTAAAAGGCTCAGCAAACGATAGGAAAGACCTTTGCTGAGAGCCTGGAGACCCTCTGCCAGTCAGTGACCTTATTTACTTATTCAAATAATTTAATCCCGCTTTTCTCCTGCATAGCAGAACTCAAAAGTGGTGCACAAAAAACAAGAAATGAATAACAATCTTAAAATCACAATGCAATCATAAAACAGAAGCCACAGGAAGGAGGTGGGGCTGAGCAGCTGGAAAAACTCGGCCTTTGATAGAAGCGTCTCCTGGCCAAGCAGCAGTCTCCCCTGGCAGATGCCATCAGTGCTTGCAAAAGACTGGCGCTGGTCTGAGAAGAACCTTTCCCTTTTCTTTCCTTGTTGTCTCTCCACTGTTGAAATGTTTATTAATGATGATGATGTAACCCAGGTGTTGCAATCAAGACCGAGTTCACAGCCTAGGGTCTCCTTTCTTAAAGTACTCCACTTTGTACTCACACACCATGGCATATGCAAAACTATACTTATTGTAACAAAAAGAACTTGTAATGCTGGATATGGAAACGCGCCCCCCCCCCAAAAAAGCTCAGAGCCCCAAGATAAATAATGGCATATCAAGCCAGGGCCTTACTCACAGTTCCTTAAGAGTGCAGGTCTCAGTGGCTTTGTTGCCACTGTCCTGGAAGCTCTGCCTCTGGCAAGAAGTGTAGTGCATAGGGATCCCAGGTGCCCACCACTGGTGGGCAATCTGCTGGCAGTTTGTCTGCTTGCCCACCAGTTGCTGACCACAAGCAGGAGGTTTCAGGCTGCCCAGCGATCACCTGCCACCAGCAGGCATCCTGGGAACACATGCTGCATATGCACTCCCAGCAAACACGACATCACTTCTGGAAGTGATGTCATTGCACTGGGCTGTGGGAGTGCTCCTGCATTCTGTTTGGGGCCAATTTCAGACTGCGTAGAAATAGGTTTAGTCCTCAAAAGAAACAATGGTTGAGGGAAGCTGGAATTCTGTACAGTGACTGGGTTACAGCGCAGTTGCTGAAAGCTCTGGGGATACACAAAGAACACATTTTGTTTTTGAAAGGTTTCTGTTGAACTACAGTGACCTTTAAGTCTTTGATGGAATGTCCTGGTAGATTGAATCAAAGACTTAAAGGTCACAACAAAATCCAACGGGAGGCTGCTGAACTGGAATTCATATGCAAATTTGACTCTGTCAAGCTGGGACTGAATAGGGACTATGAATGGTTATCACATTACCACAGGTAACAGATTTCCTTTACAGAGGTGGGGTCTGGGGGAGCTCAGTGGCACCTGGTGTGGGCTTTCGGGAACCACAGATCTCTTTGTCAGATGCATCTGGCAGGGAGAGCTGTGGTTGTCGAAGGCCCATACTACATTGGAATTGGATGGTCTAGCTGTTTGGCTGCTACAAACTAACAGGGCAAACTCCTTTGAAGCCAACTGATACACACACCAAAAGGAGATGTTTACATATACTAGCAAAGGAATGTTTTGGTTGCTCCCTCCCCCTCCCCCTCTAATTGCTGCCTCTCTTCTCTCTCCTGCTCTTCTGTATTTGGCCAGTATCTGTATCAGGCATCTGACGAAGAGAACTTGATTCTCGAAAGCTTATGCTACAATAAAATTGGTTAGTCTTAAAGGTGCTACTGGACTCTTTTTGATTGTGGTAGTAGAGACATCCTTTTTCTTCTGCAAAGCTACCTCTCCATAATTCCTTCTCTGAAGCACACCACAGGCAGCTTTTCCACCAGCAATACAGATAGGAAGAATGGAAAACTTTCCCTAATTTTGGAGAACAATTTGCTCGAATGGCATAGCCCTTTCTGCTATTCGCTCCATCAAACCATTTCAAAGTGAGCAAACTACTCTTAGTAACAAGGCTCAAAACATGAGTCCCCCCGGGGAGGGGATGTCTGCCAGACATTCCCGTCTAACAGCCCCTTGGGAGGGGGATAGACTTAACCTGCCCGCTGTTCAATAAAGACGTCCAAACCACCATGCAGCAAAAAAGGCAAAGAGATTCCTCTCAAATATCAGGCAGTCCACATATTCGTACTTAAGAGCTACTAAACGGAAGGGGAAAGAAGAAACAGTCCCCAATCCCACCAAAGGAGCACAAGAGGGTCCTATGGTTTGTCTGGTCTCAGTAAAAAGCAATTTCATAAATGCACTAAGGAAGTTTTAGGTGGGTAGCCGTGTTTCTCTGCAGTAGAAAAGCAAGATTCGGGTCCAGTAGCACCTTAAAGACCAACTAGATTTCCCAGGTAGGAACTTTCAAGAGTCAAAACTCTTTCCTCAAGAACAGGACCGCAATGAAGGCGGAACGAAGGTAGAATTTGCACTGGAGAGAGAGGGGAATTGTTAGTGGTGCACCCGGAAGTTGAGTTAATGGAGCCGGAAGCAGGAAATGCTTGCTTCCCATGCTTCGGGGAGAAGGAGACAGTGCGAGTTCCCGAGCAGGTACTGGCGAAGGAAGGGGCTGAGCTGAGCTGGGCGGTGGAGTGCAGGAGGAACGGGATTGAAAATGCGCAGAATATGCACAATCCTGCCCAGCCTTTGCGATGTTACCCTCCCTTAATTTGTGTTATGGGAGGTTAGGGTTGCCAACTGCTGCCCGGGAACTTTCTGGAGATTTGGAGGAGGAATTTGGGAAGGGGAGATTTGGGGGAAGGAGGAAGCTCAGCAGGGTATGATACTCCAAAATTCAACCTCTAAACCTGCCATTTTCTCCAGGGAAACTGCTCTGTGTAGTCTGGAAATCAGTTATTCCAGGAGAACTCCAGGCCCAACTTGGAAGTTGGCAACCATAATGCTGGCCCTACCTTACAGGATTGTTGTAAGGCATAGACGATGTCTTTGAAGCTGTTTGACCCCTGAGTCTTAACACAACATATATATGCTGTATATGTTTCTGAAAATAGCTTGTGGAATTCACTGGCACAAAATGTGACAATTGCCATTTGCTTAGAGAGAGAATAAGTCTATCACTGTTTGTTAGCCACCATAGCTGAATGGAACTTATATGCGCATAGGCAGTTCTTAACTCTGACTACCTGATGCTGGGGTCAAGCTTGTGAGCTTCCTGAAGTTGTCGAGGTATCCACAGAAGTGGAGTGCTAGGCTAAGACTAAGTGAGCCTTTGGCCTGATCCAATGAAATGTTGTAAGAGTCAGAAAGGTATAGAAAACTAATTAAAATGCTCAGGAAGTTGCAACTATGTTACAAGGAAAGGCAAAAATGTTTGCACCTTTTTGTTTTCCCAAAAGATGTGTCTGTGGTGATAAGACATTTTCCAAAATCACATGCTTCCTCTCTCACCCCATCTCCCAATCTTTTAGCTCTTTCAGACTTTTGAATGTCCCAGAGAGTGAAATCAACACTGGATCCACAGCCCTTGAACTTGGATGGCCTAGGTTGTCCCTGGATACAGGTCTGCCTTCCTGAGACTGCAAGCTGGTGAAAAATCTGTTCTTAAAGGAGGACTAATTAGAATTGCCTGATTCTTTGTAAGATCAAGCAGGCAGAGCGGTGCAGAGCTGGTGCGGAGACCTTGGGCCCTTTTCCCTTCAAGGAAAGAGGCAGCCAGTTCCCTATCAGTTATTTACATTTATAGTCTGCTTTTCACACTGATACTCAAGGCGGATAACACAGTGTAACCCCATGAGGGGTCACCATGAGTTGCCTGTAGCTTAACAGCACACTATTATTCTTGAATAGCATGGGGATTGCACCCTGTGGAACCCTAGTTGGACTCTAGAAATCAGCATCTAGTGTTCAGTAACAAAAGAGATACTGGCCTTGTGAACAAAATTATGCAGTAATAGATCTGCTTCCTGACCCTGTGCACTGTTCCTTCCCACTCAGTTGCCATTTGGACTTATAAAGCATCTCTGTTGCTGCTCCCTTAATTCTTCTGAATATTTCTTACAGCCTCCCAAAGCACAAGCACGTCCAGCAAGCGATTTCTTGCCTCATCCAGTCAGCAGAGATTCTGTTCCCCAGGGCTAATAGAGCAGCATGTCCCAAGCTACTAAGCGCAAACATGTGGTGAAAGAAGTCCTAGAGGACTACGTGGTTCCTTCAGAGCGGCAACAGGTTGTTCGGGTGAGAATGGAGTGCCCTACCCTATGTGGTCTAGGCTGGCCTTCACATTTGGGTGCTGCTGTTTGCTTTCCGTAGTGAGCTGGCTTCATGCATGGATAGGAGTTGTGTTCTGGACTTGGGTCCACATCCACTGTGGCTCAGTCAGTAGTTTTTGGCCTACTTCTGTCTTGGCTGCAGATGGAAGGTTACAGACATAGATCTGAGCCAGTGAATGCAGACAGGCCCAAGACTTTGGAGAGAACTGTGACGATTCTGGTGTTTGTAGAGTGCTTGGGAACCTTCCATGACAAGGGCCAAAAAGGGTGGGGGTGAGCCATGTTAGTCTGTAGAAGCAGGACAAGATTTGAGTCCAGTAGCACCTACGGGGGGGAAATGATAAAAAAAATACAGACCCCACACCATAGCTGAAGCTGCAGAGATCAAGAGCTTGAAGTATCTGCTGGATGCACAGATACTGCATCTTAGAGACCAACAAAATTTTCCAGGGTATAATCTTTCATAAGTCAAGTTCAAAGGGTGACTTTTATATGGTCAAATGACACACAATGGTAGACGGAACTTTTCCTGCCCCTTTTCAGCAAATCCCTGAGACTTCCCAGAAGCTGATGGTACAGGTCATAGAACGTGTGTGGACAAAAAACCATTTCTTCTGCCTGCAATGGAGCAAGAAGCTCTGTTGATACAAGAGCAAGCAGTTTGATGTCACCTGTGTCCCCCTCATGACTGCAGCCCTCCTGGCCTGCTTAGCTCATTCGTTCTTTGTGACCTTTAGAGTAAGCTTTATGGAGATTTCAGGGGTTGCTAGAAGGGGAAGCTAGGAAAAGAACCCCATTTGCAAGTATCCTTCTGCTCGCTCACCGTTTATTGGATCCAGCCATATATAATTATGTCATACAGTGCTTTTTAGCATTCAGGGTGCTCTCCAGCCATTTAAGATAGGTCATTATTTGTCATTCCCACATGGGGGAATGAAGGCTAACAGAGAGAGCACAGCTTACCTAAGGTCACTGTCAGTGAGCTCATGGCTCATTCATTTTTTTAAAAAAATATTTTTATTATTTTATGTTTTCAAACAACAAAAAGCAAGAGGAAGTTACAATAGCACAAAAAGAAAAGGAAGAGGGGAGGCGGGAGCTTCCATTCAAACTGGCTGTAATTTAACATACATTCATTTAAATCCATTTCTGAATAATATTGTATAACACAACTATTCAAAAACTTAGTCACATTTCAAATAGAAGTCTCTATCCAGTTAAAGAACATTTTCAGAGAGCTATATTCTAGAAATTTAATTAAATGAATTATGAAACCAATCCAGATGATCTTAAAATCATCTCTCTTTCCCCTCTCTGAGGAAACAAATAATCTTATTTGTTAATTTTTCAAGTGCTGCTATATTCCTTAATTTGGCACACCACTTATCCAAGAAAATCTCTTTAGCATTTTTCTAACACTGGGCAATAAGTATCCAAGCTGCGACCTTCAGAAAATTAATAACTGTTTTTTTGTTTACATTGAGAATTTTCATTAGTAAATAAATTGAGCAGAGCTAGTTCAGCGGTTGGTTTTAATTTTTCTGGGGGTTATTTTAACAATCTCTGGAAATACTGAATATATAAATATTCATTGAGCTCATAGCTTGTAACAAACTTTCCCCAGTTTGCCAGCTCAGTTGCTTAGCTACTGTATTGGTTCAGCTTTTATAGACAGTTTCTCTTTGCTTTTCCAGGTGCTGGGGACACCAGGCAATAACCTCCATGAGGTGGAGACGCCAGAAGGGGCAAGGTTTCTTGTGAGCATGCCCACCAAATTCCGCAAGAACATTTGGATCAAAAGAGGTTGGTGTGGGACACTACCGCAAGGAACAAGAAAAATTTCTCCAACTCTTTATCTTGCCCGTCTTGCAAGTCAAAATAATCCGCTCCAGCAGCCTCTCTCCCCCCTCCTCTCTCAGGTGACTTCTTGCTGGTGGATCCCATAGAAGAAGGGGAGAAAGTAAAAGCAGAAATCAGTTCCGTACTGTACAAGGACCATATTTGCTATCTGAAGAAGGAAGGATACTGGTAAATGGGAGGTCCATCTGTTTTCCCCTCTAGGGCTAACGTGCAGCTTGAAGGAAGGGGAATTTGAATCAGACAAAAACATCTCACTTGTGCCTCCAGTCAGATTTGGACACGTACACTCACCCCGTAGCAGAACTGGAAAAGAGCTGCTATCAGCATTGTACAAAGGTTGGCTGGCTCTGGCCCTCCTCAAGATCTGACACGGGTCTAAGTGCAAGTGGCCCATCTCGACTGCAGGGCCTTCCCAGTTTCAGGTTTGCTTGGGAGCCTTGGCTGATCTTGCAAAGCCTGCCAGTATTTCCCACGGTCCTCTCCACTTTTTTGTTTCCTACAGGCCTACTGCCTTCTCATCTGATGCTTCAGGAACTCATAGCAGTGCTAAAGCCAGGTGAATTTTGGGCTAAGGTTTGGGGGGGGGGGCGGGGGAGACATCTTCAGTCCTCTGCAGTGACCAGGGGCTGGGGCTTTGCTGCTATGTGGTGCTGCTTGGGATAGCTTGAACGGATCTTGGGTTGGTGGTGACCTTTGATAACATCTGTATCTAATGTGAAATATATGAACCCAGGAGTTGGGAGGCTCTCAGGCAAGAGAAGTGGGGGGTTAGGCAGTCGCCAATCTTTGATTACGCAATAGTTTTCCATTGGAATTCTTTGGAACAAGTTGATGTTTAAAAAGGCCATCTTAACAGAAGCTGCCCTTAAAACAAATCTTTTTAACTGTCACCAACAGGGATGGAGCACAAAGCCCCCCACGTTCTGCAGGGGAAGACGACTCCGAGGATGACGACAGTGACTTGTTTGTGAACACAAACCGTGTGAACTACGGCTGCACAGAGAGCGAGGACAGCAGCGATTCAGAGGAGGAAGAGAAATAACTGGGGAGGCCATGGCAGCAGAGGCCTGGCCAGACCTTTGCTTGTCCCTGCCTCTTCATCTGGACTGTCAGTCCCTTTGGGAGAAGCTGCTGTGGACAGAGTACAAGGCCAGGCAGCCTTTTCAATAGCAAAAGCTCCCTCTTTCAAGAGTGCTTTAATTCCCTCTAGACTGGATGCTCTACTCCCAGTTCATGTCCTGTTTCCCTTTTGCCTTATTTAATAAAACGGGGTCTATCCCATCTTGCTGTGTGGAGTCAAGACTTGGTGATTGCGATTTATCATAACCGTCAGGCAGCGTTAATCGTTCTCTGATGGCAACTCCCGACTACCAAGCCATCCCTTGAGGTTGGAGGTTTCAAGTGGATTATATAAGAGGTAAGTAGGAGGTTGTTAACCCATCTGGTATTTTACATTTGAAGGTGTGGGGGAGGGGGGGTCTCCAAAGCAGCAGGGCTTTTTCTCTTAACATCACCCTCACGTGAGATTGGCAACTCAAACTCTTTTGATAAAACTTTTTTCTACTAGTAGCAGCAGAAATTTCACACAGACTGGAGCTGTGGGTGGTATCAATTGCAGGGAGAGTTTCGAGCAGAAGAGGCAATAGCTAAATTATAATGAACTATGGTAGGACATGCAGTATGGTCTAAAACCAGAGTAGGCCAAAAAGCATTCGGTTGTCGCTGCATTTGCTGTGACCTCTTTAATGGTGGGGGGAAAAACCCCAAGATTTAGCATTGGAGACTTGTAAAGTAGAACTCCCCTTCCGGTTTACAAGTACCCCCTGCCAAATATTGCTGGTGATTTTTAATTTCCCCAGTTACAGAGATCATGATAAATGCAGTGGTCATTGAATGCTTTTTTAGCCTAGTCTGGTTTTAGACTCTGACACCAGGGGCAAGAACCTCATTCCCATCCTTGGAAGCCAACATGGATCAGGGTTTTATCACAGCACAATGCAGATGTGCCTGCTGGAACATTCTTCAGTACCAAAGTAGTAACTCAAGAAACTTCCCCAACGTTATCTTGGTACAGGGAGTTTTCCTTTGTGTGGAGCAACATGCTATCGTAGGCACCCTTATCCGCCTGGTCTAGAGAAACTTGCCCCCTTCCTTTCTCGCCTCCAGATCTGCACTACAGTGACTGCTCGATGACTGCAGAGCCTGGACTGTTCTCAGCTCCCCTCCCCTCAGCACAATGAGTGCAGGAAAGAGAGTCAGGCTCACCCAGCTCTACTTTCAGTCCATCTTTGTACATCAGGTGTGTTACTTATAAGCAGCTGCCAATCCAAGATCAAAAATGGAGGGAAAGGGTAGGGGGAGGAACAGAAACATCTTTCAGCCCATGGGCAACAGAAAGGAAAACTCTGACCACAAATGAGGAAGCAGCTACTTTTATTCAAGCGATTTGGTTTCACATATAGATACAAAAAAAGACACCAAAGGGGATCTTTAGAAACTCGGCTCCATAACTATATACATAGCGACTATCCACCCCTTTGCACATCTGGAGGGAAGGGGGAGAAGGGAAATGGCTGATCAGTTTGCTCAGGACAGCGGGAGGAAGGAGGGAATCTTGCTCTCATGACTCCCATTGGGCAGAAAGATCAGGTGCTCCGAATGCACACCAGGCACAGGGCTGCTCCGTAAAAGGTGGAGAAGAGAGAGGTCCGGGCCCAAACCCCCAAGAAAGCCATCTTTCCTCTCAACGCGGATGGCAGAGTCTCACTTGGTGATGGTGTTTCTGGGAAGAAATGAGAGGGGATGGTTAGCACCAAAAGGCCTGCAAAAGGCCAAGCAAAGGCACCTCTGCCCGAGCCATTCCACTCAGAGAAGCCAGGAAAAGGGCAGCCTGATGGAGTTCTTGCCTGAGGCCAACTGAGGGTCAGAGGGGAAAGAAGCAGAGGTGTGAGAGGTCTGAGAACAGCAGGTGGCGCTCCACCACAGATCAGCCGTTGGGACCTGAGCAATGATCTGGAAGGGAGCCCCATGGCAGCAGCAAGTGGAGGTTGGGGTGTTTTGAGGGCAAGGAAGTCTCCCCCCCCCTGCCCCCTGCCCTCAGCTTATTCTCCGAGCAGCCTTAAATGAGCTGCGGTCTTTGAGCCCTGCATTTGGATCATGGTTCGTACAAGTTTGTTGAATGGATTACTAGGAACGTAAGGCGCTTTGGACTCGAGTGTTTGGACTGTGCTTTCTGTTACATAGAATTCTGGTGCAGTGCAAGGAACGTGAGACAGTATGAAGATGGAGGGTGACTATTCGAGCACTTTAGGGGGGGACACACGGCTCTTTGAAAAGCCCGTGAAAAGTTCAGCCCTTCACCCCCTCATACCCCAGCCATGACATAACCTGCTCTGGAGCCAGTGGATGGCTGAAGCACTGCACTTGGGAAGAGCTATTCAGCTACGAAGCTTAACCTATAACCTACCTCAAAGGGTGGTTATGAGGATGAGATAGGGAAATGAGAGGCATATAGGCTACTTGGAGCTCAGACCAAGCAAGAACGGTTGGTTCACAACTGCACTTCACTGAGAGGCCGCCTCCTGCCTTAGTGGAGGCATGGCAGCAAAAGAGCAGCTGAGACAGAAAAGCAGGACGCTGCCTACCAAGCCCCCCCCCAAAAGCACCTCCCACTTATGACCGCCCCCCCCCCCGCTTCCCACACAGCCCCAGCTACCTCCCGCCCCACCCCTCCTTACGCGTTCATGCTCTTGCCGCTGCCGCTCAGCACAATGTAAGGTGTCTTCTGGGCCTTCTGCTTCTCTTGCAGCAGAGCCACAGTGCCCAAGGGGGTGTCGCTGGAGCTCATCTTCTTCAAGAGCTGGAGGGGGACAGGAGATGGCCAGAGTCAGCACTGCTGCATCCCCTGATACAGGCCCCTCCCTGATGCCAGAAGAACCTCCTGGGAACCTGAGCTGGGCCGAGACGCCCTTCTACTTCCTGCCCTCGTGTGCTCAAACACTCCTTACTCTGGCTGCCGCCCAGGCAGAGCTGGCCAACACTTCCCCCTTCGGTCACTCACCGCCTCCTCGTCCAGCTTCTTCATGCGCCGCTCCGTCTTCATCTTGCCAGAACCTTTGCCATGGAACCGGTGGGACAGCTGCCGGAATGCCTGGGATGAAAGCACAGCAGGGGCAAAGAGTGAGCAAGGCAGACAGGCTAAGCACGAGGGGCTGGGATGCCGCTGACGTGAAAATAAACTGCAGATACAAAATCTCAAAACAGCAACGAGCCATCAGTATTTGAAAGCAGACAGATACAGAAGAGGAGGAGAGGAGGATACAAATCACATTAAAAGCCTGGGTAAATAATGTCTTGACCTGGCACCCACAAACCAGTGGTGTGTGCACCAGGCAAAATTTAAACAGCGGAAGGCATTCCACAGGCAGCGCACCACAAGCAAAAGGCTTTGTTCTCTAGGAGAGGAGATGCCTTGCCTGCTACGGTGTGAAGGAAGTTGGCTTTTCCCCCTTTAAAACACTTTCTCATATAGTTTTATACAGACTGGAATTTAAATTGTCTTAACATTTATATGGTTAATCAACTACAATTCTTTAAGTAGGCAACAGGTCTCCTGAGAGTCCATTATTCCCATCTCCCCTCTAGACTTGGGGGTCACCAGCTGGCAAGGTCTGCTCCGTACCTCCTTGGGCGTGAGCTTGCGGCCCGTCTCATCCACATACTCGATTTTCACATCTGGCTTATAACCATCCTTCTCCTTGAAGTCCTGGGTGAAGCCCCGATACTCTTCACGGCGGCTGTATTTGTCGTCAATGGCCCTGCAGCAGGAGAAAGCACCATGTAGACTGAGCGAGCAAGGAAGGCTGTGGCTTGTCTTCAGCTGGCAAGGAAGCCAGTGCCTTGGTGGAAGACCCTTAAAAAGAGAGAGCTGGAGTTCTCAGTTTGAATGAATCTCAGTCTTGGGGAGGTGTGGGGGGGGGGGGAAGGAGAGTTGTTTGAAAGGCTGACTCTCTGCCGCCTACACAGCTCACCAGGAAAGGGAAGTGCAAAGCGAAGGGCACCTATTTTGCATACATAACAATCTCAGGTTAAATCCCTGGGATCTCCAGCTAAGAGAATCTCAAGAAACAAGGCTGTGAGAGACCATGGGGAACGACTGTCAGCCAGACTCAACTAGACTTAGACCGATGGTAAAAGCCATGACCCTAAGTCAGTGGCAGAGCTCTGGCCAATCAGGGAAGTCAACACTGCACTACGTAGGCCAATCATCTGACTCTTATCTGCTCATGGCCTGGATATTGAGTTTAGTTCTCTTTCTGCCTCCAGGGATGCCAGGCTGCGTCTACCCACCCGCGCACCCCCAGCCACTCACATCTTATCCTCAATGCAATAGACAGCTGACGGCAACGACTTGTTGGGGGCTTTCACTCTCGCCACCTTCTGCACAGTTGTCTCCAACAAGCCTGGTGGGAAGAGCAGGAAAGTAATATAACACTCTACCCATGCTGTGTTTGAAGGAGAGATGGTGGCCCAGTGCACTGGCGTGAAATACTAGTGCCCCCCCCATCCCAAGTAGAAAGGCCTGGGCCAAATCAGAAGTATAGATTAATTCTCTTCCCCCGCACAAGCCACAACACTCCCAAACCTCACCTTTGTTTTGGCAGAGCATCAGGGCAGCTGCCAGGCCCCGGTTGACAATGGGCTCCTCATCCAGGATGGTGGTGGAAGATGCTGAGAACTATATACCGCAGCAGGAGAAACAGAGAGTGTACGCTCAGGAAGCTGCTTCCAGCGCTTGGCCAAGCCTGACCCTCCCACCAGCAGAATGATGAGAGGAAGTCCCGTAGCAGCCGCATCTTAGGCTTCGTCGTCCCGAGCACCCATTTTTTAGTGGCCACACACACACACACACACACACTCACGTCTTGCTGCTGCTTCTCCTCATCCAAGTTGACGGTGCTCCAGCCGATGTTCTCCTCACCGTCTGAGTCTGAGCCCCCGTTGGCTGACCGCTCATCATCTCGCTCAAAGTCCTGTAGGCAAAAGGAGGAAGCAGGTTGGTTCACGCCCTGCCACTTTCGAATTGGGCCCTCTGGCCTGCCCTTCATAATCAAGGGGTTTCCAACAGGCACTTTCACGTTCATCTTCGAGCCTCATGCGGGCTCCAGCAGTGGCTCCACCGCCATTTTCTCATCAGCAGTTTTTTGAGATGGAAGAAAGACAGAGTAAGGGGGGGGAAGACAGAGAGAAGTACCCACAGGACAGTGAGCACAGTTGTCTTCTCTTAGGTTTTTATCCAAACAGCTCAAAAAAGTGTACAACTCTTCCCTCCACTTCATCCTCACAATGAGCCGCCTGCAGGGAAGGTTAGGCAGAGCATGAATGGCTGGCCCAGCGTGGCAAGCGTGATGCTCTCCCATCAACGGCTGCATTATGGGGACAAAAGTAGCAGTCGCTTGCCTTAAAAGTTCTGTTTGTAAGGATTACACAAAGATGATGTACGTGAGTAAGTGCTGTACAAAGGGTTAAGTACTGTCACTGCAACTGCAGACTGAGGACCTCCATCGCACCTGGCTGCCCCTCACGTCTTCATGTAATACAGGAGCTTGACTTACGTCCTCCCCATGGGGAGGGAATTCTACCATCTGCCTCGCAAAAGACCACGCTCAGCCCTGCCAAGCTCCAGCCCAGTCCTTGCTGGGAGACCCACCATGAGCTCTTCCTGATCTTCACGGTTCCCAGCAAGCCCGTAGGTGGGGATCTCGCCCAGCGTGCGGCAGAACTCGGAGGTGGCATTGAAGACAATGGCCCCCTTCCTCTCCAGCTCGTCGTCATCCTCCTGGTTCCGGCCAGTCTCCAGCTTCCTCACTATTTCTATGACCTGGGGGCAAAGAGGGTGGTGGAGAAGAGGAGGTAAGTAACAACAGAGCTGAGGCTTAGAGATGGAGCCCCTTCAGCTCAGAACTGCAGAGTCAAAAGGCTTCAGAAGAATGCAACGGGGCGCCCGTCCTCTGCCTCCCTTTTCAGCCCTCAAGGTACTGACAGGAACTCTGATTTCAGGCTGAGCTTTCACAGGTCTGATTCACGCCCCCTCCCCCATTCCCCACCTTTTCCCCGCTGTCTTTCAGCTGCTGGATCTGCCTCAGCTTCCGCCCTTTCTCCAGCTGTTTCTGAAGTTCTAGTTCAGCCTCGTCCTCCTCCAAGGCGCCAGGAGAGTCGGGACCTTTTACAGCCTCTTCTGGGGGAAGAAGAAAGGAGAACGAGGTCACTCAGATCCCGGAGTCACGGGAGTACCAGCAACAGACTGGGAACTTCCTTCTGAAGGATCAGGCAAGCTGTTCAAGACGGGCCTGCAGAAGAAAGCTGTAAAAATCCCAGGAATGCTCGGATCCACTGGAGGGGCACGGCGGGGGGGGGGGGGGAGGAGAACAGGCATGTCCTTCATCTCCCACCATCAAAAACAAAAAAACTTTGGGGGAAATGGAAATGCAATACTTCCAACTTAGATCTAATAAGAAATGTTGCCGATTTAAAAACACTTGGTTGAATCCTGTGGGTCTATTTCTGCTAATGACGGTTTTTCTCCCCGAGCAAGGAGTTTTCTGCTTTGACACAAGAGGCTGAGCGATGGGATCCAACCCATGAGCGCAGTGGTTCTCAAGCCATGGATCAGGACCCAGAAGGGGCCACAACTTTCTCGCAGGAGGGAGGGGGTGGCAGCACCACTTGGATTCAAGGCCAATCTTGAGTTTTTGCCTCTGCCTGATGAATGAAATGACCCTGACATCCCACTATTCGGAAGAGCACTCTTGTAAAGGTGTAGAACTGCGATATAATGGACAAGCTTAAGAACTGACCTCTATTAGGAATATTGTATTGTTTCCTCCAGTTCTGCAATCCTCGCCCCACTACATTATGTTGCTTTACTAGGAGTGTCCGATGTTAGACTCCAGTATTATCAATATTTTTTAACTTGGTTGCCGAATAATTCAGTTTGACTAGGAGCCAGTTTGGTGCAGTGGTTAAGAGCATGGGACTCTAATCTGGAGAGCCGGGTTTGATTCCCCACTCCTCCGCTTGAAGCCAGCTGGGTGACCTTGGGCTAGCCACAGTTCTCTGGAGCTCTCTCAGCCCCACCCACCTCACAGGGTGTTTTGTTGTGTGGATAATGACGACATACTTTGTAAACCACTCTGAGTGGGCATTAAGTTGTCCTGAAGGGCGGTATATAAATCGAATGTTGTTATTATTGATCCCAGTTTGGAGTATGAGTGTACTTCACACATAATGTAGCAAGGTTCTAGATTCATGCTAGCACTTCTGGAAAGGGAGAATGAATTCCAATAAGGTCCTCTGAGATTATGTCATTATGATTGTGTTACTTGTGATGTGGGCTTCCTATCTGCTGGAATTTTTCAATACAAGGGAACATTCCAAAACAGAATCCCACCCCCACAGCTGAAATTGCAGTTCACTCTACTGCCTCATTCACCTGCATGTGTGAATTAGGCCCAAGGTAGTACTCACAGAAACACAAGTGAAGTTGCCTTACACTGAATTAGAACCTTGGTCCATCACAATCAGCATTGTCCATTCAGACCCGTAACAGCTAACTCAGACCAGCAGAGGTCTTTGACATCACCTACTGCCAGATTTTTTAACTGGAGATGCCAGGGATTGAACCTGGGATCTTCTGGATACAAAGCAGAGGCTCGTCCGCTGAGCCACAGCCCCTCCCTACTACTCTGTGGGGAAGTTGCTGGTCAGGGGATACTTAAGAGCTTTGCAAATATTTAAATAAAAGTATTAATGCCGGATGTTAAACAGCCACATTTGGCTACAGCTTCCCTTTCTCAGCTGAATAGAAGAGAGTCCAGTAGCACCTTTAAGACTAACCAACTTTACTGTAGCATAAGCTTTCGAGAATCAGTTCTCTTCGTCATGCATCTGATAAAGAGAACTGTGGTTCTCGAAAGATGCTACAGTAAAGTTGGTTAGTCTTAAAGGTGCTACTGGACTCTTTTCTATTTTGCTACTACAGACTAACTGCTCTGAGTGGGTGTTAAGTTGTCCTGAAGGGCGGTATATAGATTGAATGTTATTATTATTATTAATCTTTGCTGTTAAGACTGTTATTGTTATCTTCCAGCAGTTATTACATCTTGATTGATTGAGTAGTTCTGTCATACTAATCCATCTCGAGTCCTGGCGAGAAAGGCGGACTACAAATGAAAATAAACAAGCCGATGTACCGTCATCACTGCTGATGTCCATTCTCTCCACCCGAAGGTCATCTGACTGAGGCTGCTGCTCTGAGGCACCATTTTCATCATATTCCGCATACTGCTCTTCATCCTCCTCTTCTGCAACAACCCTCCTCCCTCGGCTGCGGCCCCTAGAGAGAGCCATACAAAGGGGCCATGAAGCATGGGAAGCAGCAGCAAACCATCACTTGCTATGCTATGCCTAACCGAGACAGGAGGTGAAGATGGACACCCTGCCATAGACGAGGGAGGGAACACGTCACCTGTCCTGCTACCTCCACAGTCCTAGGTGGAAGACGCAGAGGTTGAGCATCAGGAAAGAACCACCAATGGTGTGGCATTCAGAGCCACTGTTGCAAGCCTCTTCAATGGTGCCCCCCCTCCCATGGCTTTGACCCTGGGCCATTACCTGGAGCCAAAGTCCCTCTTGCTGGTCGCATTGCCCAGCGGCAGGAGATCGGCAGCCTTCACCATCTTCTCCTTCTTGCGTATCTTCTTCACCCGCCGCTTCGTCTTCTTGAAGGTGACATTCTGCAACAGGAAGTGAACGTGTCAAGAATGTGCAGTGGACTGCCCCAGGCCTGCTCCCAGGGACGCCCAACACACATTCTGCTGAGGCCAGGGCAGAGGCCAGCAAACCCCCTCACCACACCCACAGCCTCACCACACCCACGGCTTTTGCTATCCTTCCTCTCTGATGACTCCTCTTCTGCACGTCCCTGACCTCTTCAAACCGGGAAACGTCAGCAATCCACAAATGCCTGGAGAGCCACCATCAGCTCTGGGGGTGCTGGCCTAGTATTTTCCTGCTTATCCCGCCCCCACCGGCTGCTAGTTACTTGCAGGAAGGAAGTTCCTGCTTGCTTCCCACATTAGGCTCCAGCAGGAGGTGGTCCCTGACCTTAAGGCTGACCGAAATCAAACTGATGTGTGAGCAGCGCAGGAGCCTCCACACACACACACACGAGGGCAGTGAAACGGGTGCTCAGAGCCGCTCTCCTTCCCACGTTCTGGTCTCCAGGGGCAACGGCCTCCGCAGGCAGAGCAACGCCCAGACAGCAGGCTCATCTGAAGTCACCGTTTTTGGTTTCTGGTTGAGTTGCAAATAACGGCAGGCGAATTCAGGCACCACACCAAATAAATGAAGTTTCCTGAACCATGGTTGAGAGCCAGGGTGATGCAGTGGTTAAGAGTGTCAGACTGGGATCTGGGGCACCAAGAGGTTTGAATCCCACTCTGCCGTGGAAGCTTGCCAGTGACTTCTGGTCGAACTGTCACTTTCTCAGACTAAACTACCCCACAGGGATGTTGTTGTGAGGATAAAAGGGAGGAGAGGAGAATGACATAAGCCAGGGCCCCAGGCAGGGAGAAAGGCGGGGTATAAATGAAGTAAATAAATTATTGGTGCAAAGTCTCCATTATGCTTAAGACCCAAGGACCAAAACCTTCCGGGTGGCATACAACCGAAGACAACAGCACACTGCAACTCGGAAGGAGGACGGTGGCTTCCCTACCATCTCTTCCGGGGTGAAGTACTCCGATGCCAGGTGGAGGCTGGGCATGTCCAAGGTCTGGGCCTGATCCCGCAGGCTGTCCCGGATGTGCTGCAGCTCCCGCTCCCAAGACCCATCAGCCATCCCCACCGAGTCCAGCTTGAAGGATTTCTTCTTCTCTCCTTCAATCTCTTCATCGTACTTGGAGAGGATGTTCTTGTGCTTGTACTGGAGTCGGGAGACGGGGGAGAAAGAACCACAGTCAGCTTGGAGTGAGAGAACCCGGGTGGAAGACAAAGCGGCTGAAGAAGTGCCGCCAGCACAGGTGAAGTCTCAGCAAGGGGGTTAAGCGCGAAGAAAATCAGCTGGGAGTCCTGCCCAGTAACGGTGAAGCCCTGTCCCCTATCCCTAGGGATGGGGGAGGGCTTCAATCGGAAATAAGAAAAAATACACAGTATATGCTCAGAGCCACTCTACTACCACACTGTAGGTGGGACTATGTGGGTCTGTTCTACTGACAGTGGCAGTCCCTTATGAAAGAGGCTCTTGCATCAGGGGACTATGTCACCAGTAGCTGGATAAAGCCACGGGATCCAACCTTCTATGTTAACTCAGCCTCTTGTTGCCCCCGCTTCTGCTGGACTAGCAGCTTCATAATTCTGCTTTGACCATACAAATGTCCTGCCTATACGTGGATGTCCCAAAGCAGCAGCCACTCCTCCCATAGAACTTCATCCCAGGCGCCAGCCAGAATCTTTGAGAGCAGCCAATAATATGCAGCGCAGCCAATACTACGCAAGGCCATCACGGCTACCCTTTTTAGAAGTCAACCTCATGGGACAGGAAAGGGCACTGCAGGGAAAAGCTACAGAGCCATCCTGGGCTGCCTACAAACATGAAAGCCCAGAAGTTTCCTTACAACAACCATGTCGTCCACGCTCTCCTCTTCCTCGTAGGGCTTGTACTCAGCCTTCTTCTTGCGCAGCTCCACATTTTTCTTTGCCTTCTCCTTGTCCACTATGTTGACATTCACTAGGACATCGCCCCCTTCCTCCTCCAAGACACCTAGGGAGGGAGAAGGGACACAGTTAACCTGAGCTCAGAAATTCCACACCACATCTTCCTTTAAATAGTATTTGCTTGGTGCAAAGGTAGCAGACAATCACTGCAAGAAGCCACTAGCTCTGGGGGAGAAAGGCAGCGTGAGGCAGAAAAACTGTAAGGAGGAGGCATCTGCTGTAAGGAGGAGGCATCTGCTGGCCATGCAGGGCTTGCCAGGGATCAGTCCCCAGCATCTCCAGTTAAAAGGATCGGGCAGTAGGTGATGTGAAAGGCTGGAGACACTGCTGCTAGTCAGAGTAGACAAGACTGACCTCAAAACACCAACAGTCTGTCTTGGTATAAGGAAGACTTGCATGTATATTTAAGGGACAGGCCATAGCTCAGTGGCAGAGCACCTGCTTTGCACGCAGAAGATCCCAGGTTCAATTCCCAACACCTCCAGACAGTAGGTGACATGAAAGACCTCCGCCCGAGACCCTGGAGAGCCTCTGCCAGCCAGAGCAGACAATACTGATCTCGATAGGCCAACGAACTGACCTAGTACAAGGCAGCAGCATGCCTGTGAGAAGGGCCACATAAGCTGCCCATAGAGGAAACCAGTGCTATCACAAGGTCAGTCTCCCCCCCCCATCCCATCCCCGCACCTTTGTCTTTGAGTGTCAGGATGACCGTCTCCCCTTCCTGGAAGGAATCGATGGTGTGCTCTACTGTCAGGCCCTTCAGGTCTCGTGAACTGTAGTTGACCTGCTGAGAATAGCATGAAGCAAGCATCAGAGACTGCCTGGATGCTTCACATGCACACGTACCTCCTCCCAGCCCATGAGAATCTTCTCGGGACATTTGCTTTTCTAACAGTTGTTCCCAGAACCCGAGAGATAAAGAAACTGGACTGTGGCATAAGCAGGGGTGCAAAATTAGGAAGCGGAAACAACTCATTGTGAATGGAAGTTGCAGCCTGTTGGGGTTATACTGGGAATTGCATTGTGGTAATTTTAGAGTAAATTTCTCTAAGTGTGTTTGTGGAAAAACATGACGAGCCACCTGCACTTCACAGGGGCACAAAAAGCAAGGAAGAGCAGCTAACACGATGGCTCCAGTGGCCTTGGATCTCACCTTCTTGTTTTGCCCAAACTCCTCTTCCACGAGGCTGCTGATGCCAAACTCCTGGTCCATCTCCTCTAAGAGCTTAGCCTGATTTTGGAAGGGGTGGGGGAAGAGAAGAAACACAAACCTGATTATGAGATAAACCAATGTAGGAAAGCCAAAGCTAGAGCACACCTCGAGCTATCCACGCTCTGCTGGAAGACAGAGGCAGAGGGGGAGAGCCTCCCAGCACTCTGGCTAACTGGCTGCGTCGCTGACGTGCTCTCACTGGTACAAAGTTTCTTCTAACCTGCCACTGAAATCTACCCTCCTGTAATTGTAGCCCGTGAGACCACTGGTGTGGGGGGAGAGGAGACGGGGGAAACATCTGTCCAGTGCTCAAGGTAGAGTAACTGCATGGAGGCAACCAGCTTAGAGAGGGGAAGAACACATTGCCCTGAATCCAACCATTTGTTCATAAAAGACACACAGAGTTCTACAGCACCCCTCTTTGTTCTTGCAGAACTGGGTTGAGGAATAGCTGTGATGGATCAGGGCGAAGCAGCACAATTTCCCTAGTGGATGACACAAGAGTGGATTGACCTGACCCCCCCGACTCAAGCAGCTACTCCTTCATGCGGGTCCCACAGTGATCTTTCTGGGGATTGAAAGGGGCTGCAGGAATGCTGGAAAATTAGCATCGTGCAAAGGCACAACACAGGGCATTAAATGGCGCATGTCAACCACTGGTCCCTCTCTTGCCGTTGAGATGTTCAGAACGCTTTTTTTCACCTTTGCCTTGGCTGATCTGAGTGGTTGCTGTACTGCTCTACTGTGATATTCTTAAACTTCTTTATGATTTGACCATTTTCTGAATAAAGTGACATACACATTTAAGAAGGGCCCAGCCTGGCTTTCGGAGTCCCTGCCTAGCAGTAGAACAAACTGTAATAACCAACCCTCTTCTCCGCCATCTCTTTCTCCAGTTGCAGTTTCCGGCTTCTCTCGATCCAGGCAGCTGTGTCATCCAGCCAGGGGTCATCTTCGCCAAGCGACTTGATCTTCCTGAGGGCAGAAATCCAGAAGCAGTTCCAGCTCAGCCATACCGCTACTGCAGAGACTGTCGGTTACCTGCACTCCCACCCCAACTCACATTCTCCACGGAATGCAAAATTAAAGAGACCAGTGACCTCTGAGTTACCCCGTTAAGTAAACATGCAGAAAAGGCCGAGGATGAACAGAATTAGAGCCAGAAAGAGGGTGAAAAGCAGAAGATTTGGGGGTGAAAACTTGAGTAATAAAGGCACAGGAAATGTTAAGAGATTGAAACTCTCTAAACAAGGCAATATGCTTCACAACAGAACAGAAAGGAAGTCGATCCAGCCACTCTGAAACGGAGCTTGATTCTAACACTTAGCATCACCCACAGGATCCATCCTCTGCATATATGTTAACTGTTAGAACGAAGCTCTTTTTCTGTGTAACTGGGGGAACTTCCATTCTGTTTCGCATGAAGCTTATTGCCTTGTTTAGAGTGCCAGAGGCAAAGGCCGCCACTGACGGAACGGAGAGTGCTTCTGCATGTCCAGAAGAGTTCATGAGCATTTTCTCTTACTGCTGCAGTACGCCATGCCTCAGACCGTTTTTCTTGCCTCGCTATTGTATTACTTCTCAGTTCCGGAATCCTAGTGCTGCTGCACTGTCTGATGGAGGTCTTAACAGTCCAATTGAATAGCTTTTCGGACTTTGTAACCTTCCTAGAGTCTCAGTGATAAAGGCGGGGCTACAAATGGAAGTTAATCACAGTAACAACAGTTCATTGGATGTCTAATGCTGTGCGAGTGCATTGCTTTTGTTCTATAACCTGCCATGAGTCTCAGCGAGAAAGGCAGACTAAAAAAAAATTCGAATGAACAATGATCATCTCCGTATTGCAGCTGGAAAGGCTGAAAGACCCGGACAGAATACCTTGCCTATGTGCTGGAATTCTAAGACCATCTTGGGAGATCCTGGTAAAGGCAGAATTTAAATCAGGGACTTTCCAAGTCATAGCTCATGTCTCTTTGCTGTCATGCAATTCTAGCTCTCTCTGGTTTGGGCTACTGTAGGAAACCAGCTAAGCTAGAAAGATGGAACCTGCCAGCAGGTCAGAGTAGGCAATCTGCTATTGCAGCTGAGCTTCAGTTTGAATCTGCCCTACTGACGTGAAGAGATTTCTCTCCCCAGGGTTAGTAAGAGCCCCAGAAGCAGGCACAGGTGGAACAGTGGGGAGTAGTACCCGAGTTTCTGGTTGAGGAGCCTCTTCTCCTTGGCAGCTGCTAGCTTCTCCCGGATCTCCTCACGCTGCTTGAGCAGTATGGGGTTGATGACCTCAGCTGCCACGGGATCTTCCTTGCTGCCTGTTTCTGCCGGGAGCGGGAGGAGAGAAGGGGGAAGATTATGGTTACCACAAAGGCTTTTAAGATGGAAGACAAAGATACAACGGGAGGGGACAGATACTGGACTGAGCCAGCGGTGACATGAAGTTGGATACAATGGCATTCACCGCCAGCTCATCACTGCTGTACCTGGCTTATACCTGAGGAGGGCCATAGCACCTACTCTGCATGCAGAAGGTTCCGTTCTCAACATCTAAAATCAGAGAATTCTAAGACAACGGGCCTAGGAAACGACCTCTGTGAAAGAGGACTTGGAGAACTGCCACCTGTCAGAGTAGAACAACAGCCTGACAGCATTCGGCTGTAGGATGGCTTAATACACTCAGGTTGCAGAGACCAGGCAAGCTGAAATAGAGGGTACTTGGGACCAAGGCAGAACCACCTGCATTTCTTGCAGGAAGTCGAGCGAGTCTCGTTCCTGCAGAAGAACCTGCCGTGAAAACTGCATGGAATTTCCTGCAACAACGGCCAGCTTACGCTACCTTGGGACCAGCAACGCAGAATCCAGAAGTGGACACAAGAACAGAACTATAACCCAAGAGTTCTCAGCCCGAATTATCTAGTTCTCCATTGAGGTGGTCAACCTGTGTCTGGGCTGCACCATTTCAGACTGCAGGGCTGGAGCTCACGTGACTGAATTGCTCATCCATACAAAAAAAAAACCCACCCTGCACAAAGAAAGCTAGCACTCAGAGACAAGGCTTCTTCTTCTCCTGATATCTCTTCTTCTATGTACAGGGATTTTAAAAAAAATATTATTTTTGTATGAAACGATATCATTACATGCTAGTCACTAGCTTAAATGGATTTAAAGGGAGGGGGTGGGACAAATGTATGGAGAACAGGTCTACTGATTAGTCATGATATATGAAGGGGACCTTCAGGTTTAAAGGAAAAATGCCTTCGACTGTCAGAGGCTGGGAAGTAGCCAAGAGGTGAGGTATCTTGCTGGTAGACCTTGCTTGTAGCATACGACTGGCCAATATTGGAAACATGACACTGGAGTAACGACCACTGCTCTGATACAGCATGGCTAGTCTTATGTCCTATGTTCTTATACTGAGATGGAATAGTTGGTCCACCTAGCTCTGTACTACCGGCTCCGACTGGCAGCAGCTCTCTTCAGTCTCAGAGAAAGGGAAGTCATTTCTTTCTCGACATCTGCTACCAAGGATTCTTCTGATGAGAGATGCCAGGTATCGAACCTCCTGCCACAAATAATGTGCTTTCTTATGGATTCATCATACAAACCCATAACTTGCAGTCCAAAGTGCAACAGCCCAGACATATTTGTTACGTCAATGAGAACCAAATCCCCTAACAGAAAACGCAAAGCCTCCAAGGAGCGGCCCCTGCCTTACAAGCCTTGGGGAATCATTTCCCCTCCTCACACTGCTTTCCTTTTGGGGAAGACCACCTCACATCGCAGCTAGGGAGACATGCAGCAAGGAAAAAACACCATCACTCCTATGCTACCTGACCAGCTGCCTACCAGGCGACCCAAGCACGCACAAGCATTTGATCATAGGCGGGCTAATGCCAAACTTTAAGCAGGAGCTCACAGTGCTCCATCTCTCGCTTGGGTTGCAGCTCAGTTGAGAGAATGTGTAGCTTGTCTTAAAACAGCCAGAGGAAGTGGGAATCACAGAAGTCATAGTGGCAGAGAAACTGCAATGGATCTCCTCTCACTGACACCTGGGAGGCTATCCAATCAAGAGGCATAAAGGGGTCACAAGGGCATCTGACTTACCCTTTTTGATAACATTTACCTCCAGAGGCTTCAGCCCAAGTTTAGCCCTGAGTTTGCTGTGGAGAGAAAATAAAGGATTTGATTACCTGGTGGGGCAGAGAGACTGTTTAGGGCTACAGGGTAGGCAAATCCATTGAAGTTTGAAGCAGGCATTTTAAACAGATTTTCTGGGGGAAATTTATGATAGGAATAATAAAAATAAAGAAGGGAGGTTGAGAGAGTAAGACACATGCTAGAGGTGTATAAAATTATGGACAGTGTGAGAAAAGCAGGGAAATAATTTTCCCATCCCTCACAATACTAAAAACCAGGGTAACGAAATCAAGCAGATGAGCAGCAGATTCCAAACAGACAAAAGAGAAGACTTATGGAATTCACCACCACAAGATGCAGGTTGTGGCCTCCGGCTTAGATAACTTTAGTGGAGGATCAGACAGATCCATAGAGGAAGTCTAAGAATAGCCATGATGGACTAAACAGAACCTCTATGTTCTAAAGCAGTCAGCTTTACGAATGTCAGTTGCTATGAGGCAAACTACACAAGAGGACTGTTTCCTTTGTATTCTTGCTTCATATTTTGTATCTACCTGGCTACCATTGGAAACAGGAGGTTGGATGGGACAGACTTTTGGTTTGATCCTGCAGTCATTCTAATACAAGCAACAAGGCAGATTTTTCTGCTCTGCACTCCTACATGCAAGAAGAAACACCCTGCTTTCGAGGGATTGTTACAAAGATGTAGAAGGAGTTTCAGCTGCCCAACTGTTTCAGCTCAATTTCCTACAGAGTGAGACGTGCTTAAAACCCAGTGAGTTGCCTGGGAGCACAGGAAACCATGCCCTTGCTGAAGCTGATCACGTGATCAGACCCTGGGATGGGAGACTCAGGAGGACACGCACTGAGAATGACATACAAGCGTAATGTATTTTTTTAAAAAAACGTATCAATTTCAACAGACTTAAGTGTGTTTCACACTGCATGGAAGGAGGCGCAACATAAACATCAGCAAGAAGCATTTTCAAAACTGCAAAGAACCCCCCCACCCCCAAACCTCTCCTCCTTACTTTGTCTCCTCGATGCTAAGCGAAGACGCATCTCCTGAGCTGGACTTTGTGACAACAGCTGTTTAGGGACAGGGAGAAATGTGTTAGTTCATGCAAAAGTGTTACTGCATTCATACGTTATTATTATTGGATTGTCGAAGGCTTTCACGGCCGGAGAACGATGGCTGTTGTGGGTTTTCCGGGCTTTATTGCCATGGTCTTGGCATTGTAGTTCCTGATGTTTCGCCAGCAGCTGTGGCTGGCATCTTCAGAGGTGTAGCACCAAAAGACATCTCTGTCTTTTGGTGCTACATCTCTGAAGATGCCAGCCACAGCTGCTGGCGAAATGTCAGGAACTACAATGCCAAGACCACGGCAATACAGCCCGGAAAACCCACAACAGCCATCGTTATTATTATTATTTATTTATTCGATTTTTAGCCCTCCCTCCCTGTGAACAGGCTCAATAAAATGCTGAATGAGCATTTAAAATATATAACATACATAAATAAGATTTAAAATACTAAAACATAAATACATAAACACCTAAAACAACTTATCAGATGTCAGCCCTCTCCAATTTCCCCAATCTGAACATAACAATCCAAGAGGAGTGGCGGGGGCCATAGTTGATCATATTCTGATGACAGCACTTATGGGGGGGGGCAGATGACTTTGTTCCATTTAAGAAATGGATATGTACCTTTCTACTTCTAATGTCCCCTACAGATATTAAAAATAACCACATCAAAATAATAAAACACCCCTAAAATTAGCTGACAGCATACCCATCAACTGATGGGTAAAATATTCCACAAAGCTAAAAATGCCACTGTGTGTATGGGGTGGGGTGGTGGCAGCAGCTAACATTAAAAAAAATTCACTACAGTGTCATTTGTTAGCAGAGGCAGGAGTGAAGGCTGCTTGCCCAAGGGTCCGCAGCAGTCAGGGGCAAATCTCGCAGCAATAGCAAAGCTTCCGCTCCTAGCTATCTGTACAATGGCAAGCATTTCCAAACAAGGAAGAACTTGCCTGCAGAACACAGCTTCCTTTCAAAACTGCCTTTTCAAAAAATAATTATTGTTACTTTGATTTTATCTTTAAATTTTGTAACTGTAGGCTGACCACGGTGCTCCAAGAAAGAGGTAATCCAATGAAACTCATGAGCAGTAGATTCAGGTTGGACAAAAGGAAATACTTCTTTATATAATGAATGATTAAAATCTGGAATTCACTGCCAGAGGATATAATGATGGTCACAGGCGTAGACAGCTTTAAAAATGGATTAGACAGTCAAATATCTAACAGTTGCAGCATAGTGACTAAAGGGAACCTCCACATTCAAAAGCAGTAAACCTCCAGCGTCAAGAGGCAACATCAGGGGAAAGCATTAGCCTCTATGCCCTGTAGTTGACCCTCCAGAGTAACTGGCTGGCCACTGTGAGAGACAGGATGCTGCACTAGATGGATCACTGATCTGATCCAGCAGGGATCAGTGTGTGCCTGCCTACACACTGATCCAGTGTGGCAGGCCAGCAGTGATTGATGTGTGCCTATCCAGAAGACAACTTAATGAACACGTTACAGGTAAGCCCAATTCTGTTTTCACTTATATATGAGAGCCAGTTTGGTGTAGTGGTTAAGAGCGTGGAACTCTAATCTGGAGAGCCATGTTTGATTCCCCACTCCACTTGAAGCCAGCTGGGTGACCTTGGGTCAGTCACAATTCTCTGGAGCTCTCTCAGCCCCACCCACCTCACAGGGTGTTTTGTTGTGTGGATAATAATGACATACTTTGTAAACCACTCTGAGTGGGCATTAAGTTGTCCTGAAGGGCGGTATATAAATCAAATGTTGTGGTGGTGGTGGTGATTATTATTATATGTGAGCAAATCCCACTAAAATTGAGGAAAGTTACTTCTACGTGAAGCATGGTTACGAATGGATCATACCACAAAGCATAAATGATCCCAAGTGTTTAATGAATGTATATTCCTGCCTTGTATACTTTTGTTGCTGTTTTTAAGTGTTAGTTTAGTGCTGTTTTGATTGTTTTTTGTTTCTCCAGTGACTTTTAATAACTTTTTTTAAAATAGCTGTTCAAGTTCTCCAACTCCAGTTCTTTGTTTTCACTTATCTATTCTCCTTCCACTAGTTCCAACTCCAGGGGCTCACTTCTTTAAGAGGGAGAGATGCTAGAGTTCAAGGAATTCACAGCCTCCAACGTTTCACACATAAAATAGAAATACAGTCACAACTCTTCTGTTCACATACTCAAGGCCCATCCTACCTTAACTCATTTCTGAAGATTCTACCACCAGCTGCATTCTGCATTCATTTCACCTTACAAAAAGCTGGATATGATTTAAAATGAAGGTGATATTTTGGTTTATAAAAAGCAGAAATGTCCTTCAGTACATTAGCAGCAGCCACAATCTGTGGAGTAGGAGGCTGTGCGTTACAAGCGTAACATACAACCATTTCCCACTCAGATATTTAGCTACCAGACCCTGAGGTAGGAGCTAAATCCTGAAAAATTACAGTACCAATAGAATTTTAGCAAGCCATGACCAGAAGGAAAAAGAAAGCAGAACAGTGATTTCTGAAAGGTCTCTGAAAAAGGGAATTTTGACTTTTGAAAGCTTATACTCCAAAAATCTTGTTGGTATCTAAAGTGCCACTGGATTCAAATCCTACTTTTCCAAAAGGTAAGATACTGCCGCTGGTATCTAGCATCCATGCACAGATCAGGAAACACAGATCTGTCCTTCACACTGAGAAACTTGGCTGCTGAGGAAGCCACTGGCAGTGACTCACTAGGAATATGGGTCAGAAAATAAGGACAGCTGCAGTACATCGTTTTGAGACTAGAATCTGGGAGAGCCAAGTTTTAATCCCTATGTAAACTGCTGCAGCATAGTGGTTAAGGGGCTGGCTTGCGAATCATCACCCTGTTGGTTCAAATCTCACTACTGCGGTGACCTCAGCAAGTGGCCTTGGGTAAACCACTCCTCTCAGTTTCACCTATATTGTGCAGATAACAACACTGACTTTGTTTGCCACTCTGAGTAGGCATTCGTCTAGAAAAGCAGTATATAAGTGCAATTATTGTTATTACTGTTACTATTATTGTTACTATTAAGTTCAGTGGGTGACTTTGGCCAGGCACACATTCAGTCTAATCAACCTCACAAAGCTGAGGATACAGAAAAGAACAATACAGGCCACCCTGAGCTATTACATAGGAAGACCAGGACACAAATGCGAAAGTGAGATAAAGTTAGTTCATTTATTTGCACTCTAGACGCGCTCAGATACACGTCTCTCTCTGTCCCTTCTCCCTTTTCCTTCCTTCATCCCTTACCTGAGTTCTGAGTCGCTTCATATCCATCCTCGCGCTTCTCCCGCTTGATGCGCCTCCCCGTCTCGGCCGCTCCCTCCTGGCCCCCAGCGGCAGCGCTGTTGCTGGCGCCCCCGCGACTCCCCCGGGAGGACGACTCATCCGCTCCGCTCCGCCGGCTGCTCCGCTCGCCCCGGCTGCGGCTGCGCTTACTCCGCCGTTCACTTCCACTCCCGCCGCTGCTCCGGTGCTTGTGCTTCTTGTGCTCGCGGTGGCGAGAGGACGACGTCGTAGCAGCGCCGCCGCCGCCGCCACCAGAGGACGGAGGCTGCGAGGGAGCTGCGGGCGGGTCTTCAGAGGCCTCGCCCCGCTCCCGGTGCCGCTTGGAGGACCCCATAACGGGCGGCCCCAGCAAGAAGCCCTAAGAAAATGGCGACTCTACTAAACTAGCAGTGAAGCGGCACTTCCTAGTTACCGCGAGTTCTCTTCCGGGTCAAGCTCTGCCTATCCGGTCCAGTTACAAAAGACGTCCCCTCAGCTTTTAGGAAGAAGCAAGTAAGTTCCGCCTTCTGACAAGTGGTAGAGGGAGGATGCCTTAATGTTACTGCTGTTTTTAAAAAACTAGTCTGAAACTAGTAGAAAAGGTAGTTAGTAAACGTGAAGGGATTTTAATTTCTTTTAAAGTCATTGAGTCATTAGGGGGCGGGGCGAGAGAAGTACCTTTAGACTATCTTCTAATTATCACTGTAGAAAGGTCTGAATTAGAAACGATGAAATTGTGATTCGTCCTTCTATCCAGTATAGTTATCTGGCTTGCTAGCCTCCAGGTGGTGGCTGGAGATCTCCCGGAATTATAACTGCTCTCTAGGTGACAGCGACCAGTTCCCCTGGAGAAAATAGTTGAAGGGTGAAATGGCCCCTTCCAATTCTGTGATTCTATGGCCTTATACCACACTGAGGCCTCTCCCCTTCCCAAACCCCACCCTCTCCAGCCTCCACTACCAAAATCTCCATAAATTTCCCATCCTGGACCTGGCAGCCCCCCTGGACAAAGTTTTGTATACAAATGCGGGGAGGGGGGAATGGAAGAGTTACTTTAAAAACATTTAAAAACTTATTGCTTGCTTTGCTAAGCAATATTTTTGTTTTGTGATTTCTGTCCTTTTCTCCACCTCTCTCCCCTTTCCCTTTGTTAAAGATACACAGTAGCTTTACCTTGTTAGTTCTGTAATATGTTATCAACTGTTCAAAATGTACATGGGCAGCTGTGAACATGTAGGTTGTATGTGATCTTCATGTTCATGTACATGTATTGGTATGAGTGTTAATGGAATTTGTGGTTTCACCAGTTTAAGTATAGTTAAGTACTAGTTAAGTGTAGTTTTGATTTATATACAACATGCCTGTGACTTTTAGAAGTCACACAGTTGTATTTTCCCCAGTGCTCTTTGCTGTCTCAAGAACCATTTTGATTTGTTGGTGCAGTAACAATACTTGAAGTAACTTAAGTATTGCTTAAGCAGTAATACTTAAAACATTTCATACCATTTTGTCATGTAACACAGCCTGGAAGCCATTCCTTCTCCCATTTTGTTCCTTTTCAATGTAGCTTACTTGTTGTTCTTCATTTTTCAATATCAGTATTCTTCATGGTCTTCAGAAGTATACTTGGTTTTTACCAAATTATTTTGTCACCATAGGTAGGAACAGCTGATGGATCCAGCAGCTGAAGAAAACCCTTATCAGTTTTCCTGCACCTTTAGAAGTGGACTGGTTATTGGAATCTTTAGTACTATCGCTTTCTTTTTAAAACACTTCCTAAGCTTGACTGTTGAAGGACAATTTGGATGAGGGAGCAAATTGCAATGATGTCTGCTTTCCAAATGAAGAATCAAGCAGCTTTATGTAGTACACTTTTATCCCACCATTCCTCCAAGGATCTCAGGATAGTATACATGGTTCTCTCCTGGTCCCTCTCTCTGGTAAATCATTGTCTCTGTTTTGGCTGTGCTTTGTTTATTTGATTTTCTTTCAATGCTGTTATCTTCACAACAAACCTATAAGGTATGTTTAGTTGAAAGGCAGTGATTGGCCTGGTGTCACCTAACAGAGTGGGGATTTGAATTCCTTTTTTCTTCTATTTGTAGACTGACAGTCTAACCGCTGTACCATACTAGTTGTTTTACAAGCAAGCACAATGCTTTCCTCAGTTACTTAGGTGATAACACAAATCTTGATACTGTGTGAATTGATGGAGTTGTAGTTTGTGAGGGTTCTGTTCTTTAAAACAGAAATCTCTGAGTGGGCAGCAACTGAGTGCATTTTATGTAATTATGTTTCCCAAATATATCCATGTCTTAAAAGAACTAGCTTCTTCTTTTAATAGTGCAACCCTAAACAGAGTTACTCCACTCTGAGTCTGTTGAAGTCAACAGGCTTAGATTGGAGTAACTCTTTTTGGGATTTCACTGTTTAATCAAAAAAAGTCCAGTAGCACCTTTAAGACTAACCAATTTTATTATAGCATAAGCTTTCGAGAATCAAGTTCTCTTCATCAGATGCCTGATCATTTTGATTTTGCTACTATAGACTAACACGGCTAACTCCTCTGGATCTATGACTGTTTAATCAGTATGTATGTCAGGTTGTTGCAGAGTAAATGAAGACTACATTGTCTCCAGCTGTGTGTAATGGTGCTTCTTGTTAAATGATTGTAAATAAGATTGTTATAGACAATGCATACATGTCTAAATCTGAGACTTACTTCTTTATAGAAAGGTAATACGTGCTCTTTGAGTGCTTGGTAGGGTTTCCAGGTCCAGGCTGGGAAATTCCTGGAGCTTTTGGGGGTGGAGCCTGGAGAGGGTGGGGTTTGGGAGGGGAGGGGCCTCATAATGGTATAATACCATAGAGTCCACCCTCCAAAGCAGCTATTTTCTCCAGGTGAACTGATCTCTGTCACCTGGAGATCAGTTGTAATTCAGAGATCTCCAGCTACCACCTGGAGGCTGGCAGCTGTAGTGCTTGAAATCATCATACCAAAAATATACAAAAATAGAAAGCTTGTTAGCAATCAAGTATCTTGTATTTTAGCTGGCACTTTGCATATGCTCAGAAACCCTTCTATCACCATTACTTGTATGAGGGCTTAGCACTGAAAATGTTCAAAACCAGGCCGGGGGAAGCAACTGAAATGGAAAGGGGCTTTCCTTTTCATTCTGATCCTCCGCCAGTTTATGAAAGCGTTGCCCTTTTTCGCCTCTGCTACTTAGTCCAAGATGGTTTCTAATTTCCATTATCGCCAATAACAGTGAAGTCAGGCAGGCGTGCCCCTAACAAATATGGCCTCAGCGACGCGGTTTGCCTTTGGTTTTATTTTTCCATCACAAAAAATGGCGACGGCGGTAGCTTCAGTCTGGCCGGAAGGAAGCAAGGATGGGAGGAAGTTAAGGAAGTAGGTCGCTGGGTCGGCGGGTGCCCGGATGTAGGTAGCCCTGCCTCGATAGGAGGGAGGTGCCGGTTGCCCGGATGTTCCTCTCGCTCCAGCAGCGGCCGAGGCTCGGTCAGAACCGGGGGGAGAGAAGCTGATGGATCCAATATGGCTGTCCTGATGGCCCTCAGGAGAGAGTGAGAGAGGCCGAGACGGCAAAGCCCGGCCCTGAGCAGGAGGGGGAAGGTGGGGAGGGGGGCTCGAGCCCTGTCTTGGGAGGGGTAGAAGCCCAGGGGCCAGAAGGCTGGAAGCGGAGCAGCCCCCGGGGTTGGCCAGCCCACCCTTCCCTCGCCTGCCTGAAGAAGGCAGAGGGGCCACAGAAAAGGAATTCTGAACTGGTGGAGGAAAGGGAGCGGCAAATACTCCCCTTCACCGAAAAGTTCATCCTCCTCCCTTAAGCCTGCCTGAGGAAATTGCGGGGCGCTAGAGGCAGAATAGGAGAGGGGCCAGTCACTTCCCTCCCCCACCACCACTTTGGAAGGCCACCCCCTACGGTTAAGAGAAGAGGAGATGCAATTGGTGGGGGAAGGACAGCCCCTTTCTCTTTAAAAGTTATTTCTTGTCTGCTTTATGGAGGGGCAGGGTTGTCAAGCATAAAGATCAGACAGTTTGGAAAAGGAACGGGCTAGTGTGTGTGTTGAGGGGTGCTGTTTGCTCTGGACCCTTCTTGGGAAAGCATTAGAGTGTAAGAGCCTGTAAGGAGTGGGCAGGCAGGAAAGGGATTGTGGAATCTGGGACAAATCCCAAGGAAACCCTGCACACTCTGTGCGTGTGGTTTTCCTCACACTTGTGATAATTAATCTTGTCAGTCTTGATTTTTTGTTCGTATTAAGCAGAAGGGAGGGCAAAAGAAGGAAGAGTAAGGTAGCAGGAATAGAGGAGGTGGAGGTGGCATTGCATGGGCAGTAGCTTATAATTACAAGCCTTAAAATGCTGCATTCTGAAATCTGCGCGTTCCTCTCCATGTTTCAAACAAACCAGTCTAACATCCCAGTTGCTTGCATGTTTACTTGGAAGTGAGTCCCACTGTATTCAGTGGTGCTTACACCCTGGTAAGTGTATATAGGACAGCAGCCTAGCGTTTCCTTGCGACTGAATGGGAGAATGAAGAAAATAGGATGGTATGTATCATAGGGGAGAGATGTGAGAATAAGAACGATTGATGTGTTTATATGTTGATTGAAGCAGCTAGAGAGAACATTTGTTGGATTTTTAGTTCAAAACCCCTTGTATGAATATGCTAATTATCTTCATTTCTGATAAACTCACTTTTTGTAGGTTAGCTACATATTGGGCGGAGGCTTATTCTGTGGGATTGGATTTTTAACGCATAAAAAGGAGGCATAAAAGTACATAACTATAATCTCGGCAGAAGAAAAGGTTCTAGAGCAGATTTGCTATGGATTGAATTGCTTAAAAATAAATATCTTTTCTGCTTTTGTGGGAGGGGGGCTCATATGAGGAGACTCTATGCACCAATCCTGTGGATAAAAATTGTAGTAGTGAAAAGTATCAGGGGAGAGAGAACATAGAAAAAATCATCACAATTATGTTTTTAAAAATGCATCCCAAGTAGAGGGGAAGCTAATAGATATGCACTTCAAATATTTCTGATTGCCCTTCCACTAGAGGGTTTTATGATGGGGTCTGGTTTTCATCTCAAAATCATTGAAATATTCAGTAAGCTCTTGCCTACATTTGGGCATTAATAAGAGTGCACTTCTTGGTGGTAAGGAAAGAGAGAATAGATTTAAAAATACTTAAAGTAAGGTGCCTGGAGTTTATTCTGGGTCATTTTGGCCTTTCACAAATGTCCTTTGTGAGACTTCTTTTTAAAGCAAAAGAAAGGAGGTATAGTGGAGCGGGCTGTTCTAGGATCGTCCACTGAAAGTCGTGCTTTAGAAGAAAAGTCGTCTTGAATGCTGATCCTGTATGAAGTCCATTTGCAAAGATTTTCTTTTTGCTTTTTTTAAATCTAAAAAGTAAAGTGAAGTGGGCTAGAGATTTTGTACATTCACATTTGGCCCTCCGGGTGCTGCTGACTGTGCGAGATTGGATCTAAGCGTGGCAAAGTGGGACACTTGGAAGTACAAGAGGATTTAAGGTTGGTTTTACCATTGTTTTTGCATGCTGCTTCTTGCTGAACTCTGCCATAATATGCTTAGTGATTGATTCCTCCTTTCCTTGCTCTTCATGCTGGTCATTGCCATAAGGAGAGCGAGGCCTTGGCAGGCTGCCTTCCTGGTGGCTGGCCTGGCCTTTCAGGGTGGAGCATGACCGAGTTCTTGGAGCTGTCAAGGAATCAGTGGTTAGAAAGAACCTCCTTCCCTGAAAGCACCGCTTGGCAACCCTCTTAACAGGAATAGGAAACTTTAGTCGGTTCAGTGAAATGGAACTGGAATTTGCTTTTTGCTGCTTGCACAGATAGATTGTGAGGAATCCATGAGATTCTAGCACGGCTTGCTGCCCCACCGTGCTTCATTTCTGGGGCTTTTGGCGTGAGCCTTGCAAATTCTTATGGCATATGTAGAGCTGATTTGTCAAATGGAATTGGGAGCTGTTCAAGTGGCTATAGAGCCTACTGAGTCATGGTGGCCTTTGGCAAATAGTTTTGTCTCCCAGCTCTAGTTCCAAAACTGTACAGCTGGGATGAGAGTCTTCGCCATGGGCTGTTGTGAACTCAGCCAGAAGGATTGTAAGAGGCTGTAGTTCAGTAGCATATGTGCTCTGTGAAGTCCCTGGCATCTCTGTCTAAATAGATATTGAGTAGCAGAGCTGGTCTTCACATGCTGCTGATACGGCTGCAGGTATAAAGCTGGTGTATATCAGGGTCTAGGGCCCAGGTTCAGTAGATTTAGCTTGAAAATCTTTACGGTACTTCTGTAAGGCAGGCCAGTATTGTTATCCCCACATTACAGGCGGAGTGACTGAGGCAAAGAAGTAGCAGCTTTCCTCGGGCTACATAACTGCGGTGAAATTTGAAATAATGAAACCCTGGCATGCACTCTTGGGGATGTGTATCTGCACACTTTTAAGTGTACTCTTTCCCCCAGAATCAGAGGACTCACTTCAGAGAGCTGAAGAACTTGTGCGTGTATGCATATTTGTGAGAGAGTGAGCCGGATGGATATCCCCACCATTAGATTTAATTTTCAGACTGATCTTTTTGTTGAAGCGGTCTCCTACGGAAAGCAGGCGAGGGTTTTCTCTCCCCCTGCATTCCTGTTTAGAATTTTGAACCCGAAAGCAGTGATACTCTGCATGAAATCAAAACTGAGGGGTGCCCTTCTTATCTTGGCTCCGAGGTAGCGACCAACTGCACCGTGCAAAGTTGGATGAGCGACTGCACCACTGAAGCAATGCACCTATAAGTGCATGTAGTTTTGTTCTTGAATCCTGGGACTTTGCATTTACATACTACTTAATTTCCAGACACCGAGATGCTGGGCTCGAACCCTCCTTGCGGAAACTTTCCTCTGCAGTCTGGCCTGGCTTACTGGGAGAAGAGAGGATGGTACTTCTTGCATGCTGAAAGGCATCCTTTGTTTCTTGTGTGGGGAGCGGCTGGCGTTCGGCGGTAGGGCGTCTGCTTGAGATGTAGAAAGTCCAGTGTTCAGTCCCCAGCATCTCCAGTTCAAAGGATTAGGTGGTAGTTGGTGTGAAATGCCTCTGCCTAAGACCCTGGAAAGCCTCTGGAAGGCTGAGTAGACCTTGAGGGACCAATTCAGTGTAAAGCAGCACCACGTGTATGTGTGTGACTTGACCTGGGCCCTGAACAGCTCTGAAAATTGCCGGGGAAGACAATCGTCCTATTTATCAAGTTGGCTTGTCCTACATGAAGCTGCCTGATACACATTCATTCTGTTGGCTCATCTAGTGCAGTGCTTTACCACTGAGTTGTATTCAAACTTCAGAATTCCTGTGAAGTTACCATTTACCGCATCAGACCTTTGACTCTTCACTGTTTGCCATAACTGGAAGTTGCTCTGCAGGGATTCAGGCAGAAATGCTGGAAAACGAGCATGCCTTTCTGTGTATGCAGAGCCCATGCCGAGCTGCAGTTCCCCTCTCTCCCTCCTCTGCCCCCATCCACTGAATGTATCCTGGTTAAGGATTTCCCTCCTAATGTTTAGGGGCAATTTGCAACTTTCCCCTTTCTTGGTTGGTATGGGAGTGAAAAATCTCTATCCTTGACTTTCTTTTGGTTTGAACTTTTGGAATGTTCTCTTCCTTCTCCATCCCTCTCAAGTCCTTTTTCCTAGGCTTGTGTTTTTAGTTATCTTATGTCTTTGTTACATTGTCTGTGAATGGCTGCATCTGGTAGTTTTCAGCACGGAAGTGGCAACACTTGAACCGTGTTGCAAAGGGTGAAGGGTCCGTTCATACATGAAATTCATTGTATGGGGATGGGCTGTGGCTCAGTGGTAGAGTATCAGCTTGGCATTCAAAAGGTCCGAGGTTCAGTCCCTGGTATCTCCAGTTAGAAAGCACTGGCATTAGATGGTGTGAAAAGACTTTTGTCTGAGACCCTGGTGAGCCATTGCTAATCTTAGTAGACAGTACTGTCTTTGGATTAAGGGTCTGACGGCAAAGTCAGATTTGCAGCTCTGTAAGGTAGGAAATGATTTGAAGGTTTTTGCCCCAAGCCTGCTCCCCCAAACTAAAAAGATAGGCTGGCTTCTTTTGTGGATTAGGTTTTTTTCTTGCATAGGTTTCCAGGCAGCAGCTTCAGTCACAAGGTTTAAACTTTTCTGAATATGCACAAGCATCTTGCTTGCTTCTCGGGTTACACTGGTATTGGAAGTTTTGAGAGAGGAATCTTCAGGAGTCCCCCAATAACTATGTTACCTGAGAGTTCATGACAGAGCTGAGGAAAAGGCGTGAACTAGGTCAGTAGCCTCGTGGGGTTGGAGGTTGAGAACTTGTGGCAGCTAATGGGGATAATCTGGGATTGTGGTCAGAATCAGGAAGTGGGTCTGAAAGTGAAGTAGGGCAGGGTTCAGAGACGAGTTCAGGAGAAAAGCAGAGGAGAGGATTCTGGGCATGGTGGGCCCCAGCAGACAAGTCTGGAGTTGCAGAGCGGCTGTGCAAGACCATGTAAGGTGGACTCAGTGAAATTGCGTTGTGTAGTTGGAGCTGAGGTAGGTAGAAGTAAAGTGGATTTCCCACCCTGCCATCTGTGGGCCAGGTGGGGATTCTGATTCACACTGGTGACTATAGTCAGGAGAATCAATAAGTGGTGACTGTTGGAGAAGAATAAATCTAGAATTGAAATGCATAGACTGCTGGCAGGATCTGGTGTCCACCAGTATTGGCTCAGTGTACTAGCTAGCTGTCTGCAATTGCTGGAAGCCTTCTTCCCTTCCCTCTATGCTCAGGAGGAGAGGCGAGGTCCTTGCTCATTTGCAGTGGTATATGGAAACATTGGGGGACAGCACGGGGGCATCTGTACACACAGGGCATCCTGCTTACTCTTGTCAGACCGGCTGATGACTTTGTGGAAAGGTGCCCTGTGACAGAGTTTTACTTCTGTCTACCAGGCACTTACCCTGGGGTGAGAAGCATGGCAGGTGTAGAGTGTGTTGGAAACAGTCCTGCAGGTAAAGAACTCCAGGCCGGAGCTCTATTGAGCTCAGAGAATGACTGCTCAAAATCACTTGCTCTTGAGGCTAATTAGCATCATGGAGGCCAGCCTGGTTACCTTTGGGCTATGTAGGGGCCTCCCTCCCATAAGTATTTCCCAAAACACCATTTGGGGTGTCTTGCCAAGAAGTGGGGGAGAGATGGTCACCTGCGATGAGAAAGGACTGGTCCTGCTAATGGCACAAGATCCACTGGAAAGGTCTCAGCATGATGCCCCTTTTAAATGAATAGGAGCTGCACACGAACACGTGCTCTTGTTTTTCTCCTGTCTCCTTTTCAGCAAAGTGTGCGCAGCGGAGAGCTGCTCAATGAATTGTTCCCATATTAGTAAATGAGTCGTATGCTTTAGGTTTTCCTTCTAGGGTATATGGAACTGAGTCAGGTAGACCCTCACTTATAGTCAGACTTGCTGCTTCGGATGACCCTGTGTTGCATCTGGCTGGTGTGCTAGTTGCTGCTCTAATTAGTGAGGGATGACGGCTCTTCTGTAAAAGGGCAAGATAGCTAATGGGCCTCTCCCAGCCATTTTACAGTCAGGGATTAACTCTGAACCGTGCGTGACCTGAAACCGGGTGAGCAGAGCTTCTGTCGGCTCCCTCTCAGGAGTTCCTGCCCGCTATAAATATCTCCAGCAGTGACGCAGCCCATCCATTGTAAAAGGCTGTCGAGGTCAGGCACGTGCAAGAACTGCATGTCAGGCGAGGCTTAGAGAGTCTCTTCATTCAAAACCAGACTGTGACTCCTCCCACTTTAGCTGGCTCTTAATTGGTGTATTAAATGTAAGTGTTTGCATATGATTTTGAGATGCTGAAGTAAGTCTGGGAAAGTTTCTTTTCGATAAGGAGAGTTCAATCTTTCCAGACTTCCCACATGAAGTATGAGATCTGGTTCTAATTTAAAAAAAAAACAAACTCATTTCCCTCCCTCCTCTTTCCCTTTGTCCTGGTGGTAAATCCAGAACAGGAAAAATAAACTACTTCTGTACACAATGCATAATTAAGGAATGCCCTCTCACAGGTTGTGGAAGTGGCCAATGGCTTTAAAAAGAGGCTTAATGGATTTATGGAGGAGAAGATATCTGTTGGTGGCCGTTGGTTATGAGGACTAAATGGAGCCTCCAGATTTCAAGGCAGCAGAGCAAAGGGGTGAACAGTGGGGGGAGGTTGGGTGGGCTACTGTGGAAAACAGGATGCTGGACTGAATGGACCATATGGCTTATCTACATTATACCATATGGGCCGGACACTCATTCCTTCCCCCTAGGGAATCCTGGGGATTGTAGTTCAAGAAGGGAATTCTTAACAGAATTTTCAGCACCTGCACTAAACTATAATTCCCAAGGATGGCAAGAGAGGATGTCATGACAGTTCAACTTGTATGTTGTATAGTGCTGGTCTACATTTGTAGCTGGGATCTAATACATTTTAATTCTTTTCCTTCCCCCAAAGCACTCACAGTAGCATATGTAGTTCTTCCCTGTTTTATTCTCACAGCCACCCTGTGGGGTAGGGTTAGACTGAGCCAGAGTGTGACTGGCCCAAACACACTTTGGCCACCTTCATAATTGTATGGAGGTTTGAACCTGGGTCTCCCAGAGCCTAGTCTGACGCTCTGAACCATGATACCACTGGCTTCTATGGCATTTAGGCTCTTAGGTCTCGGGGAAGCCTGAGGCCTTAGAGTACATTTTCCAGCAGGCCTGGCTGCCAATTCCCCTGCAGACTTTACATTTCCCAAGATCCTTCCCAGCTTCAGGACAGGATTAAGGGAAACTGAAGGGATGAGGAAAGCCAGTCATCACCAAGGAGGCTGGGCCGTGGGCGAAATAATATAAGGGCCCCCTGAAGAGGGAAGGCATTCTTCTCCCAGGAGTTGTGTGGTGGAGAAGCAGCTACCAGTAGGAGAGGATCCCTCACCCGGGGAAGATGGGTTGGATCCAGGAAGGGCCAGGTATTGTAGGGACCAGTCAGGTAGCTGCATTTGGAGGCTTTATTGTTTTCTTGCCGGATCCTTTATGTGTCAATTTTGCTGTGCTTGTTCCAGATGTATCCCCTGTTAGACTGTTTCTCACAAGAAGATAGTTTCATGTGAGTAGCGGTGTTGTTCTGCAATAGAAGAGCAAGCTTTGAGTCTAGTCGCAGCTTAGAGACCGACTAGATTTCCAGGGTATGAGCCGTCAAGAGTCAGAGCTCCCTTAATCAGACAAAGGGAGCTTTCACCCCCGAAAGCTCCTACTCTGGAAATCTGGTTGGTCTCTAAGCTGCGTCTGGACTCGAATCTTGTTTTTCAGAAGAGTTTCTTTTTCCACCTGTTTAGTGATTGCCTCTGTTTAATAAAGCAGTTTACTTTATCTGGGTTCTCGCTCCTCAGGCTCGGCCTGGCAGTGTCCTCTCCAGTAGAGGGTGCTATTAGGAAGAGTGAAGGGAAAGGGGTGGGGTGCTCTGGGCCCTCCCTAGTTGGACTTGCAGACCAGAATGGTGGCAGCCATTAAGGCCCTTACCTGCTCCAGGCTCAAGGGAGCAGGAGGGAGAGGGGTGTGTATGTAGGGCTAAAGGACCCTGGAGGGAGAATATTTATGGTAGAGAAGGGTCCCCCCACCCCCGATCCCTCTTACCTGCAACAACTTTGTACATTCTGTATGTGAAACCACTAAAATGGTGCTTTTAAAGCCCTAAATGTTTTGGGCCCAGAGTGTCTGAAGGAATGTCTTGCTCCTGTATGAGTCATCCTATTCACTGAGATCTTTCTTGGAGGTCCTTCTCGAATTCCCCTACCTCCTGAGATGAGGTGGCTGCTGACCAGAGAGAAGCTAGTTTTTGTTGTGATGTCACGTCTCTGGGACATGTAGCTGTGAGGCTCTGCTGGCAGGCATTCTGTTCCTTCATTTGCTCAATGTGTATGTGTTCTGTTCATTTACACTGTTCAGTTATTTCAGCGCAAACGAGTTTTCTCTACTGCAGATCTAGCAAAATGTCATTTGATGTTACTTAATTTGCTTTATATTAGGGAACTAGAGTAGTTGGTAATTTTGGCATAATAAATAACAGTGCTGAGCTGTTACATCAGCAGCACACAGACTGAATCTTGTCCTTTTTTTTATCTTTTGGTGCCCCAGTTCTAGAGCCATTCCTGCCCCAATTCTCCACAAAGCTGGGTGGCCCAAACTGGGCCCGGCAGTCACGCAAGATGGCCGCCTTGAAACGGAACCGAAAGCAAGCCTGGCCGGAGGAAGAGGGCGACCGGGAGCATGGCCTCTATAGCTTGCACCGCATGTTTGATATTGTGGGCACGCACCTGACCCATCGGGACGTCCGGGTCCTGTCCTTCCTCTTTGTGGACGTGATTGACGACTACGAGCGGGGGATGATCCGCAGCGGCCGGGACTTTCTGCTGGCTCTGGAGAGGCAGGGCCGCTGCGACGAGACTAACTTCCGCCAGGTGTTGCAGCTGCTGAGGATCATCACCCGCCACGACTTGTTGCCCTATGTCACTTTGAAGAGGAGGAGGGCGGGTAGGTCTGCTCTCGCTTGGGCTTTCGTGTCTCTGCCACTGATTTCTGAGCTTCCCGTTTGATTGTGCTGAAATGACAGAAATAAGGAATATACTTGCTGGATAGACCAATCCCCATCTCATCTCTTCTAATGCAATTTTTCGAACAAGGCCATTGGATCCCCTGGAATGTTCACAAGCTGAGCATAAAGTCGTTTTGCCCCAGTATCTTTTCCTCAGCTGTATACCTTCTCTAAAGCGGGGGGGAGTTCCCTTTATACCTTGCACGTTTCATTCTGTTTTTATAACTGAGGATAAGTGTATACGTCATAAAAATGTCTGTCTCGCTTTTCATTCAGAATTGTCTCCAAAGCAGCCTGCGGAGATTATTAAAAGAAATGCAAAATGGTATCGAAATTTGACCCAGGTGTTGTGTTGGGAGGGGATTCTCTCCTGGATCTGGCCGGGATGCTTCCTGCCTTCCTCCGATGGTCTCCTCAGTGGCAGGAGGAAAAGGACCGGTGATGGGGAGGGCTCAGCTAGAGCTGGATCTAGACACAATGGAGAGCTGCCCGACTGCTTCCTGCCCACCCTCTGAAGGGATTAATCAGCGGCATCTAATTGAAATCCCTCCCCAGACTGTTTCACAAAACTGATAGGAAGAAAAGCCCCTTTCAGCACTAGGGACTTCTCGAAAAAGCAGCTTCCTTGCACGGTGCTCAGGTGTATCTCTGCTGGCCCCAATGTGAATAAAAAAAGCACATGCTTTCCCCTTCATGGTTCTCTGTTGAGAGAAACTGGCTCTGTTCCTTCAGGAGCTCCAGAAAGAGGTTTTTGGGGTTGTGCCATGTGCACGTTCTTTAAATCTCACATGCTGGTGTTTTGGGGTTGTTGTTTTTTTTTGAAGGATACCTTCCCAGCATTTTTCTCTTCCCCCAACCTCCAGCAAGGTGATTCACGTCGTGATCTAATATTCACACCAAATACCTGTTTCCTGCCTGTTCTCATGTACTCCTCTTCTTCCACAGTGTGCCCAGATCTCGTAGACAAGTACCTCGAAGAGACTTCCATTCGCTACGTGACACCACGGGCGCACAGCAATGTGGAACACGCTCCTGCTCACCAACACAAATCAGGTGAGACTTCACAGGCAAACACCTGGAGCTTGCCAGCTGAGCTTCCCTTGCATTTTCCGACGGTTTTGCTGTGAACATTCCCGCCCCTTTGATCCAGTCTGCCATTTTTGGCCTTAAAAAAGGGTCGGGGGGGGGGAACTGCAATTTTTTAACAGTTTCTGGATCTGGAAGTAGCCCTCGCTCGCCACAGGCAACCCAGTGAGTGGCTTTTTATTTTTATGACTCAGTCCTAAACAGAGCTGCTCGCACTTCCGCTGCATTTGCTGGAGGGGCAGAAACCTGAGGGGCCCTTGAAAGTTCATACAATGAAGCAGTGTCTAAATCTGTTCTGTTAACTCTGAAATTTCATCCAGGTTGCAATTTTAGATTGTATATTATTGGAAAATAATAATATATATAAATGGGCTAAAATAAAAAATAAAGAATATGCATGTTGTAAAAGAACGTAATAATGGCACTACTTTCCGCTTATATTTATGATTTGAATACATTCTGAAGGTTGACCCGTTCGCTGTAAATGTATTATTTACAGCTTAATCTTTTTAAAAAAATTGCCATTCAGGGTAAAAAGTGTTCCAAGGCCACTTACAATAAAATCATTTTTAAAGGTGAACAGCTATTATGTTGACTGTGATATCAGGTCGACTATGAAACAGTCTGTTACATCAAGCAGAATAGAGCATACTGGAGTAGATAAACCAATAGTTGGATTCTGTATATAACAACATGCTGGGCACCTATGATGGAGAGGAGAGGAGAGTAATTTTTGCTGATTCCCTCTCCCCGTTACGAATCCTTCTATTTATTTATTTGGAAGGTATATGCTGCCTCTTCAGAGCGCTGCTCAAGGCAGCTCACAATGTAACAAACACAATCACAAAACACATAATCATTAAAATCAACCTCCAATTAAAACAAACCAGTAAAAGCCCAGAAGCTTTAAACTTCTTCCTCTTCCTTACACCATTCCCAAAGATCCCTTGATCTCCCCCCCCCCCCACTCCGCCGCCAGACAATTGCAGGGAGTTGCAGTAGGGAAGTCCCACTCCACCAGGTTCACTCCGCTAGAAGGATTTTGGATTCAGCCCACTCAGAGGGGCCGTGGCTGAAGAGCAGAGAGAACCCACTTTGCCTGCAGACGGTCCTAGATGCAAACTCTCAGCATCTCACTTCAGTATTTGGAACCTGCATGCGTTTGAGGTGCGGGGATTTCAGACGCGTGACAGGACTTTCTCGGTAGCGGTGATGGGATTACAGAATACTCTCCTTCGTGGGGAAGTGCACTTGCCATCTTCTATCAATGAAGAAGTGGCTCTTGGAGAAGGTGGCCTTGGATTCCTGTCTGGGCTGATTTATGCTTTGATTCTCTACCTGAGGTTTGAATTAGCATGGGTTAAGTAGCTTGTTTGTTAGTTTTAATTGATGCTTGGATTTTAGGTTTGCTGTCATATTGATTGTATGTGGCTTTGGAGATTTTTTTTTAATTGAAAAATAAGGTGCATTAACTGAATATTTAGTTTAAGAAACTTGAGTAGTAGGGTGCTGGTCTAGATGGACCTGTTGTCCGATGTAGTAGAAGGCGGCTTTGTTTCTTGCTGGGGAGGGGTCATTGCTAAAGGCGAGGCTTTGCATGCTGTTAAGTCCCAGGTTAAATCTCCAGTTAAAAAGACTTTTTGGGTCACAGGGCTGCCAAAAGACTTTCCTTTCCTAGAAATACTGGGAAGACGCCACCAGTGAGAGTAGGCTATAAGGTGGACTTTGAATTGGATGCAGTATAAGACAGTTTTGTACGATGATAAGAGATCTTAGTTGCTGCCACTCTTTCACCTCTATGTGATAAGCTGTACCTGCCAAACATCCTTTTTCTTTGTCATCTGGTCACACTTAAGAGGAGAAAAACAGATACGTATGTTTTTAAAAATTAAGTGGGTCGCCTGTTGCAGTTTGAATTAAAGATGGGTCATAGTGCTGGAAAAGCTGGAAATGGTGATCTAATAGATGCATTTTTTGCTTATAAGGCATATAGAAAAGCAGTGAGATCTTTATGGGTTGAATCTAATCTAAATGCTGTGCTCAGAAGCGGGGCTTCCCTGCCTCCCCCATCCCACTGCAGCTCAAAATGCTCCTGAAATGCTGCTCCTGGGGGACGGGGGACACCCCAAGAGCAGCATAAAGGGACAGTTGGAGAAGTGAGGGGAGTAGGGGGTCAGCAAAATTTCACTTGCATGTGTGGATCTTTTGGATGGGATCCAACCCAATACCTTTCCAGATTTTTGACTTGCAGTAAGCAAGAAGTGCCCTGGATGAGAACATATGAAACGGCTTTATACTGAGAATTCTGATCTGCCATGCAGAGATGGGCCCTCTCCAATCTCATGAGCCTGCTTTACACTCAGCCAGAGCCTAATTCAGTGCTCTCTACTCTCCAAGGTCTCAGGCAGAGAAGGGCCTTCCATGACGCCTGCCTGAAATGCCCTTTTAACTGAAGATGCCGTGAGCCTGGGATCTTCTTCCTGCATGGCATTCTTTGAGCAACCATGGCCTGTACACTTGGAGAAGGACTGGCCTGGAGGAAGAAGATGAGGTTAAAGTAGGACTAACCCCCCAAGCAAGGCACCCTGAAGTGCAAGTGAAGGGCGAGATCAAATGTGGTGATATGACTTCACAGACCAATGACTCTTCTAGCTTAGTCGCTGATCGGCCTGCTTCCTGAACCCTTTTGCCTTCCAGTGCCTCCCCATCACCCGCTGGTCTGCTGCTCCTCTTCAGGTCCCCAGATTTGTACCAAGAGGTCTGGTCGGGGAAGAGCCCTCCTTGGTAACCAGCGGAAAAGAAGGAAGTCCGTGACTCCAGACCCTAAAGACAAACAGACGTGTGGTAAGTTGGTAACATGGGCCATGTTTTCTCCTCCAAATGCTGGTGGTTCAGGGATCACCTACCCCCCCATATGACTCTATCCAACCACTGTCGCCATCTTCAGAGGCCCTGCTTTGGGTGCTCCTGCCACCTGAGGCTAACAAGTGGCAACCCAGGAAAGTGACTTCTCGACTGTTGCCCCCAAACGATGGAATTTCCTCCCGAGAGAGGTTTGCCAGCCCCCTCCTATCCTTGTCTTCTGCCAGCTGATGAAGACTTCCCTGGTTTGTCTGCTATTCCCTCACTAGTTCTCATGACCCTTCCTCCCATCCATGTTATTTGTGTTTTGTTTTAATTGCTTTTATATAGTTATAGGCACTTTTAGTCTTGCTTTAATTGTTGGCCATCTCGGTGGACCCCAAGTCAGGTGGGAAGGTGGCTTTGAAATGATTTAAATAAATAAATGTATCTATTTTTCAAAACCCCAACAAACATTATTTCTATCTCCATGTCCATGTCTCCATCACCCATTCACCTTGGTTTTCAGTCCACAATATCTCATTCCTTTTAGTCACCTAATCACTTGAAGAGGCTTCCTAGCCATCCCTTCCTTACCTTGCTCTGTGGAATTTCTTCAGACTCTTCTCCTGTTCATAGATCCAGAGTTAGCTGTGTTAGTCTGTAGTAGCAAAATAGAAAAGAGTCCAGTAGCACCTTTAAGACTAACCAACTTTCCTGTATCATAAGCTTTTGAGAACCGCAGTTCTCTTTGTCAGATGTGATGAAGAGAAATGTGGTTCTCGAAAGCTTCTGCTACAGTAAAGTTGGTTAGTCTTAAAGGTGCTACCTTTTCTTCTTTTCCTGTTAACCTGCTTCTTGCTTCAGTTCTCCTTTTTCTCAAGCCTCTTCCTCCTGGTACCAGTCCCGTAGACTCTTTGCTTGTCCTGCCCTTTGTTTTCCTTAATCTCATGACTTTTTCCCAGTCTTGTCACGGCTACTAGCCATGATAACTAAATGAAGCATTTTTGTTTATCTGCAATATACCTCTGAGAGGGGGAAAAAGCCACAGGGGATGACCAGTGAAAGAGGAGAGTTGGCTTCACGGGCATCCAGAAGCACATGGCCTAGGCCAGATAGAGAAGAGAAAAAATAGTGCCAAGCACCAGAGGTTATAAATATTTATAAAGTGATGATCAACTATTGCACATGTACATAAGAGCAGAGTGTAATACAAAAATGCATAGTTCATGCACAGAACTCAGCAATAAATAATGCACCAATAACACAGCAGTATATCCTAAACCACTGCTGTGTTTTAACATATACTGCTGTGTAATTGGTGCTTCATTGTGAATGTTATTGCTGCGTTCTGTGCATGAACTCATGCGGTTCCTATGCATTATTGTCAGTGTACATTGTTCACTGTTTATCTGCGCAGTATTTTTGGTATTTTGTGTTATGCTCTGCTCTTATGTACATGTACAATAATTGATCATCACTTTATAAATATTTATAACCTCTGGCGCTTAGCGTGATTTTTTTCTCTTCTGTACTCCGAGGTTTCTCCTTTTCTGGGTTAGATAGAGCCAGGTGTGTTTTGGTCTGATTCCTGCAATGGTTATGTTCTTAATGCATACCACATCACCTGGGTCTTCTTTCCAGACATCCGTCTCCGAGTCCGAGCCGAGTATTGCCAGCACGAGACAGCCCTGGAGGGGAATGTCTTCTCCAACAAGCAGGACCCCCTGGAACGGCAGTTCGAGCGCTTCAGCCAGGCCAACACGATCTTGAAATCCCGGGACCTGGGCTCCATCATCTGTGACATAAAGTTCTCAGAGCTCACTTACCTCGACGCCTTCTGGCGCGACTACATCAACGGCTCCTTGCTGGAGGCCCTGAAAGGCGTCTTTATCACAGACTCGCTCAAGCAAGCGGTGGGCCACGAGGCCATCAAGCTCCTGGTCAACGTGGACGAAGAGGATTATGAGGTGGGCCGCCAGAAACTCCTGAGGAACTTGATGCTCCAGACAGCCCCTTGAGCCCCCGCCCACCCATTTTTTTTTCATCTGCCTCTTCTTTGGAATGGAGTTGGGTTTTTTGTTTTTTCCTTTTAAAAAAGTGGGGGGAAATTCTCTTAAGGAGTGAAATCCTGAACAACTGTAAGACCTGCCAATGTGGAAATCAGTGTGGTTGATTTTCTCCCGCCAGTTGGGGGAAACGAAATGGGAGGCAGGAAAAATGCTGAGAAGTTGGTCTTGGGCCCCTCTTTGCGAGGTCATTGGAGGGGGCCATTCCCTGTAGCCCAGGAGAGCATTTTTGGCTGTCGCTGGGTGCTCCCCAGGTTTGCTGTCCTTCCTTACCACATTCTCTCTTGTGCTGTCCACTTCTACTACGACTTTTTTTGGTTGTCTCCAAAAATTAAGACTATCCCATGGCGCACCGAGCCGTTGCCCAGAAAAGTTTAACTGGGTGTAGCCTGACCCAGAAAACGAGACTTTAGCTTGTCTCTTTATATTAAAAAAAAAAGAATCCAAATGTAGCCGTTCTTGTGATGGGAGCATCTCATGCCAGTGTTTTCTTTCAAAGCTGTGAGTTGGGGTGGGGCGGGGGAGGAGTTTGGCGTCTTGGACTATGAGAACCGGAACGATGCTCTTAATGTAAACCAAATCCGTCCACCCACCTCCATGATGTAGCATTGTCTTTAAGATGGCTGCGAGTCCGGCTGGTTGGATTTATGAACTGTTATGCAATTGAACTGAGGGGGGTGGAGGGGGGAGGGCCCCCTCTGGAAGGAAGTCGCTTGTTTGGGGGATGTGTGAGGGTCCATTGTGCAAGGTGATGAAGAGACCTATTGACCTCAGCTCCTGTCTTCTTTGAAATCGGCGGGGGAAGTCTTTATTTTCGGGCCTCCTAAGCAGCCTCCTCCAAACCCAGCTAGCTAAACTAAGTTGAAAATGGGGCCTGGGTGTTCTCCCTCCGGTCCCCCTGCACCTAGCACTTGCCCTTGCCCAGGCGTCCTGAGTGAGGAGCGCTTTCGGGCCCTTTTCTGATCCACTGCGTGTGCCTTTCCCTCAACCTTTCCGGGAGAGGGAGCGTCTGCCTCCAAAGATGACCGAGAAAGGAAATTCTCCTCTGGATCTTCTTCTCTCCTCCTGAGCTGCGGGGAGCCCCAGGACCATCTCAGCCCTACATGAGGCTGTGGGGTTTACAGGATTGGGGAACAACGAGGAATGTACCAATGGTCATGTCAGATCAAAGGCAGGATGGCAAGAAGTCCAGGCCTGGAAATCAATAAACCTGGATCATCTCATCTCCTCCTTGCTTGCTGTTTTGCCTGCATCCCTCTCCCAGCTGAGATTCCTCATCCAGTTTCCTGACATGGATTTGCCTCCGGTCTGGCTCCCCGTAAAGGGCTTTGGAAGCCAATCAAAAAGTTCTTATAGGGGGGCGGGATAAGGGGGAGAAGAGATGGATCTTGGTTTCCTGACTTCCATTACGTTGGTGGTGTTAAGTATCATGGCAGCTGCTTCTCATGTTCCTTTTAAAGGCTGTCGGAGCTTCCCAGGGTGGGGGTGGGTTGAATACCCTCAGCAGAGAGTGGGGAAGATAAAGGCAGACAGAATCCTGCGTAGGGCAGACACGTTGGAGTTGTAAAAGCTCAGGAGCTATTGGGTCACATGCAGATGGTTTTGTAATTTTGGGGGAGCTAAAGGGGCACTGTTACGTTTTGGTAACATTGATGTGTTGGAGTTGCCTCATCCCTATCCAAAACACATATATGTGTGTGTGAGTGTGTGTTTCCTTAGCACTTCATCCTGGAACAGTGAGAATCATTTTTTGTTCAGTGCTGGGAGACACGTGAAGTTGCTTTGGGCTCCGGTGGCAGAGAAGGGAGATGCCAATACTTGACAACAATAACATGAAGCTGTGGCAGGGAGAGAGGAAGCAACATCAAGAATCCACATGAATCTTCCTATGGGATTTTTCCCCCTAAATCACCTTTGTTTCTGAATTTGTTCTTCAGTTTGTTGCCTACGTGTCTTGCATTGGTTTCTTTCTGGATCAAATTAAATGATCTGGAAGCACCTTGAAGCGACCTTTGGTTTGGGTAGCTACCCAAGGGTTGGCTGAAGGCCCAGTGGCCATGCTAGAAGTACTCTGTCTCGGGGCAAAAATCTTCTGTGAGTGTCTCCCCACCCCACCCCTGCTAAAGCCACCTTCCATTTGGTACAAATGATAGTTTTCTCTTTCCCACTTAATGACCTGGCAAACTCCAGTTAAAGGTGGCACCAAATGGGAATTCCAACTGAGGGCCAGTTCATATGGTCAGTGGAAATAAGTAACACTTGTTTTCCAGACTCTACAGTTTCACCCCATCCTGTAGTGGGGAGTATCAACTACATAATTGCTTCCCTATGAAAAGCTCCTCACACATGGAAAAGAAGGGGCATTTTTAGTAGCTTCCTGTACTTGGAGTGCTGCTTGTTTCTTCTCTGCTGTAAACCTGTCAGAAATAACTTTTTAATTTTTTTAAGAAGTCTTAACAAAAATGAACTTAAGACAGAGGTTCCAGGTTACCCCTCATCCTTGCTGTGCCAGGCATTTGCGTGGCATGCATTCAACTAATGCAGCCCTGTCCACTTGCAGCCCAAATTGGTACAGTTTGTGGAAAGCTTTACTGTCTGGCTGACCATATAAACCGGCCCTGATGCAGCGTGCTTCTGGCAAGCTTGAAACGACAGAGAGCCAGCCGCCTTCTGCTTTGGGACAAAGCCCTGCATTTGCGTGAGCACCTGGCGACTCTCGTCTTCTCTTGCGTGTTTCCAAGTGTGCAAAAGCACCTCCCTTCTTCCAGTGTGCACACGGGGGCGCACATACACACAATTACTCCTGTCAATTCTGGCACAATTTGTGTAAAATCCGTGGCTTCTGTATTTTTTTTTAAAAGGAACTTCCAGTATAACTGGTCATAATCCCAGTGTAGCTTTGTTTTCTCAAAATAAAAAACCCTGCCTTTTATTGCCTTTGGTCTGTCTGTTGCTTGGCCCGTACTTTTGGGAGTCTCACTTTGGCCTCTACAGATCAGGGGGCTCTGACAGGTAGCTTGTGAGTGATTGGTTCACTTGCTGGCTGCTGCAGAGAAGCTTGTGCATTTCCTAGGAGACCCAGGAAAAGATCAGCTCTAGGCTCTCTCACGTAGCTTTTATTTCCAATGCTTTTTCCTCTCTGCTGCGTAGCTGATAGCTTTGTTTCTTTTGCTCTTCCTAATCCATGTTACGTTTCCAGAATGGAGCAAAACTTGGTAACATGGAGTGGGGGAGGAGTTTGGGATTTTTCATTACTCAGAAGTAGTTCTCATCAGAGAACATTGGTGATTGTTGCTAGAGGAAATATATTGGGTTAGAAGAAATATCTAGCTTTCCTGGACTTGTGTAGTTTGTTCAAAAAGTGTTGCTTTTGGGCTCTGGTTTGGCTAATGGGAAAGGCTCTGCCCAGTCTGTGTTTCTGGGCTGTCACATATAAAAGGAACTAAAATTTTAAAAAGCATTGCAGGATCCCAACTTTTCCCCCCAGAGGCAGTTTCCAATGACTGCTGGAAACTGTTCAGCTGCCTCTTTGAGATTAGGCAGGACAGTGTCTTGAAACAAGGCCTAGTATTGTAACCCTAAAACCAGAACAGGTGTATAGACACTTGTTCTGCCCTGCCTATTCCGACCTATCTTACCTTCTGCCACTGTTGAGACTGCAGGCTCCTTGAGGCAGAGCCTCATCATCTTATACTTTGTAAAGCTCCTTGTGCAGTTGGTGGTGGTAGTGGTGGAATGTGTCCTCAAGTCACAGATGATTTATGGCAACCCCTGGCAGGAGACTAACATGGCAAGACTTTTCATGGCAAGAGACTAACAGAGGTGGCTTGCCACTGCCTACCTCTGCAACCCAGGTCTTTGCTGGAGGTCTCTCATCCAATTACTAATCAAGGCTGGCTGCTTAGCTTCTGAGATCTGATGAGATCAGGCCCACCTGGGTTATCCAGGTCAGGGCGTGCAGTTGGTAGTACTATGTAAATAATATCTTGATTGTGTAGGAATGTTGAAGAGCTCAAGATGCTTCAGGTTTCTTACAACTGCAAAGATTGGTATTCTTGAAAGGGTACATAGAAATGCCAGGCAATATCTTGAAAGCGCACACGTGTTGCTGAATAGCTCCAGAAGGTGGAGGAGCAAAAGAAGAGGTAATCATGTAAAGTTAGGCTATATCATTTGGTAGGTTGCAGAAGTTGGGCTGCCTGGAGGCAAAACTGTAGTCATGTGAAGTACCAAATACCTGTAGACTAGAAACTTTTTGCCAATCCCTCAAAATACTCAAACTCAAAATACATGTGAACACACGAAGCTGCCTTATACTGAACCAGACCCTTGCTCCGTCAAGGTCAGTACCATTTCCCGTGCCTGGCAGCAGCTCTCCAGAGCCTCAGGCAGAGGTCTTTCCCATCACCTACTACCTGGTCCTTTCAAGTGGAGATGCCAGGGATCGAACCTAGGAACTTCTGCATGCCAAGCAGATGCTGTACCACTGAGCTACAGCCCCTCCTCACCTCAGTTATAAACAGCGATTAGAGATGGAGACACAGAAATGAAGTGCGGTTCTGAAGGGGGCAATGATAATTTATTGAGGTGAAAAGTGATCATCTAGAACCTGCGCTGGAGTGCGGCGGCATAGAAGGAATCTATGACCAAGGTGATACTTTTTGTAGTGGCAGAAATGAGTAGAGTCTTGGTTTTCTAGCGGGGGGACAGGGCCAAAGCGTTCTGAATCGGGCATAAGTGGGGGCTCAGTTTGTCAGTCCCACTTTTTACCCACCCCCACAATTACTGCTGCTCTTCACCAGTGCACAAATCAATAGTTGATTAGGTCCAGGCAGGATGGGGGCTTATTCTTTCCTTGTAATCCTGTGGGTTTGGTTTCGGAGGCCAGCCTGGCAGTGCCTGAGAGTCCTGTGTGGCAGGCAGGCTGATCATGAGGTTGTAGGGCTCTTCAGGGAGGCCACCTGGCCATACAGGTCAGTTCGGCGGTGGGAGAAGACCGGGATTTCCTGCCGGATGCGCCGCAAGTAAGCCAGATCAATCTCAGCATAGCACAGGCCTGTTCCCTCTTGGCACTGGGCAATGACGCTGCCCCAAGGGTCCACTATCATGGAGTGGCCGTAGGAGGTGCGGCGCTCGTGGTTCTTGCCTGTCTGAGCGGCTGCCACCACGTAGCACTGGGTCTCAATGGCACGGGCTCGCAGCAGCACCTGGGAGATGACAAACAGTCAGGACCTGGAGAACCTCTGCTGCCCATTACTACTGATTAAAACATTCTCCCAAAAATATTCCTGCACTTTTAAGGGCCTCTGAGCCTATGCAGAATTTCAATAAGACCGAAGAACAGAGGAAGAGCAAAAAAAGAGCACCTTTCGTGCAGGACAAGAACAAGCCATTGTTAGGCATCTGTCTCAGTCAGTACAAAGGAACCTCACGGTGCCTCTGTGCATGGGCCAAATGCTTTTCCCTGCTGAGCGGGAAGCAGTATTTTATTATTATTTATCTCCTTTAACACCTTGCATTTCTTACCCGTGGGGACTCAAAGTGGGCTACATCGTTCTCCATTTTATCTTCATAACAACCTTGTAAGGTAAGTGAGGCTAAATGCATATGACTGACCCATGAGTACCCAGCAAGACTTCCATGGCGGAGTGGGGATTTGAACCTGGGTCTCCCAGATCCTAGTCCAGCACTCCACCACACTCATTAATGTTATTTTCTGGCACCTGCTCATGAGGATGATGATGGATCACAGCAATCGTCACTTGGCAACCCAGCTTCACATTTTATGCAACAATTGCCCATTACGAATTTCTTATGGTAAAGAGGAGTCCCTACTCCATCTGAATTCGTCTCGAATTTTACAACAACCTATCGAGAGCTGGATGTCTCCGATTTACAGTCCCTAAGAGAGGAGCTTCCTCACTCCCTGGAAGGAGCAAGTGAAGTGCAGAGCAGGGAGCTAAATCAAGCGATATGACCAACAATTCTCTTGTCCCCAGTTAAAGGGCTGGAGTGCTTTCGAGCAGATCAGAGAATCTACTGCTGTGGCATTGCAGCTTCTTACCTCCCAGTGGGCAGAACCTGTGGTCACCGTGAAGGCTGATGGATATGTCAGAATCTCTGCCCCGTCCTGGGCCAGGGCAAGTGACATCTCTGGGAAACGTAGGTCGTAACAGATGGCCAAACCAACCTAAAAGGAAGGAGGAACGAGAGGGAGTCTGGCTGGCACTGCAGAGGGGAAGGGGTGGCTGGATTTCATGATATAGGGGGTGGGCCGGGGAAGTCCACTGGGACCAGAATCGAGAGCCAGCAGTTGCCACACCAAGGTGACTTTCTTGCAGTGACAGTCTGGCTCTTCTTCAACAAAGAGGATTTTTAGCAGACTGTCCTTTGCAAACCATTTTGGGCCATTCTTTGATCACGTTGGGCCAGTCTGCAGCTGCTTTACGCCTCCGACAACATCCTAAGCCTTCACACTCTTGTTAAAGCCACTGACTTCAACGGAATTAGAAGAACGCAACTCTGCTTAGGTGATGGAGTCAGTGATGGCCGTGAATGGATTTCATTTTCGCATGAGTGAAGGGTCATGTTGGGGGAGAAATTTAAGTGCAGTGTGATGGCTAAACGTCCAGGCTAGGAATTGAGAAGTTACTGGTGGAAATCTGAAGCCAAGCCACACCTCAGCGCCAGCCTTCCTTTGTCACTCAAGAAGGAGAGGGGGAATAATACTATCATGCCTTTTGTGGGGGGGGGGGGGGGGATTCACAGATTTGTCTGCCACATTGACCACTGCTCCTCATTCTCCTGGCACTGAGCAGAATACCAGTAGAGCTCAGGGGCTGCGGACTGGTGGTAGAGCATCTACTTTACTTGCAGAAGCTTCAAGGAGAAAACTACTTTGGCTAATAGTCCTCCCAAGGATCTCACACGTACCTTTCCAGCTGGGGTGCTGACAGGTGACACAATCTCAGAGCCCGGATTGGTAAAGGCGCTTTCCTTCATGGACACTCGACCCTCCAGCTCCACGTCGCAAAGGTGAGTCTTTCTGTAGGCTGCTACCAAGGTTCCTAAAGCCAGCCGTGACAAGTGTCAGGGTGGTAAATGTGTGGGCAGAGAAGTTTGTGGGGAGCAAAAGATACTCCTTTAATGCAGACCACCACCACCACCACCACCTTGGGCTTATATACTGCTTCGGGACAGATTAGTGCCAAACTCAGAGCAGTTAACAAGTTAGTGTCATTGTACTAAAAGTATAGAACCATCAGAAAAGATGGAGAAAGGATCGTCTTGGCTGCTGTGCTTCTAGACAAAACCATCTACCCAAGGTCAATGGGTTGCACGGTGCAGGACTTCTCAGGGTAACGGGAGGGCAGAAAATTCCAAGGGAGAAGAAGATCCAAGGATAACCAGGAGCACTTTCCTTCAGTAGAGCCAGTTTGGTGTAGTGGATAAGAGCGGCGGGACTCTGGAGAGCCGGGTTTGGTTCCCCACTCCACCTGAAGCCAGCTGGGTGACCTTAGGTCAGCCACAGCTCTCTCAGAGCTCTCAGTCCCACCCACCTCATAGGGTGTTTTGTTCTGGGGATAATAATTACACACTTTGTAAACCACACTGAGTGGGTGTTCAGTTGTGCTGAGGGGCGGTTTATAAATCAAATGTTGTTGTTATAGATGATCAGCATTTCAATCAGCCAGTGTGCTGTACTGCTCAGAGTGCTGGACTTGGAAGACCTGGTTCAAATCCCCACTGTGCCAAGGAAGCTTGTTGAATGATCTTCGGGCCAGTCATATTCTCAGCCTAACCTACCTCACAGGGTTGTTGAGAAGGTAAAATGCAAGAGGGGGGAATGATGTAAGCCACTCTGGGTCCTCGCCAGGGAGAAATGGGTATAAATCAAGTAGATCCCCAAGCTTCTTATGAACAAACCCCATGGCACCTTTAAAGCCTAGTTATGGAGGCAGAAGGTCCCAAGAGTCAAGTGTGTTCAAGGCCATCAGCTGAATGGCAGAAAGTAGCCTTAGAAAAGAGGAAGAGTCCAGTAGTACCTATAAGACTAACAAAATTTGTGATAGGGCAGGAGCTTTCATGAGTCACAGCTCACTGGAGGTATCTGAAGAAGTGAGCTGTGGCTCACGAAAGCTCCTGCCCTACCACAAATTTTGTTAGTCTTATACGTTCTACTGGACTCTTCCTCTTTTCTATGGCTACAGACAGACTAACACAGCGACCCATCCTGATTTATCTCCATAGAAAGTAGCCAGACACCCATTTACTGTACCTGCAGCCAGCAGAGCTGAGCATCCCCCCCCTGCTCCCTAGGAACAATTGTGCTGAATTTTAATGTCATGTTGTTCTTTTAAAAAAAAATTATCTGGAGATGTTCTGGCTGAAAATCAGGCGAAAAATACAATTTTTTGAAATGTTACAACACTGTTGTTTTTACTGCCACAACCCAAATAGGGCTAATTCTGAAATTTGATCCTATGATGCACCCCCTGGAAGCTTCAGGAAGTTGGGGGACACACGAAAGCTTCTGCCTGCTACGGCTTCTTCCTCGCCTGGCTGGTTGTAAGGGGGGGGGAGTTTAATGCCCCACTCCGGTTCCCTTCTAATGCCAGTACTGGCTAAGTGCCGCAAGCTGCAGTTCCTTAGGTGCACAGTAGCTGCATGATTCTGGTAGAGAGCATTGGGAAGTCAGAGGAAGTTTGGAAAGGGAACATTGATTCAAAGAGTTCATGAAATGGGCTTAAGGCGACTTGACCAACTTGGCAAGGCTGGGGAGAAAGTGTCCAGCACCGAGGAAGCTTTCTCACCTTTGGGATCCAGGAGTAGATGGCAGTTGTAGATCCTGCCTGTGCTCTCCCAATTGCTGCCTCTCTCGTGGAAGCCTCCAAGGGACAACCAGACCCCGCATTCCCTGGCAGAGATTAGAAACAGAAGGGAAATTATCTCAGCCTGTGCGCTCTCTCTCTCTCTCTCTCTCTCTCTCTCTGTGTGGGTGGGTGGGTGGGTGGGGCCTTGGAGTAGAAATGAGGCTAAATTACTGTCCAATCCCGCTTGATGGATGCCTGCTAGGGAAGTACTTGAGATGAGACGGTTGGAGTAGAAAATACCAAGCTAGAGGAAACATAATTATGACCTGGATCTGGAATAAACGTTTCCAAGGGCATAAAGATTTCCATGCATGGAGTGCAATCTTTTTTGCCTCCCCAAAAGCAGCAGCCCCCAAAGCTTTCTGAAATTCTGTTCCTGGCCTCCCTTCTCCCCTAGGAATAGGATTTCAGGGGAACTTTTGGGCGGCCATGGATTGTACTCTATGGGTAGATACCAAGGATTTCTGGATCCAATTGCGTGTCTCCTGACAAAGGATCTCAGTAGCTCTTCCTCCAAAGGCAGGGGTGCCAGGGCCCTTCAGCTACCTCTGACTGCTGGAGCACAAGGCCCAAGCACCAACCCCTGCACCAGCTGCCCTTTCAAGGGCAGCCTGGAAAGGAGCAGAAGCTACGCAGCTTCCCCGAGCATCTCCTTTGGGTGGAAATGGGAGATGCCTTCCAATGGTCCTGTGATATGCCGACTGCATGTGACTCCTTCAAGAGATGGTGCATGAAGGGCAGCAAGTGACCTGCCCATGGAGAAGCTCTGAGATGTGGCCCTCTTGCCATTTCTGAGCCCGTCTGGGTCACAAGAGCTTCTGGGGCAAATTTTCCCTATCCAAAAGGGAAGAGTGTCCAGGAAAGCCCTTCTGTGAGAGAGAGGAGTTGCAAAGAGGGAAGGGGTTTGTGCATGACCCCACAGAAGGTCATGGAGAATGGAGTTGGATGGGCCTGTGGTCCGACTTAGCATAAGGCACGGTTTAGCACCATACCAATGTAATACTTTTAAGGAACGGCAGGAAAAGCCACCCAAGTCAGGTCACACAAACACATCAAGCTCCCTTATACTTAGTAATGCTGCTGCAGATGGTGATGATGACGTCACTATTTCCTACTCAGAGTAGCATACAAAAAGGGAGTCTCCGCCGGAAAACAGCAAAAAACAGGTGCCCCCCCCCTGCACCAGAGGAGGATACAATCAATTGTGAAGCTATGAAGCTATTCACAATCTATTAAAGTGCCCAGTGCAAACAGTGGATAAATATACACACTACAAATTCTCAGGCAGAAATTCATAGTAACCTATATAAATAGCCACAACTTACATTTCAATAAACATTTCAACAGTCCTTCCAGTAATGTCAATCACTGTCCAATAAGAATGAATGATCCATTTTCTTAACTCTCTCTCTTGCACAGCCATCGGGATAAGGTCTTACAGTGACATGTGCAGATGAATTGTGGACAAGACAGGTGAGTGCATTGAATTCAACGATGTTGTAATCATCCTCTTTTTCTGATTTTCTCCTGACAGGTCGCATACTGCATCCCAGGGGGGTGGATCCCAACAGGGAAGCCAGCTCACTCAACCTGTTTTGTCATTTCCACTTTTTCAAGGGAAATAGCAGTATATATACATTGCCGAACAAATGGTCTGAAACCCATGACTCGCCAGCAAAAACTGGTACAGCAACCATGTTCCTTGATCACCCATAACATTTTCTACTCAGCCGCTCTGCAGAGTCTCGGGCAGGGGTCTTTCATATCGCCTGCCCCCCGAACTTCAACTGGAGATGCCAGGGGTTGAACCTGGGACCTTCTGTGTGCCAAGCAGAAACTCTACCACTGAGCCACAGCCTCTCCTAGAGAAGCTTCAGGAATGTGTGTGAATATGCAACTGAAGACCTTGAAGGCAGAACCTAGCTATCTCCGGAGTAGAGCTGAGCTTTCAGGCCTGATTGCTCTGATATATAGAGCCAGTGCAGAGTACCAGTTAGAATGCTGAACATATGAAGCAGCATTCAACAGAATCAGGCCCTGGAGATGCTGGGGATTGAACCGGGGACCTTCTGCATGCCAAGCAAGTGCTCTAGGAGAGAGCCACAGCCCCTGCTATGTGGGAGACTTGGATCCAAATCTCCATCCTGCTCTCATGGGCTACTCATGCTCTCTCAGCCTAGGCTACCTCTCAGGGTGGATTGTAAGAATAAAATGAGGGACACCCACTACTTGGAAGAAGACTGGGGATAAAAAAATACTAGATTTTTACAGACCTGGTTCTAGAAAGAACAGTGTGTTGGCAGAACTGGCAGCTAACCTTCCACCACCAACAGCAGGGTACTAGGTGCAGTATCTGAACAGCCCACCCCTACATACCGGCCACTCCAAGCTTTCTTTTCTTCCCACCCTGAGAATCTGGCCATCTCCAGCATAGAAATGATCCTCTGCAAGCACTTTTCTCATTGAAGAGCACCGCAAATCCTACCTGGCCAGGCTGGCATAATGCTGGAAGCAATCCCCTTCCAGGGGCTCAGCCAGGTGGAGGGTCTCTTCCGTGTTGCTGCCAATAAAGTCAAAGGCTTCAGGGAGGAAGACGACACAGGCACCCCGCTGGGCCGCCTCCCGGATGAGGCTGGAACAGCATTCCACGTTCTGGTCTCTGTTGGGGGTCGAGGTCACCTGGCAGACAGCAATGAGGGGCTTCAGGGAGCCTGCAGCAGCAGACATGGCTCTGAATCCACAGGGGGCAGCAGAGAGCCTGAAAAAATGAACAGGAGTTGGTCACTCTTTTCTGACTCGTAAATCACCTGGCTCAGGAGGCATGGCTCCAGAACAAGCTGGTTAAGCCAGATTTTTAAAAATTAGATCTTCCATCTGTTACAAGTGGAGCATTTTTGAGTTGCTTTAAAAGATACATGCCGACAAGCCCCTACCTCCAGTTGGCGATTTAAGATTTGCATAAACTCAAACTAGGTATATTTTGAACATAAAAACTGCTAATGCAATATTTTATTTATTTGGAATGCTTATTGCCCATCTGTGTATTGTATTACAAACTAGTTATGTGGTGTAGACACAGAGCGACTGGGTTCAAATAGTTTGATTTATTTACTTCATTTACACACATACCCTTTCTCCCCTAGGGGGACACAAAGTGGCTTACCTCATTCTCCTGTCCTCTGTTTATCCTCACAACAACCCTGTGAGGTAGGTTAGACTGAGTGTGTGTGCTTGGCCCAAGGTCACCCAGCAAGCTTCCATGGCAGAGTGGGGATTCGATCTTGGATTTCCGAGATCCTTGTCTGACATGCACAAATCATTTTCAGCCTCACAGGAGTGTTTTGAAGGTAAAAGGGATGGAATTGAGCTATGAATCAGTCTTTGTGGCTATTGCATCAGTTGCCCTGAGCTTATCTGTGGCTAATTACCTGTGGTCAGGTGTTAGGGTTTTGATCTGCCAAAACTGCTTCCACGGCCTGGGAAGGAAGATGCCTTTAAGAAAAGTCTGCAAAGGGTTCTGGATCAGTTTTCTCAGCCTAAAAGAGACAAGTTTAAAAATCTGATGATCTTTCAAGGCATCTGAGGTCTAGAGTGGATCCTAGAGATGTCAGGGCTGCAGGATGGGAAGTGTTCCAAAATGGAAGGTTTTCTAGTACTTTATTTTTCTGTGGAACATCTGACATTTCTAAATCCACTGCTTCCTAAACAATGAACAGATGCCATTGCTGAAATAATATTAGCAGAACCATTTCAAAGCGGTAATTAATGTTTTCAGTGATTATCCTTAGGAACAGTAGGAGGGTAAGTGCATGTGGTACTGACTTGTAAAACCACAAATTATATCCACATTTTAAAAACCAAGTTATGAATTCTCCTGATTGGCTGTACAGGTCAAATCAAAACCCAAGCTAAAATTTGTATTTATATGCAACAAGATGGAACCACGAAATGCAATGAAGAGTGAGAGTGAAGCTGATGTCCCCCAGTGACGTCCATGGAAGAGTTAAATTGTGTTGAAACAGATGAGCGGATGACCACATCCATAGCATATCACACACAAATGTTTGGGTGTGCTACAATTACAGGTCAATACTACAAAGACTGGTGTGGTGGAGAGTGCCCTCAAGTGATGGGGTTTTCATGGCAAGAGATGAACAGAAGTGGTTTGCCATTGCCTGCCTCTGCAACCCTGGCTTTTATTGGAGGTCTTCCATCCAATTACTAACCAAGGCGAACCCTGCTTAGCTTTTGAGATCTAGATGAGATCAGGCTCACCTGGCCTATCCAGGTAAGGGCACTACAAAGACTAAACCCACTGGAGAGATTCTACATAGGATGGCCTTAGTGTGCTGCCGACAGTTTTCAGCGCCTTGGGGTGGGGGTTTCATGCATCTATATTGTCTTTTAAAAAATTTACAACTATTATTCTAATAAAAATAATTTCTACAAAAAGCTTTGATTTTGTTTGAACATTTCAACCACCCATGATGCGTTTTCCTGATCAAATATTTCATTTCAAATATTTTGTGTGTTCGGGACATAAGATGATTTACTTTTAAAATGAAAAATCAAAACAAGTATGCTAAATTAGATCATGCTTTGCTTAGGGCATTGAAAAATGGGTTTTTTTGCATTTTGTTAGAGGTTCTCCTAGCTAAGAATAGGCATTTAGTTCCTGCCAGTCCCACACGTTATGGCTGTGTTAAATCAATTCATTTCTCTAAGCATCCCAGGAAAGCGAAATGTTGAGAATGCGGGCAGATTAACCCAGACAGGATACATGGCAGGAGAAACATTACCACTTGTGTTTCTGTGCCTCAAGCACAGAAGGTAAAACAGGTAAAGGTTTTTTTTTTTAAAGGAGGCAATCAAAACAGCTGCCCACTCTGCATCCAGCGGCAAGGAGTTCCACAGAAAACCAACCCAGTTCTCTCAGCCTTGCGTTCTCCTCGTCTCCCCGCCCCCTCCCCAGCGCCTCTTCGTTAGGCTTGCTCTGTCCCCTGCTCATGTTGAATCTTTTCATCCTGATGCCAATTATCTTCAAACACGTCCCGCTTCCTCCCCCTCACCCCCATATACCCAAACTTGATCCTGTTCAAACCAAGCAAAATGCTTCCTTCTCCTACCCACCGAGCCCCCCACGCCCGCGCATACATGAGTAGAAAAAGTGAAGCGGCTGAGAACGCCCCCCCAGACCAGGCTCCAAAGTCCAGGGAGGAAGTCAAATCAGCGCCTCTAACAAAGATGGCTCTTCTTAGACAAATGCGTCCATAACAAAGATGGCCGACAGAGGGCTCTAGGCTGTAGAATACACGGAGACCCTTAGCTAAGATGGCGACACAAGGCAACCACGGCCCGGAATAAAGATGGCAGAGACGGGGCGGATACTTCCTCTTCCCTCAACAAAAATGGCGACTTTAGAATTTAACGGCCGACAAAATGGTTAGCATCATCCGAGCCTGCGCCGCCTTCGTTCAGCGTTTTCTGACACTTTTATTTACTTTTTGCCTCGGCACGTGCGTCGTTCTGGTAACATAGAGCGAATGTAATTCTTTACTTAACAAAGATAGCGCCCGGGTTGAAAGCAGGACGTTTATTAGGGGAGAGTCAGAACTTCGCAGGTATATTTTGTAATTAGTAGTACAACAGTTAACTTTCTAATCTTATAAAAAGCAAAGGTTGTTGGGCCAGAGATGGCAGCCCGGAAGTGAATCTGGGGGGAACGCAAAATATTGAGACTTCCGGTCACGAGGGCTCCCGTGGGCTCCAACTCCCGGAAGTTGGAGTACCGTTAGGCTCGCGCTCTGTTTCTCTCGGACTGGGGCAAGATGGCGGAGAACGGCAAGAGCAAGAGCGGCCCGGTGGCTCCTTCCGGCGGGGGTGGCGGCGCTGCTGCCGCTAAGCCCCTGACAGCCGAGCAGGTGCTGGTTGAGGCGGGCGAAGCAGGGAGAGAAGTCAAAGGGAAGCGCGGGCATGGCGGAGCCGTAGGGGCGGGGAGGCCTCTGGGCATAGGCAGAGTGCTGGACCTGATATAGGTCATGGCGCGCTTCCTGCGGGTGGTGAGCGGGATCCCACATAAGCCACGTCCTTCCATAGAGTTGCATAGCTGTGGTATGAGGAGAAACACGAGAGTGCCGCTGTGGAGGTTGTCACGGAAGCCTGAATCCGCTGTGAATGAGCCTTAACGGCGTGCAGTTGTGATGAAGGGGAAAGTATCTCTGGGTGTGCGCCGAGTAATCTTTGTTTCTATGTCTCGGGAAGTTTAAATGCCAGAAAAAGGAGATTCTCTTGGCATGAGCAAGGTCTAGAGTTTTTCATTTAAGCCAGAATCTTTCATAAACAGTAACCCTCAGCTATGCAACGATTGAGGAAATGTTAGAGATGAGAGCATCTCTAGCCTCTGCAAGAATCTTTAAATTGCAAATAAATGACAACTAATGAGATCTAGTGAAATAAGGTTCAGTTGCAAAAGTGAGGCTATGTGAAGCCTTAGAAGGTGAGGAGGAGGGGGTGCAGATCAAATAAAGAGGAAGCACTTTGGAATGAAGCTAGAAGGCATGGGTTGGCTTTTGGGTCAGTTGAGAGCCAGTTTGGTGTAGTGGTTAAGAGCACAGGACTCTAATCTGGAGAGCCAGGTTTGATTCCCACTCCTCTACGAAGCCAGCTGGGTGACCTTGGGCGAGTCACAGTTCTCTGGAGCTCTCAGCCCCACCCACCTCACAGGGTGATTGTTGTGGGGTAATAATAACTTTGTAAACCGCTCTGAGTGGGCATTAAGTTGTCCTGAAGGGCGGTATATAAATCGAATGTTATTATTATTATTATTTGGTCAGAATGAAATGAAGAGGGAAAGCTGCTGCTTACAGAGTGACTTTCTCATCTTTTTGGAATATTTCACTGCAGTCAAATGCAGGTCTGTTAACTGATTGGTTGACAAGAGCTGTATCCACATGGCAAAAATTTCCATCTCATCATGGATGTGAATGCACACTGACATTGGAGCATCTACACTGGAGTTTTGTGCACATTTTCCTTGGCCAGTCACCATTTCCTCTGCATATTTTCCGCTGCTATGCCACTGGAGGACTTTTAAAAATTTATCAGTTGCATTATAACTATCTGCTGCCACAACCAGCCTTGAGGGGCTGACAGAAGGAAAACGGCACTGATGGAGGCAGGACCTTTAAAAATATACGTCTTCCCATGCAGATGGCTTGCCAATGTGCTTGGATTCGTGTTCTTTCCAGTCAGATATGAGAGAGAATGTACTGAATATGGGGAATGCCTGGAAAGTGTATGTTTAGAGGATCATGTTGTGTGAATAGTCTAAAAAGTGCTGCAGTTTAGAAGCAAAGGTGTGGTGGGGGGGGGAAGCCTGTGTGGATGCAGTCAATGTATGAAACTGTAAGATGCCTGATGGTGTCAGCCCTGTGTGGGCTATGAAGGGCAAGGCGAGGGACCATGAAACAAGGTGATGAATGGCTCTTCCAAGGACCTGCTAACCTAATCCTTCTCTTTGGCTGATGAGGAGCACTCACATCAGGATCAAGCAAGCCAGTCAGCAATATCAGTAAAACAGCCAGGTTCCTAGTCCATAGATATCATGAAGTTTGATCGTAGAAAGAAAACAGTAGGGGCAGAGATGATAGGCACCAGTGTCAAAAATGCCTGTAGCATGATTAAATTGGATTGCTGGTGGGGGTGGAGGAGTGCGTTTCGATCGAGTGGCAGATCTTTTTCTCTTTCCAGGTGGTGGCTGGGTTTAACCGCCTGCGTCAGGAGCAGCGAGGCTTGGCTTCCAAGGCAGCTGAGTTGGAGATGGAGCTGAATGAACACAAGTATGCTCTAGGCAGAAACTTTTAAAAGTATTGTTGTGCTTTACAGTTTGTCCATTGCGTCATCACAATCCTGTGAAAGCATAATACTGTGGCATGGTCTGCCTGTCTACCAAAATGAAGTGTTAGTTAAGTGACTGAGTGAGCTGTAATGATGCAACGGGAGGGGAGATGACATGGCAGAGCATGCTCTGCCCTCCCCCCACCAAGGGGAGAGAGGTGTCCTAGCCTAATTCCTGCTTTGCTTGTTTTCTGCTGGTGGTGAGATTGTTTATCAATACTTGCAGACTTTCAAAAATAATGATCCCTCATCCATAGTCAGGGGTATGCCTCCGTCTCATCCTGCAGCATGCATGGTCTGGTTCCTGCATATCTCAGGGGATACCAGCTCTTGTGTGAACAAACATGCACATATCGCCAGAGATCAGCAGGAAAGATTGTGCTTAAAGTAGGTGCTTACTTCGAAGCCAGATTGACCTCTGCAGTAAACAGGATCTTCTGTGTTACTGCTTCAAAAAGTCCCTTCTGGCCATGCCAGTTTGGTGTAGTGGTTAAGAGCGCGGGACTCTAATCTGGAGAACCAGGTTTGATTCCCCACTCCTCCACTTGAAGCCAGCTGGGTGACCTTGGGTCAGTCACAGCTTCTAGGAGCTCTCTCAGCATCTCCCATCTCATAGGGTGTTTTGTTGTGGGGATGATAATTACATACTTTGTAAACCGCTCTGAGTGGACGTTAAGTTGTCCTGAAGGGTGGTATATAAATTGAATGTTGTTGTTGTTATTTATTATTATTATGTGCCTAGGCCCCTCTCTGCAGGAGAAGGGGAAAGCCATTCTCTTCCAGTTAGCTTTTGCAAGTTAGTCTCTAGGTTGAGCGGGATATAGGCTTTTGCCAGTCATTCACATTGTTATTTCACCGTTTCTATGAATATTGGTGTTTTTAATTTTTCTTAAAAGTCTTGCTGAAATTTTATTTTGTAAGTGCAGGCTATAAACCATATAAATAAAGGGCCGATTAAGCCTTGGAGACAGTAATTTCCTAAAATAATCCTAGTAATCCTAACATGCTTCTCAGGTGTCCGTACCTGTCTGCTGCCACTTTGCAGCCTTTATTGTGTGATAGAAAATTAGCAAGCAGTGCAGCCTTCATTTGCCTGTGGGGAAGTGCTTTTTCCTGTGGCTGGAGGACTCCTGACTGCTGTGGCTATTAGCTTTCTACAACAAAGGATGTCTTTATCTCCTACTGTTGTAGGATGCACTGATCTTCTACATTTCCTCCTCCTCACAGACTGGTTATTGAAACGCTTCGAGAAGTGGATCCAACTAGGAAGTGCTACCGGATGGTGGGAGGAGTGTTAGTGGAACGCACTGTCAAGGAGGTTCTTCCGGCCTTAGAAAACAACAAAGAGCAGGTAACATCTTTGTTTGGAGTGGAGCAGGTTCTAGACTTCCTGCATCTCCCTTGGAAGGAGCTGACAGCTTCTTAGTGACCCCCCCCTGCAGCTTCCTACTTAATCTGCCCAAACATACTTTCCCAGTTGTTCAAGGTGCATTGAAAACTTGAAAGAAAAATAAGATGGACTGTTTTTTAGCTTAGAAGAACTTCCTACCAGGTCACTTGCTGGTGATTGGTAGTTGCCAGAGGCAGCTGAACGAGTACCCATTTTCAAACTGATTATAAAGAATGGCACACTTTTCATTTTCCCACTCCTTTTTCTTTGCCACTATTTGCTGTTCTGACACAAAGACGTTGCATAACACTCCCAATGTGAATTTTTAATATGTGGGGTATCTTCAGGAGATTTTGCAAAGCTAGTAGATTGTGACCTCACCTCCAGTTCTTCCTTCTCATATAATCTCTGGCAGTCACAAAGAAAATAAGAAGCCTCCTTGGGGTGGGGATGGTAGCACAGAAGCACAAATAAAAGATCACGTGACATTTTAACCAACGCATGATTCCTTCTGTCTTCTTAATGAATGAAATGCCACAAAGCCCCCACCTGCCATCTGGGCTCATAAAGTCACACAAGTCTAAGCACCAGAAACCAGCAAAGTCAGAGGCTGCCATGTGCTACTTATAAGTGAAACTTGCTCGCAAAATGCCTCTGGCATTCTTCCTAGATGGAGGGTTCAAGAAGTGGGGAGCCCCCCTCTCTGCCATTGCTTTAGGGAGCTCTTACCTGGCCAAGTGTTCATCTTGACTCTCCTCTGCTGTTCTTTGGTCCCACAGATCAGCAAGATCATAGAGACTCTGAGCCAGCAGCTGCAAACGAAAGGCCGGGAGCTGAATGAATTCCGGGAAAAACACAATATCCGACTAATGGGCGAGGATGACCAGAAAGCTCCTTCCAAGGAAAGTGCCGACGGGGCAGGCGCCAAAGCCAGCTCTGCAGGGGTCTTGGTCTCATAGGGAGACGAGGGGTTTGCTCCCTAAGGACTTTCCGTCTCACCCCATAGTTGCAGTTCTTGACATCAAAGGCTTAACTTTAATATTATTATTATTATTATTTTGATGTTTTCACTTTACAATATTTTTGTTAAAATAAACAGTTTTTGTGCGTCACCTGTTTTGCGCCTGTGTGAAAGGGAGCAGTAGAACTGGACAAGCAGCTCTTTTCATGTACACTGGTAAAGCAAAAGGTCTGTATTCACAAAGTCCCACATTGATCCTATGGCATCGCTAGTTGGAAAAAAAAAACCCTATGGTAGCTGGTTTGGGAAACTCTAACTGGCATGAAAAGGCAAGAATGCCAGGCTGGGGAACTGCAGGCTTGTTTTGTGTAAGGCAGGCTATGATTTTTGCACGAGCACAGAATTGTACCAACTTCATAGCTGCTTTTTCATTTACTCAATCTCAGCTTTGTTAAAAAGAATCCCTAGCCCTTATTATGGCAAAGATAGTTGCTGCATATGACTGGCTGATACCAAAAAACAAACGCCGTGACCTACTAACTACTCCTATTTAAAGAGATATCAGCATGAGTAGTATATCTCAAAATTTATGTATATATACAAATGGTGTGATATATTCAAGAGTTTATATCTGGTTACAATTTAAGGTCAAGCATCAATTGATTCATATCACTCTGTGAACATTTGTAAATATGTTTACATTGCACCCTGCACTTTAACTTTGATAGAGTTAAAGTTAGATACGAATCAATTGATGCTTGCCTTTAAATTGTAATCAGTTATAAACTCTTGAATATATCACTCCATTTGTATATATACATTTTGAGATAAATATATTACTCTTGTTAATATCTGTTTAAATACGAGTAGTTAGTAGGTCACGGCGTTTGTTTTTTGGTATCGGCTTGCACTACCGTGACACTCTCTTTTGTACTGCATATGAATGGCAGGCTTTCTGTGTGCCTCTTGGTTCCCTGTCACTTTCCATGACTAGTTACGCAGCATGGCTTTTAAAGGTAAGATGGAACTATGTCATAATTTAAGAATGAAATTTAATCTTTAAAATAACATTGCTGCATGAAATTGAGCAAAATGGCTTCTACTATTGGTCACTGGCTATAACACTGAGTAAATTTCGATAAACTAAAAAAAGGTGTCCCCAGTTAATAGGCTGGCTCATTTTTTGTAGCTTTTTCAAAAGAACACTAGTTTTTCAAAAATGAAGCCGATCTTAGAGGCATTCCCCCTTTTCTCTCACGTGTTGGAAAGCCTCTTTAATGACGTCTGCTGCAAGATATAAATATGTTACCTAGAAATAGGAAACAGTGCTTTCCCCCCCTTCAAATTGATCATCTAGATTTGATTAAAACCCATTTGTTTGGCTAAGATGTTTTTAAAATGGGCAATAGCCCTAAAAGCAAGAGAAATGACACAAATTTAGATCAAAAAATTCAGATTTTTTCATTGTAGAGTTAGAGTTAGCTGGGCATGCAATTTTCTATCATCTCCAAACCCAAAGCATTGAGTCAGTTCATGTGTGTGAATCTCAGGTGGATCAGCTTTAGATTTTACAAACCATCGGAGAGCAAGCCTTAAACTGGATAAAATTTTATTTCTATATTTGAAATAGTTTCTCCCCCTAAACAAGGCATTTTCTTTTTGGTCAGCCAGTTGGATCAGCCCTGCTCCCCACTCCTCTATGGAAAGACCGGAGAAGCTTGTTTGACAAGCTCTGTATGCGAGGAGAGAGGTTGGCTTTTATTTCATGTAAACAAAGGGCAACCTTCCTCCTGCTGAGCTGGGGGAAGCACTTTGGCAAACTTGAGATTGGCGGTTCGCTTGAACGACGTGGGATCATTGACTTCACAAAGAGATATCTAAAGTGCAGATCTCTGGGCATGGGGTTCTGCCATCTGCTCCAAACCCTCCAACGAGGTAGAGCTTGTCGTTCCAAAGGCAGGTGCGATGACCAACTCTCTTCTGGGCTCGGCTGGAACCAGGAAAGTGGTACCAGGTTGCTGGTGAAGACCCTGGATGTACAGAAAGTGTGTATCTAGAGATTCTTGGAAGAGCATCACATTTCTCGCTTGCAGAATTTGAGTCCAGTGGCACCTTAGAGACCAACAAGATTTTCAGAGTGTACGCTCTCAAGAGCCAGAGCTCCCTTCTTCAGACACCAGGGAGCTCTGACTCTCAAAAGCTTACACTCTGAAAAATCTCATTGGTCTCTAAGGTGCCGCTGAACTCAAATCATGCTGTTCTACACAGACAACACAGCTACCCACTTAAACATTCCACACTTAACTCCCTGGGCTAGTGGGGTGCAAAAGAAGTTCCTAAGTGAAGACTGTAGAGGTGTGGGGAAGGGTGATCTAAACTATGTTGGCATGCAGTTTGTGCCTCTACAGGAGGCAACTCTGGCCAACTTGTAGCTTGACAATCATCACTCGCATCCTCCTCTTGACTTTCAGAAAGAAAAGGTTAAGTTAGGGATGTAAAATCAGTTTTGAAACAGGAGTTTGAGAAGCAGCTTGTGCTATGAAACCAGCCAGGCTGTTATGGGGTGTAGGGGGAGGAGGTCTGAGGTCCCACTCTGAGCCTGCCTTCTACCAGATTGACTATGTTTCTACAGGACCTTTTGCAACACAGAGAATTTATAAGAAAACCACTGGGAAAAATAAAAGGGCAGCTTTCTTTCCTTGTCATGGATTGCCTGATCACCTTCGGGAGGAATTTTGAGAAGCACTTGGACGCTGAATGTGCCCTCTCGGAAGGGGAAGGGCTTTCAAATAACGAACTCCCTTACGTGTATCATGGATGTAGAGGTCGTTGCAAACAGCATCCCTGCCTCTGGATAAAGTCTCCCCTCCAAAGATGATGGCAAAAGGACCCACTACAGTGCAGGACTGGTGCCGCAAGCCTTTGGGAGCCTGCTGGGATCCCTTTACGGTGCTGACCAAACGGCCGATCTTTTCCGACAGCTCAGGAGCATGGACAGAATCGACCTGAGGAGGAGATAGGTGGGAAACTTCTGAGGAGGAAGCTACAGAAGTAGAAGAATACCCTTAGGGTTATACACTTAATTCTTAACTCTCCAAAAGCAGGAACCTACCATTAGGTACAGTAGCTGAAATAGCAGCCCAAGTGGGTTGAAAGGAATAGCAGGGGTGAATTACTAAAGGAAATACTCAGGTGGGATACTGTGTGGGTTGGTGAGGAGGGACTGTAGAGCCAGCAAGCTAAGGAGGTCTGAGACTGAACAGCAACTACACGGACCTGAACTTCACATATTTGAACTGATATATATGCTCCAACTGTTTTGCTTGGTCCCTCCCTGTTTTCTGATATTTGTCCTTAGTAAGAGACTCTCTTGTTTTTGTCTTTTGGGGAAGACTTTCTTCAGGTCTCAATTCCCTCTGTAGGGTCTCTGGATCTCAGAGAGTAGAATCTCTGACATCAAGGCACAAAGGTACCCTGCAGTGCACAGCCTACCAATTCACACTCCACAACTGCTGAGGTCTGTTTTGAAACACAGTTCATATACATTAGAGCAATGGTGATGTAGTTTTTTCTTTAAACAAATCCTTCTCACTCTTAATTCCATGGAAATTATTAACTGCAGAATAAATTAACATGGCACCCAAAAGGCAAAGAGAAGACAGTGCTCATTGGCATGAGAAGAGGGGTCTTACTATCAAGCCTGTTCTTATTAAATTTTGAGGCTACGGTACCAGCTGGAGATATAGTTTCAGCTCTCTTATTTCAAGGGTCCAATTCACAAAGTTGATTCCTGTTATGACCAAGACAATGTCCATGCTTGCCTCTAGCCAGGACTGTGGTACCTGTAGCTGGTACCTCGTTGCTTTCTCCCAAGAATGTTGCACCTAACAGCCTGCTGGAAGGATTTGTTTGGGGATGAATGTGAGAGTTTATAGGGGGAGAGATTTCAGGTTTTCCATCTAGATTGCCTTCAGGTATCCAAATGTGTCTGCCCAAGCCAAACCTTAACACTGGTTGTATCCAGGATCCCCCATATGCAAACACTCACATGAATTTTCCCTTTTCCCCACCGTCCAGCCACATCACAGTCAGCAGAATCACGTCCACCAAACACCATGAGTTTGTAGCCGCTGCTCTTTCCTCCAGAGCCGGTATCGCGCAGCAGCATTGCAGAGTGCCCGGCTCGAGACGCAGTGCGAGATTCTTCTTCTCTGTACCTAGCAAGCAGAGTGGTACACAAGGATTACTTGATTTCCATACCCACTCCCAGCCACTGCAGGTTTATAATTGGGGGAGAGGTTAACTGGTTTTGTTCATATTTTTAGTAGTCACGCCATAAACTTCCCTGGATATATTTTATAGAGAAGCAGGATACATGCCTTTAAAAGAAATAAATGCATAAAATACCAGTAGGTCTTGGTGGCAGGGTTGACATGCAATGTGTAGATACTGGCATAACGCCGCTGTGTACGCAGCCCACCCTCGCGGCCCACCACCCGCATCTCGTGGTCCGATAGCTTGGTGCAGGTGTGGCTGCTCAAGCCCACTGGAGGTGCATTGGAGGATCCCGCTGTCCAGCGTTCCCACTGTGCCTGCTCAGCATCAAAGCTGCACACATCCGAAACCCTTCGAGAGCCATCCCAACCTCCCACTATGCACAGCCAGCGATCTCCCAGAACCACAGCCTCGTGGTGGCTGCGGCGGTACCCGCATTCAGGAGCAATCGTTTGGATAGTCTGAAGAGATGTGTCAAAGGCCACCACATCTCCGAGGGGTGGCTCCTGGGTCTCTGGCGACTTCAGGCCCCCAAAGATCAGCAGCTTCCCTTGTACCAAATTGCATGAATGGAAACCACGGGCCACGAGGTCACTGAGCACAACCGGGTTCCACTTCCAGTTGCTGCTGGAGGCTGTCATACCAAGTCTGACCTGCAGGGGGCAGAGCAACAAAGGTAGATATGAAATTAATCAATTGGTACAGGCAGCCTTGCCCGTCAATGAGAGCATACAGTAGCAGAAGCACTTCTCAGGGCAAGGCAGAAATTCACAAAGGAACGAGCAAGCTTTCAAATTCACTAGAAAGCTTCGTTAGACTGGATGTTAAAGAAAAACAAAAGGCTTAAGGTTTTACAAATAAAGCAGGGATATGCTTGTAATATTTCTATTCTCATATCAAAGACCACTGCCTGAATGCCTCCCCCTTACAAACTGCTCACTGCTTTCATTTACTCTGTAACATCCTTCCCTGCCATTTTCAAAACAAACAAGGTACTTTTCCTCTCCCTTTTTGGTCCCTATCTTCTATCGATAATCTCTTTCAACGAGATGTTTTAAGCACAAGGTGTCAATATAATAAACTAGAATAAAATGCATAGCAGAATAAAATAGTTCAATACTCATATAAAACCCATCTTGATAGCATCTTAAAGAAATAACTATTGCCAAATATTAGGCAACAGATTGAGTTCTTAACTAGACTGGTATTCACTAAGATCACCCTGAATTCAGCAAGAAGTTGATATTTGATCAATATAGGCATATTCCAGAGATCTTTATAGCCCATTGATCCCAAAATAACATGAAATGACAAGACATTCAATCTGCAGACCTTGAAAGCCTGTCTGTAACTAGAGATTGTAAGAAAAGTACAATAAGAGGGTTGGAGAAGGGAAAATCCTTACTGCAGAATTAAAACATAAGTGCCACATAATTGTCTGCTAATATGGCCCTCTTTGGTTAATTGCTAAAAAAGTAAGAACACAATCTACATAATACTTTTAATTTACTATTAGTATTTATCATTAAAAGTAAAAGCAGGGGCCCTGGTTTTTCAAGATCAGGGACCAAAACATTAGGCGTGTCTACAGTAGCTAGGGTAAGTTGCAGCATATAGAAGGAGCCTTGTGTTGTGAGAACACAGACAGACACTTAGGTTAGGGTGGTTTGGATTTTTTTTTTAATATCCGGAGAATTCAGGACAAAACTTAGCAAATAAATAAAACATTTTATTTCCAGCTTATCTTTTTTTGAGCAGTGGTACAGTTAGATAATTTTAGACTTGGGGCTAATGCCAGGTCTTCTGGGAACTCCAGATCTCAGAATGCAGTGGGGGGAAGGAAGTGGAGGAAGAAAGATGGAGGTGAGTTGAGCAGAGCTTACCTAGGCCTGTATTTGCCACACCCCCGTCCTCCACTAGAACATTCAGCAAGGTGTAATAGCTGGGGATGGGGGGCGGGATTCTAAAAGAGAGCCTTATTATGAAAATTGGGGATTGCAAGTCTGTCCCCTGATTTAATCTAGAAAATGTTGGAGGGCTTTGTAGGCTACGATCTCCAATCCAGCCCCGATAGCAGATGAGACCACTGCTAATCCATTTAATCATATCTAGGAAAATCCCCTCACCAACTTGTAGTTTTGCTTAACATCTATCCCAGACAAGAGTTCTATTGAAAGTTTAGTTTAGTTTCTGGATTTGTGCAAACAAAGGTATGCGTTATGATGTGGACGTGAAGTGACAAACTAACGTCCCTACGTTATTCATTTCTGCAAAAGCCACCATCTCTGCTGTCCTTCTGGTCCAGCTCCAAACTGTATGGGGCAATACAATAGCCAGATAAAACAGACAGAGCTCCTTTCTCCTTCATTGTTGTGCAGAAGAAGGAATTTTGGTTTCTTTCTCCCCATTTCCTGCAGCCCTGCTTGATGGTATGCACTTTTCAAAATCCTCTACACAGTAGTTAAAGGAACAGTAGGCTAGTTGTCCTCCTTTCCATCTAATCAGACACTACAGTGGTAGGGCATCTGCCTTCCACACAGAAGACTCTAGGTTCAATATCCCATGCATCTCCATTAAAAGGATCTCCATTAAAAAAATTAAAAGGATAGTAGGTGATATGAAAGACCTCCATTGTCTTGCAACCCTGGAGAGCAGCTGACAGTCAGAGCAGTTAATGCGAATCTTGATAAGCTATGGATCTGATTCAGTAGAAATCAGCTTTATCATGTTTCATTAGGCTATAGGCCTTACTTGCTGTTCCAAAATTCTTACATAATGAATCTATGCCTACCAGGATCAGACCATCTGCTCATAACAGTGGCCCTCTGGAGACTGGTGGGGTGGGCCTTACTCAAATGGTATCCTATGGTTCCATGATGTCACTTCTGGCTGTGCAACCATAGAGTTTCAGGAGAACCCCAGAGTGTCCCATGATCCTGAGACATCGTATGCAGTTACACATCTGGAAGTGACATCGAGTCATTGTGGGATGCCATTTCATCTCTCCCATTGCCCCCCTGCTGTGCCATCCTATCAAGCAGAAGTGGGGGGGGGGGGTGAAGAAAAATGGCAGGACATTGCCCACCAAGGCACCACCCTCTGGGAGTTCCACAAGCAAGGCCTTCCTCTGCTGTTTACCCCCTAATCTGGTGTTCAGAACTAAGCTGCTTCTGAACTTGCAGGTTTCATTTATATTTCTTTGGTTTTTAAAATAATGGTTCTCCCCCCCCCCCTGCAAGAGCTATCTATATCTATAGATATAGATCTATAGATATATATATCTATATATATAGATCTATATAGATCTATATCTAGCTATCTATTCTAGGCTGCACTAATTAGTCCGCCTGCACTAATTGCATATCTACAGACTACATTAAGGTGGTCCTGTTAGGTTTTGTTTTTTCAGTTCTGTTATGGAAATGTTGCTCCAAACCAGAACGCTGACTGAATTTTTTTGTGTGCGATAAAGGTAAAAACATTAAAGCAGGCCTACCTTAAACGAGGAAACCACTGCAGAGCCTGGTTACTTGGCAACCGGGAGCCCATAGCAACTGTACTGGTGTGTCTTGACAACAGATTCTGCCGCTACAGAGAAAAGGCAGGCCGGGCCAGAAAGCATTTGCTTAGTGTGGTAAAGTTTGCATGAGCATAAATAACGGAGCGGGGTGGTGGTGGAGGGGAGGATTAGGTTTGTTGCCCACATAGCAGCATCAAGAGGAATCTGGAAAGCATTTTGAAGCAAGCAGAGGAATAATAACTGGTGACAGCAGAGATTAAAGAGGGGTGGGAGCGAGGCAAATGGAAGTCATAATATTAAGTAAGGGGTAGGGTTGGATCTCCTTAAAAAACGAATTGAATCACAATTTAGTGTCCCTGAGCTTGTGGAGAGTTCCTTCCCCCTCTGACAGGGAAAAAACGCACACACACAACCTAAATTGATGTAAAAGCAAAAAGTGCCCCTAAGCATGTTTATAGTGTTCTCGGCAGGAGTTAAAACAACTAAGGAACTGACCAAGGTGTGAGCACTCTCACATAAACATCTCCTTCCTAGATTTTCCATCTTTCTCTTTTTACTGTTTGACCTGGAGGATAAAATTCTTGCCAGAGGCAAATAGGATCCAAATAGACCAGACAAAGATCACTGTATAAAATACGAATAACAGACTCACACGGCCTCAATTTGCCTCATAGCTGTATAGGATCTCCTTTATTTGTTTATTTATTTATTTAGTTAGTTAGTTAGTTAGTACTTTTTTTATCCCACCCTTCCTCCAAGGACAGCATTCATCAGTCTCCCCTCCTGCATTTTATCCTCACCACAACAATCCTGTGAAGTAGGTTAAGCTGAGAAAGAGGGACTGGTCCAAGGTTATTGAAGCAAGCTTTATGGCAGAGTGAGTTTAACCCTCTAACCACTCCCCCCCTCTGTTATTAGCATTATAAGGGAAAGTATTAATGCTTTCAAAGGAGTCGTGGCACCTCAAAGACTAACTAGATAGTTATGGCCGAACTTTTGGGTGTGTATGTTTCCATTTGCCACAGAGCTCTTGTTCATGGAAGGTGCTGCCACAATAAATCTTGTAGTCTTTAAGGTGCCTCAAGGTTCTCTAAACTGTTGGGTGATAGGTCTTTTTTTCTTAGCTCGGCCCTACTATATGCAATAACTGCTTTCAAGCTTGACAGGAAGAAATTCATAAGGAGACATTTTCCCCATCTGATAGCTTGTGTTTGTTTGTTTTTGTTTGCTCTTTAAAATTAGTGATATTTTTGCACTGGAATCAAGATCTTGTACCATTCTAGAAACCATGAAGAAGGATACCAAACCCTGAAACAATTCATGCTCAGAATTCACACTCGTTACATTTCACCAAGGGGAAAATAGGGACATTATGAGGTACCTGCATGCACACGCGCGCACACACACACGCTACTCGAACCACTTCTCATGTGTAGAAACAGAATATGAAGTGATTCAAGCAGAGTTTCTGACTTTCAGCCTAACTCTTTATGGTATCTTTATGGTATCAGGAGGATCCTGCTCCAAAGCACAAGGAAAGAGGCCAAGCTGTTGATAGTAAACAGAATGGATGTTTGCTGTTGCGTCTGAGGGCTTTGCTCTTCCAATGACCTCCAGCTTCTGCTGAGCTCTTTGTGGCACCATCAGGTTGGAACTAGTTCCAGGGCAGAAGGCAACCATGCTGTACCTGTTTTCTCTGCCACTTTTACTGTATGATCACTTCCTTCCCCTCCTCAGAGACACCACTCCACTGAGCCTGCTTGCAGATCTCTCCAGAGCAGAAGGAAAGGACGGGGTGAGCTAAGGATCCACTCACAAGCAGGGTTTTCTACTACTCTCAGGCATTGCATTTCCAAAGGGTAAGGCCAGGGGCTTGGCATGCAGAACGGAGGGGAGGGAAAGGTTATATACACACATTTGGAACAAGGTTGCCAAATGCCAATATATTTTTTTCTTGGCTACTATGCTTTTAATAGTTGCAGAAATTCAGCCACTAAAGCTTTCCCTGACAAAGAACAGCTTTGCCTGCAATTTTATAGGATCCCTCTCAAAAAACAAAGTTGGCAACCATAAGATATAGAATCCTGTATATGACTCACCTTAGGTGAAGCAAATCTCCAGAGGCTCTAGAATCTGAATCTGTAAGGGTTGATCTGCCACAAAATCTGATCACTTTGAAAGCTGGCATGATTGGCCATGAAGCTTTCTGGCTTAACTTGGGCTTTATGTTCCCTATGGCTGTAGAGCTCAGTTCAGCACCAACTATGGCTCTTTTTTAAAAAGGGGGAAAATATCTTTATGTTAAAATATGTTGGAGGGATAGGTGGGATGCCAGAATAAACAGTGTGTGATGGGAATGGCAGGCAAAGATTTTTATGGGACTAAAGGGCTTTTTAGAGATGCTTTTATAGCAGCCCTAATACCCCGAACTAGCCTGATGTTATCAGAGCTCAGAAGGGATGAGAGACCACCAAGGAAGACTGAAGGTACTATGCAGAGGAAAGCAATGGCGAACCACCTCAGCTCATCTCTCGCCTTGAAAACCCCCAAAGGTGGAACTGCATGTGGTTGCCATGAGCCAGTTGCAACTTGATGGCATTCTTTACATTAGAGATCCATTACAGAGAGAGCAATGAGAGAGGTGAACAGGTGCCAGTAATCCATGCACAGATTTATGCCCGTGTACTAAAACAACTATGCAGAGATGTGTGCCTGTGAATATTGATTACCTATTGTAAGACCTTGTGTGTGGCACTTTTAATATAAGACTCGCAACAACGAGTGTTTGAGCTGTGGAAACTTTATGGATTATTTATTTATTATTCGATTTATAAACCGCCCATCCTCAGGGGCTCTGGGCGATTATTACTCGCAAAGTCCGTTATTTTCAGTTATACAAATGTGCTTTCATATATTGGTTCTTTGTTAATCTCTTGTTCTGAATGTTGATATAGTAACTTTTTACTATATTTTACTGGCCCCCGGTCGAACCTATTTCATAGGGGTAGTTGTGAGGATGAAATGGACTAGCAGGAAACTATGTACACTGCCCTGGGCTCCTTGGAGGGAAAAGGGATATGAGAGAAAAATACCAAAGGCTGTGCGTGGCCCAGTTATCTGTTGTGACCCACCAGCTAAATTCTACAGACGGATAGGAAGGTTTGTGGTAAGCTGCCTCTGTGGGAATCTGTCTTCCTATACCTTTTTATCCCACCCAGGGCCGCATATATTTATTAATTTACTTCATTTAAACCCTGCTTCTCTCCTTAGTGGGGACCCAAAGTGGCTTACATTGTTCTCTTCTCCTCCATTTTACCTTCACAACAACTGTATGAGGTAAGTTAGGCTAGGAGTGTGTGAACGGCTCAAGGTCATCCACCAAGCTTCTTTGGTAGAGTAGGGATTCAAACCTAGGTCTTCCAGATCCTAGTCTGACCTATGCCACATATAGTTCCCCCTTGTCATTTGCGTCTTTCTGTCTTTTTTGTTTTTGTTTTATATTTCCTTTTGATGCAGGCATTGTTCCCTTTGTGATTGCCCCACTGGAGCTATGGAATTCTCCAAACTTCCCAAGATTGGGGATGCAGAAAATGAGAGTTTGCTGGGATTTGTGCATGGTGTCTCTGGACCTGGTATGTACTCTGTTGGCTAGAAAAGTATACCCTTACAACATTTCCCAAATGAAAACAGCAACACGTGTATTTGTAATTCCCCAACGATCACATCATGTACCCCCATTTTACTGGTCTTAATCTTTTAACATTTTACTGTTTACTGGACGTTTTCTATCTGTGATTCATGTGGATTTTATGTTGGAAACTCAGAGGCCTTTTAAATAAACAAATAGATAAAATGATGGGCCAAGGAGAGAATATTGAACATATACAGTGACTTTTGTAATAAGCCAATTGAGAATTGTATATGTTGAAGTGACAGAAAGAAGGCAGTCAGTAGAACTGCTACTTGGGAGATTACAGCTGTGGTGGGAGAATCTGTGGGGCAGGGAAAATTTAACTGATGTTGTGCCAACACCATTGTGCCAACACCACCATTATGTCACTTCTAGTGTGACACCAGAAGTGACATCAGCACATTGCAGGTTTCCTTGATGCAAGGATGCCGTTTCCAGGTTTGTGCTAGAAGTGGCATAACAGTGTTGGTGCGATACTAATTTTTCCTTTATTTTTTCTCCCACCACCCTGCTAAATGCCATCGAGGGGGAGAGGTTGGGGAGCTGCCGTCAGAAGGTGACCCAGCAGACCTTCTTCTCAGTCTTAGGGCCTAACTGCATGTTTTGTTTTTCCTCAGGTCTGTCTGATCAAACATCCATTGTGAGTTCTGTGCTTAATGCCACACACATGTGGGCTGAATTTGGATCAAGAGACCACAGCATGTGGAGACAGAGGGCTCTTCAGCCTTCCCCACTGTTCTGTTCCCCTGATCTGAAATGGGCCTGAGGATGCTATTTATCCTATTGGGGGATACATGAGTTGACGGGGGTTCACATAGGTTATCCCAGTGGTGCAAATAGTGCCCTTTGGGTAGTTTCAGGTTGGGAAAACAACATGGGGGAAAGGCTCAGACTCTCTCCTCTTGCCCAGTGTCTCTTGCCCAGGATAAAGTTCCCAGCATGGAATTTGCAATATGTTTGATCATGCAGGGGAAGTATAACTTTACCCTTTAGTCACAAAGCAACATCAGTCCAATATCCTTATGTTCTAAGAGCTGTCATAGCTGCCCTTTCAGTCCTCAGCAGTCCCAGCTGCCTTGCTCCCCCTTGCTATTCAAAGTCTCTGCCTTGCACCAAGCTTTGTTTGAGAACCAAGGAGGTCTAGCTGTTTAAAAACCTTTACTGCCCAGTCCCCCAATGTATGGGATTGTTACTCCAGTACATAAAATGCCTGCCATCCTGTTCCCCCCGCCCCGCCCCCCCATTTATGTTTTGATCCTGGCTGTCTTGTATGCCAGAAGCTTGGGGGCTTGTTTGTGTATTTCATAAGCAAAAGCCAGTGGCTTTGGGGGTTTCTGCTCCCCCTGCCCCAGCTATCCTATACAGAACTGATAGAGTTTGGTCAGCACAATCCCGTGATTTTTCAGTGTCACTGGTAGGATTTTCTAAAACAGTTTAAATCATGAATAAAATATCTTTTAAAATCTATTTTTAATTAATCCTAGAGAACACAGATAATTGGGAACAATCCATAGTAAATAGGCAGAACATCTGAAAAAGATTTTAAAAGTGTATTGCTAGCTAATCCTATTACTCACAAAGAGTCTCCTGGGAATGGATCCAAGACTTGAACATCTTGGCACAGCCTCAGAAGCCCCCATTGCCTTCTCTTTAAAAATGTTCATAACCAACAGAAATGCCTTTCACTGTCTTTCCAAGCCTATTTCAATATCTGTGAATTATTAGCACCAGACACTGCACCTGAATAAGAACAGCCCTTTGAAGTTCAGAAGTTTTTACCTGTTTATAATGAACACCATTATTAATTAATTCTCACTTTCTTAATACATCTTTGATCTTCTTTAAGAATCCTACCAAGGTCACAGTCACTGGCCCTTTTCACACTGGTTACCAGGACTCGCAACGATGCGGAACATCGCGCTACAAATGTGGAAAATCGCATTTTCTCGCGTGAGATTTGCACGACATCTCGCAAATCTCGCGCAAGAAAACGTGATTTTCCACGTTTGTAGCACGATGTTCTGCGTCGTTGCGAGTCCTGGTAAGCAGTGTGAAAAGGGCCACTGAGAGATTTCTTTTCAGGGTCACTGGAGCAGAAGAGTGTTAACAACCTTGAAAAAGTCACCCTTAACCAGGAGCAAAGTCAGGTGGGTGGGCAGATCAGGTCAATGAAGTTTGGAGGTATACCAGTTTCAGGAAGCACTAACCATCACTGGTTTTTGTTAACAGGATTTTACCCCCTCTTTTCTAACTTGAAATGGAAGCTGACAAGTTGCAAATTTTATAGCCTCTTTGTTTTTAATATAGTAAGAAATCAAGGGAGGGTAAACCAGGACTGCAGGTGGGACACTCCACTCACCGTCCTGATTCTGGCGCCGGCTGGGATACAACAACCCCCTGCATAAGATTTCTCATTTTCTTCTCTTCCGTTGCCAGTGGTGATTGCCTGCAAGATGTCTGGGGCTGCCATGTACGAGCTGGTACGTGTTGGCCATTCTGAGCTGGTAGGCGAGATAATCCGCCTGGAGGGAGACTTGGCCACTGTCCAGGTGTATGAGGAGACCTGTATCCTTCCTGAAAAGTTTTGTTTTCTTCTGCTTTGCTGACTCTTTGATTTCTTCTCTATTTCCCTTTGATTTTGTTTACAGTCCTTCCCCCTTCCCCCTACAGGGCAGTAGTTAATGTGAAGGACCTCTATTAAAGAGCACTGTTAGTTCAGAGTGGATAATACTGATCTTGATGGACCAAGGGTCTGACGATATAAGGCAGCCTCATATGTACCCTCTCCTTGGTTCCCTGCCTCCCTCTTTTGTACATCAAAAGCTTTTCCTGAGCATTTGTCCTAGCGGGGGTGTGTGTAGGGGATCCTGTGCTGCGGACTGGAAAGCCACTGTCAGTGGAGCTTGGCCCCGGCATCATGGGCTCCATCTTTGATGGGATCCAGCGTCCCCTTAAAGATATCACAGAGCTAACCAAGAGCATCTACATCCCCCGGGGCATCAACATCTCAGCCTTGTCCCGAGACCTCAAATGGGACTTCAGCCCAAGCCCAAACATCCGGGTAAGAGCCAGAAACCTAGTCAAGTTTATGGTAGCCAGGTTTTAGGACTTGATGAGCCATTTCTGTTCAATGTTTATATAGAAACAGATCACCAGTTCTACTACTGAGGAAGGCCTAGTTCTGAAACCAAAACTTAAAATGTACCATCACGCTTTATGAACATTGCCCACATAGGGAGCCATCCCAAGCAGGTCTACTCAGAAGTAAGTCCCATGTTATTGAGTAGGGATTACTCCCAGGAAAGCATCCTCAGGATTGCAGCCATAATCCCATTAGCACAGTCATAAGGATTAGAAACTTGACTGTTTTAATGCTGTTAACATTTCTCTCCTCTCTTCCTCTCATTTTTAGGTTGGAAGCCATTTAACTGGTGGGGATATTTATGGAATTGTACAAGAAAACTCTCTTATCAAACATAAGATTATGGTGCCACCCAAGTGCCGGGGCACTGTGACTCACATTGCCCCAGCTGGAAGCTACGATACCTCGGTAGGATGTTGCGCTTGCAAAGGTCAAGTTACTAGGTGTGGGGGGGGGGAGAGGAAATGGGAATGCTTGGTCAGTAGCAAATAATTTGCTATAATTAGCCTTCAGATTTACTGGGTAAGAACAATAGTAGGCAGTCTGATATACAGGACATATCTAGAGAAAGGAGGACATTGAAATACTCTAGGATGCCATTTTTAAAAGAAGTGCAACGTACAGTCGATCTATTGGCTAGGCTTATCAACTGAAAGCTTTTTGTTCTCCCATTAAAAAGTTTTCTTTTTTATGGGAGCCTTGTGGCACCTTAAAAACTAATCTGTTTTTATTCTAGCATGAGTTTTTTATAGGCTAGAGACCCCATGAGCATTAGTCCACAGAAGCTTATGATAGAATCATATATCTAATTCTGAACTGGGAAGCTCTGCATGCGGATCATTAAATCTGCACACTGGGATCAGGTAAGGAGTAGGGGGATGTTTGTGCAACTCCTGGGTCAGCCTCAAGTCTGCACAAAAAAACAAAAGAGGTGTGGATCAAAATTTTAAACTGTTAAGGTAGCAGAAGAAATGGCCTCCATTTTGAGAACATATTCCTTCTCATGGGGGCAATTGTCCCATGCAACATAGGATGAGTGGCCTCCTGCAGACATTCTCGGCTGGGGCTGGGTACCTTTGTCAGCTATCTGGTAGAGATGCTGATGTTAGTGCCCACAGCTGTGTTGACTCACTGCCCGCCGCTGGTGAGGAGTGGCGTCAACATGCATATGTTGGGAAGATGGAGGCAGCAGTGGGCAGGCTGGCTGGGTTAGTGTGGTTAGTGTGTCAGACTAGGATCGGAGAGACCCAGGTTGAATCCCCACTCTGCCATGTAAGCTTGTGGAGTGACCTTGGGCCAGTTATCTGGTCAACAACAACAACAATAATAACATTTGATTTATATACCACCCTTCAGGACAACTTAATACCCACTCACAGCAGTTTACAAAGTATGTTGTTATTATCCCCACAACAAAACACCCTGTGAGGTGGGTGGGGCTGAGAGAGCAAGTGGGCAGGTGAGTCTCCTGCTTGTAAAAACATATTTGTCTTGAAAATGACTCAAGACACCTGTTTAATTTTGCAGCAAGACACTAACATGGCTACTCCTCTGGAATTATTACTCTGATTAATCAGACAGCCAATGAAAAAAGACCAATTATTTTTAACTAGCAACAAAGCCCATTGTAGGAAAAAATACAACGGCTCTAGAAAGGGGAGGGCGGGCAGGCAGACATTGCCTCCTCCTCCACTCCTGATCCCAGCTGGGTGAAGTTTGGGGCCGGGCATTGCCACCTGTTCCGCACTGATCCTGGCCAGTTGGGGGCGGGCATTGCCACCTGCTCCACGCCTGATCCCAGCCGGATGAAGGGGGGGCAGGCAGGTGAGCCTGATCTCATCAGAAGCTAAGCAGGGTCAGACTTGGTTAGTAATTGGATGGGAGACCTCCAGTGAAGACCAGGGTTGCTGAGGCAGGCAATGGTAAACCACCTTTTTTAGCCTATTGCCATGAAAACCACGCCAGGTGTCGCCATAAGTTCGCTGAGACTTGTCGGCACTCTCCACCACCATTATGACAGCAGGGTGAGAGTGGTGCTGAGAGAACTGTTAATGGCTTATGGCTATCCAGTAAGTTTATGACTGAGGTAAGATGTGAACCAATGTGGTTCAATTGGTTAACGTGTCAGACTGATATTTGGGCAACTCGGGTTTGAATACACACTCTACTTTGGGTGACCTTAAGCCATTCACTCTTTCTCTCTCTCTTAGTCTAACCTACCTCACATGGTTGTCTATGTGAGATAAAATGGAGGAGGGGCTAATGCTCCATGTGACAAGCTGTTTTGGTTTCCCACTGGAAAGAAAAGTGAGGTATAAATATTCAGATAAACCACTGGCCTCCTAGGCCACAACTCATGTGCTTAACCATGTCATGCTGGCTCTGTCTGTCTTCCCCTCTCCCCCGTCTTCCCAAGGATGTGGTGTTGGAGTTGGACTTCGAGGGAGTGAAGGAGAAACTGACGATGGTGCAAGTGTGGCCTGTGAGGCAAATCCGGCCCGTGTCAGAGAAGCTGCCGGCCAATCACCCATTGCTAACGGGCCAGAGAGTGCTGGATGCCCTTTTCCCGTAAGCCTTCCTTTCCTGACTCTGTTGAAGTGCAAGCAAAAATGCCATCAGGGTTGCCACCTTGTCATTTTCTGGGGGGCTTCCAACCCATGCTGGCCCAACCATAGAGGCAAAGGGGGCCAGCCTGAAGCTGGCAAACAGAGGGAGAGTGTGAGGGGTGGGAGGACCTTCTTGGCCTGCATTCTCCAGTGCCATGACATCACTACGTAGTTGATGGGGTGCATGATGTGATCACAGGGGAATCACAAACACACATGTAGCTATCTTCATTTGGGAATTGTTTGGAGGGTGTGCTTTTCTAGCCAACTGAGTACATACCAGATCCAGAGACACTCTGCACAAACTCCAGCAAATTCTCATTTTCTGCACCCCCAGTCTTGGAAAGTTTGGAGAATTCCATAGCTTCAGTGGGGCAATCACACCACTCCTGTAGTAAGTGTACCAAATTCCCCTCCAGAAGTGGCAGAGGTCTGTCTTTGTTGGGGGAACAGCAATTCGGGACATTGTCTCAGATTGTCTTAATTCTCATTCCCATTGAAGAAACAGAGGCAGAGTCTCTCCATATTCTTTTCTCCTTTCCCGTGTTCTCACAGGTGTGTTCAAGGCGGCACCACAGCCATCCCAGGAGCCTTTGGTTGTGGCAAGACAGTCATTTCACAGTCGCTCTCCAAGTACTCCAATAGTGACATCATCATCTATGTGGGCTGTGGAGAACGGGGCAATGAGATGTCAGAGGTGCTGCGGGACTTCCCCGAGGTGAGAGTCACAGGGAAGTGGGTGAGGAATCTTCATGTTGCCTAAGGCTGGCACAAACGTATCCACCCAGTATTGCATTTGTCTTGATGGATTATATTGATTAAGAGCATCGGTCCATCTAGCCCAGTGCTGTCTACTCTGAATGACAGGAGTTCAACAAGATTGTTTGGCTACAGTGCCAGTGCTTGGAGCTGAAATCAAGAGAGATGGTGTGGTATAGTAGTTAAAGTGGCAGACTAGAACTGGGGGAGACCTAAGTTCAAATCCTCACTTAGCCACAAAGCAAACTTGGTGGCCCTGGCCATTCACCCTCTAGTCTTTTTCAGCTGCTACATCCGAACATACCAGGAGGTCTGGCAACTGTGCATATCAGGAGGAACAGCTGCCATCTGCAATGCCTTCAATATGTGCAATTGCCATGCTGCCTGAACAGGGGCAACATGTACAGCTTCAGTTCATGTGAACCAGAACCACGAAAAATCTAGCAGTCGTTTTGTGAATGCTAAAGCTGTATGTGTATGCAAAATACATATGTTGCCTCCATTCAGACAACGTGGCAACTGCATATAGGAAGATTCATGTGTGCTTGGGAGGTTCTTCATATTTGGAGCTGTAATGTCTGAAAATGACTTCTTTCACTGCCTAATCTGTTTCACAGGGTTGTTATGAGATCAAGTGAAGGAAGAGAGAACCACGTAAACAAGCTTTCTGTAGGAAGCCTGGCTCTTTCCCCAGTCTCTTGCTCCCCTACTTCTCCTCTACAGTCTCCACCAATTTCCCCTTCGTGGTTTGTTTTATACCCCTACGATATCTTCTCCAAACACTCAGCTTTCTCCCCTTTCTCTTAGCTTACTATGGAAGTGGATGGCAAGACGGAGACAATCATGAAACGTACCTCGCTTGTCGCCAACACGTCCAACATGCCCGTGGCTGCCAGAGAGGCCTCCATATACACAGGTGTGGCTGTTCTTTTCTTGTCCAATCCTAGGCAATAATGGGCTCAAACAGACAAGATGAAGATCACACATACCCATTCTGTCCATAAAATGCTAACCAGCCTTCTGCCTTGGAACCATGCAAGGAAGGGAGAGAAAGGTTCATCCCTTCTGTTTCATAATTCAACACAGCCTCTCCTCTTCTGCTATTAGCATTTTAAAGAAGAAATCATTATGTACCCTTCAGAAAACATCTGTTTGGGATAATATTGGAAATGAGTTGCTGAACTATATAGTATGATCCAGAGAGGGTCTTACAGTCTTATGTTCTTCCTTTATTTGAGGTAGGGAGGAGGCTTTCTTCTAGATCAGTTTGAGTGATACGATTGTAGTGGGTTTCTTTTCTTTTCAATGACTTCTCATGGCTTGGTTCTGTTCTTCATTTCCTCTTAAATTGTTCTCTTGCCATGTTGTTCTCCTTTCTCATCTGTCAACTGCCCCCCCCACCCCCTCCACAGGGATCACCCTTTCAGAATACTTCCGTGACATGGGATATCACGTCAGTATGATGGCTGACTCCACCTCCCGCTGGGCTGAGGCTCTTCGTGAAATCTCTGGGCGTTTGGCTGAAATGCCAGCAGGTAACCATTATCATGGTTTGAGTCTTTCTCCCCCTCACCCTGCAAGACCAGGGATTTATATAGGCTGATCAATCAGTTTCCTAGGCAACAGGGGATGGACTTCCTGCAAACCTTCTGCTGATCCGGAAGTGGCCTTCTGCTGGCCCAGAAGTGACGATTTGCTGACCTGGATGTGACATTTTCACAAACCAAATGAAATGGTTCGCAAACCTGGACATGTTTGTGAAAGTTCGTGGTTCGTGAAATATGATGAACCACAAATCGCATGGTTCGGTTTTTTCCCAGTTCATGCCCATATCTATTCTTAGCTCCTTGTATGGCATGTGGAATGGCCCCTGCAATCCTATCAGATCCACAGAGACCATTTGGCTCACATCTGGCTGATGTTGGTGGTGGCAACAGGTGAAGGTTTGCCTACCACCATCTGGGTCTGTGCTGGGAGGTCCCAGGTTACTGGGCTCTGCCCCAACTGTTTGTTGTGCAGAAAGAGAGAACAGGTGAGGCTTAGCTCAGCTTGATCCTGTCAGGGGCCTATTGGAAACTTTCCCAGTAAGTTAAAGGTCCAGTCCTGGACTATGCTAAACTGATGGCAACAGTTTCCTTTAAAAAATATTCAAGAATGTTTAATAGAATTATTACTCTCATGATGGTTGGACTTCCAATACAACATATACAGCTGAAATATGTACTGGAGCTTTAAATATCTGGATGGGCAGTTGCTGTGAGGAAGGATGGAAGAGAAGAGGTGCACACTGCATTTTGTGCCCATGTGTATGAATTTCATGTGCCTGTACCCTAGAATCAGGGGGCTCCCAATTCCTGCCCCCCATATGCATATGTTCCAAGGCCAAACTAAACATGATGGGGGCAAGTTCTAGTACGTTTGTGTGTTCTGAACAAGACAGTTTTTAAAAACCTGACCCAATATCTTCCACAAGTGGCTCCCCTATTTACCAGAGGATTGTCCCTGGTAAAGAGGCATCACTGGAGCCAACGTGAGTACCCCCCCCAAACCCAGTTGCACAAAAGAAAGTAGCCAAAAGCTCTGGCAAAGGTACGTTTTACAATCCTTCCAAAAAATCCAGACCACAGTCAGGGCCCTGCTTGTAGCTGCCAGATATGTTTACCCCATGCCACAAAGGTACATGAACCAGTGAACAAAGGCATGCCAACTTAGTGCACTACAGTGACCTCAGTTTACAAAAGGGATCCTATTTTCAGTCCTGAGAAAGCTCCTTTTGCTAGCCTGCTTGAAATTCCTGACACAAATGTTGTCCCCTTTTGATTTCAGACAGTGGGTACCCAGCCTATCTGGGTGCCCGTTTGGCATCTTTCTACGAGCGAGCTGGGCGTGTCAAGTGCTTGGGCAGCCCAGAGCGGGAGGGGAGCGTCAGCATTGTCGGAGCGTAAGTTTTCTTATCTCCTCCTCTTCTCATCTATCTGTCTAGCTGCAAAGTCAGACTAGAAAGGAGGGAACAGGAGAAGCAAAAGTGATTCCAACAAAGGTGCTAAGCCAGCAAAGATCATCGCACAGATAAACTGTCTGGCTATTATGCAATTAATTGATTACATGTGTCTGTTTCAACACTTCAATCAAAACGTTGGATGAAGATGACAGGCAGGTTTCTGTGAAGTAAGAGAACTGATTTTAAAAAAAAGATTGGAAGATATCTCTGCAGAAAATGTTCTCTTCTGCATGGAGACCGTAGCAGGAGTACACCTGACCTCCAACCCCTCCTGGCCTACATCTGACATCACTGGATGTCCTAGCAGGGGTGTAATGTTCAAAGACATTACACATGCAATCTACTGTGCATTAGCCAGTTTCAAATGGTCCCAGATAAAATCCAGGAAACAGCCATATGCTCTGAGGCGATACTATCCTTGATCGACCTCTGTCTATGCCAGCTTGATAGAGTGCACTTTTTAAAAGCTTAGGAATTCTGTACAAACAGCTGAAGGACTATGAAGGGTTAAATTTTCACAGAAACAGAGAGCCTTGAGTGACAGGTAGCATAAGCTAAACAGAAAAAGACTTCTGGGGATGCTGGGGAGAGGGGAGTCTGATTTCAGCCCTAGCTGAGAGGAGTTGAGTACTGACAGTTTTTGAGATTTAGCCCTGACTGAGAGCAGTTTAACATGGACAAGAGAACTGGGGGAAAGTTGGCAAGGAAGTTTGGGGAGTTAGCACAGAATCCCATTTGGGCCAAAGGAAGAGGATAGATCTTCTAGTGAGAGGATAATTTCCCAACCCAGTCAAACAGGAAGTTATCTCTGAAGAGTGAAGAGATCCCTGGTCTGGTGTGGTTAGAAACTGCCTTTGGAGACCTTAAGGGTCAATTACAAACTCAAGACAAGTACTGGTGTTTCAAGAGAAGGAGTTTGGGTGCTGGAAAGAGGGTACCAACCTTCTGGAAAGCAGAAAAAGTAAGAGAATACTCAAAGAAAGTGTACTTGAGTGTTTGGGGAAACACTGGAACAAAAGCCTCTCAAAGTAAGGATTTAAGTAACTCTCATTAGTCTGAAACATTGGGCATTAAGTTGTTCTGAAGGGTGGTATATAAATCAAATGTTGTTGTTGTATTGTCAAAGGCTTTCACGGCCGGAGAACGATGGTTGTTGTGGGTTTTCTGGGCTGAATTCCGTGGTCTTGGCATTGTAGTTCCTGACGTTTCGCCTGACGTTTCGCTACACCTCTGAAGATGCCAGCCACAGCTGCTGGCGAAATGTCAGGAACTACAATGCCAAGACCACGGCAATACAGCCCGGAAAACCCACAACAACCATCGTTGTTGTTGTTGTTGTTGTTGTTATTATTATATTAAACATAAAAACTAAAGTCTGAGGATGTACTGATTTTACCGCAGAGTTATCTATATTGAGTTACCTATATTAAATATTAAATATTAAATAAAATATTTATTATTTTTGAATTTTAAAACACCTCTAGTGCTGTTTAAGTTGTTGATGGCCATTTCCACACGGCTTACCTTGTTCTGAAAAACAGCGAAATCTCGCAAGAAGACGCTGTTATCGCATCTTCTCGCGTGATTTCGTGCAATAACAGCGTCTTCTTGCAAGATTTCGCTGTTTTCTGGAACAAGGTAAGCCATGTGGAAATGGCCTAAGTCTAAAAAGGGGGCGTCATAGCCAGCTACATGTGTGATTTGTCCTCTTAGAGCTGGGTAGAGCAGCAGGTCCAGATTTTCTGCTGAGCCTTTGCTGATGCTTTGCTTCATTTTCCATGTGCTCTTAGGGTGTCCCCTCCTGGTGGTGACTTCTCTGACCCAGTGACCTCAGCAACCCTGGGGATCGTCCAGGTAAGTCTCATTTACCCCTGCCAGTTCTTCTGTTGCACACTGCCCTGCATGGTCCTGCCAACTGCCTTCTTGTGGTCCCAATCTAGGTCTTCTGGGGCCTGGACAAGAAGCTGGCCCAGCGGAAGCACTTCCCATCCGTAAACTGGCTCATTAGCTACAGCAAGTACATGCGGGCACTGGATGAACACTATGAGCGGCATTATCCCGAGTTTGTCGCCTTGAGGACCAAGGCCAAAGAGATCCTGCAGGAGGAAGAAGACCTGGCAGAGATCGTTCAGCTGGTTGGGAAGGTGAGGAAGAGAAAGGAGACCCCCTGGAAGTAAAAAAGGCATGGGTAGAAGATTTAGGGTGGACAGAGTTATGGGGCAGGAGCAGCTGGCTGAGGGTGAGACTAGAGGCATGCTTTGTGGGCCCTAGTTTCTTTGCAGACCTTTGTCCCCTCCATCCTGCAGCCCAAATTAACCAGGCTGCTTGAAGATCCCCTTACTTGCAATGCAGAAAGAGGCAGCAAATGTGAGCAAAATGCTTTGCCATCAACACTGAGAAATCACAGTCCAAGCCTGACCTCTCAGGGGAAGGGCACTGGGTATCGGGTGAATTGTCAGGGAAAGGAAGTCAGACCAGTGCATGTGACTGATCCCTGCTGGTTGTCTCCTCTCCCTCCCACCCCACTTTTTTTCCTGGTTATGTCTTTTTAAAAAAACATCCAGGCCTCTCTTGCTGAAGCTGACAAGATCACCCTTGAGGTGGCCAAGTTGATCAAGGATGACTTCCTGCAACAAAATGGCTACTCTTCCTACGACAGGTCAGCCGGCTTCATATATCGTGTCAGCCTTTGGGCAGGAAGCTGTCAGTAGAAATTACTAAATACATTTAAAAAAGCAACAGAAAATCCATTTGAGAACGTACAAAATGCTTTCTCTCCTCTTGGCATCGGCCTCAGAAGAGCTTCTCCAGGCTCCTTTTATTTCCTGTATTTATGGAACCTGCGCCCATAGGACACATCAAAGATTCCTGCTTTTAGTGTGGCTGTAAGATGACAGGACACCTGTAAGGCCAACCTCTGCCCAAGTTCCACTAAGTACTGTAGTGCTTGTGTCAACGAGGAAATGCTCCAGGCCAAGCCTACAGAGAACGGCATTCTCTATGTAGGGTTGTTGATCTCCAGGTGAGATCTACAATTATAACTGACTAGCAACAAAGACTGTTGGGGGGAAAAATACAATGAGCACTAGAAAACTTATTTGGCTGCACTCCACAGCGGGCTGAATCGGCCCCAAATCAGCCTGATTTGGGCTAAATTGGGCTGCTGCAGAGCCCGGCAGTGCTGCTGAGGGGATGCAACAGGCCTTGGAGCACTCCTGCGCTCCACAGCCACCCAATTTGGCCCCCAATTTGGGTGGCTGTGGGGCCCGGGAGCACTGCTGGGGGTGGTGGAGGAAAGGGCTCTGGAGCATTCCTGTGCTCTGCTGCAGCTGCCCAATCTGGCCCCGATCTGCCTGGCTGTGGACCCAGGAGCAGTGGAGGGGCTGGAAAGGTTGCTAGACCACAGCTGCTCAATCCAGCCCTGATTTGGGCCAGATTGGGTGTCTGGGCCCGGGAGTGGGGATAAAAGGTGAGTCATCACCAATATGGCTCATCTTTTAAGTAGGAAGAAGACTACACACATCAGTTCCCCTGGAGAAAATGGCTGCTTTGGAGAGTAGTGGGCTCTATACCTGGCTGAGGTCCCTCTCTCCCCAACCCCCACCCTCCTCAAGCTTCACCCTCAAATCTCTAGGAATTTTCCAGTCCAGAGTTGACAACGCTATCCCTATGGCATTCCTCTTACATTGCACAGGTAATGCAATGGGCTTGCAGATAAGTCAACACTTTGATGGGGACAAATGTTTAGAATTATATGTTTAAAAAGATATGTATTTATAAAACTCAATGGCCTCTCTGCTACAGAACTCTCAAGACACTGGGCAGCAGAATCCCAGTCAAAAACAAACCATTAGGCAATCAATGGAGGGAAAGGAACAGACCTCAAAGAAAAATCTCTCCAGTTAATTTCAGTCAAATGCCTGAGACAGTGAAAGGTTTGGCAACATGGCTCAGATCTGGCAGGGAGATGGACTGGTGACTGACCACTTAGTTTTGTCTTTCACAGCCAGAAACAAAACTTCAAACTTCTGTCCCCTTTGGTGGTTATGTTCTGAAGGGGAGGCTCCTTCTCTCCATCTCCTTCCAAAGAGGTACATTATGTCTGGAAGCCATCAGCCACAAAAAGTATGCATTTAAGCAAGCATTTCCTTGCTTTAGCTAGAAAAGGGAAAGGGTCACATTTTGACTTAACAGCCATAGTCAATATGCTGCGATGTAGGATGGGAAAGAAGGTGCCATTCCAAACTGTTCACCTGTCCTTGACAGGCCTGTGTGTTTTGATTTGCTTGCTGTTCAGACATGGCCTCTTCACTGTGTCCCCCCTCCTCCTGCTTCCCCATTCCATTCCAGGTTTTGCCCTTTCTATAAGACTGTGGGCATGCTCCAAAACATGATTGCTTTCTACGAACTGGCCCGCCACGCGGTGGAGTCCACAGCCCAGTCCGAGAACAAGATCACATGGGGTCTAATCCGCGAGAACTTGAGTAACATCATGTACAAACTGAGCTCCATGAAGTTCAAGGTAAGCTGGGGAGTGGGGGGAGCACATTGTCTTTTGACCTCTGGCTTGTAGATCAGAAGAGGCCATGAAGTGGCAGCTGGTGGGGCTTTCTTTTTCCATTTACACTCATCTCTTGTTGTTCACTGCTCAGCCTTTCCTTTCTTCCTTCCTTCTGAAGGTCACCCAGCAAGCTTTTATGGCAGAGCCGAGTTTCAAACCTGGCTCTGCCAGATCCTAGAACACACTCTAACCACTCCCTCCCTCCCTCCCTCCCTCCCTCCCCCCTCTTTCTTTCTTTCTTTCTTTCTTTCTTTCTTTCTTTCTTTCTTTCTTTCTTTCTTTCTTTCTTTCTTTCTTTCTTTCTTTCTTTCTTTCTTTCTTTCTTTCTTTCTTTCTTTCTTTCCCCAAAGTTAATCCATCGTTTAGCTTTTTTTTCAATGAGCTTGCTGGTCATAAATTTTCCTTTGTTTCTTTACCCAGGATCCAGTGAAGGATGGAGAGGCCAAGATCAAAGCTGACTTTGCCCAGCTTAATGAGGAAATGCAGAATGCGTTCCGCAACTTGGAGGACTGAAAGGAGAACAGGAAGAAGTTGAATTACTTGGATCAGGACTTTGCCCAAGTGGTGGAGTGTCAGTCCCAGTCCCCATCAAGAACTCCTGTTAAATGCCCCTTCTTTATAGGGGACGCTTGGCTGGGATCTGGCATTACCAAAATTCATTTGGAAGTATCAATATGGCAGCTTGGGTTGGTTGTAGAATCCCAAGCAAAGCAGCTGGGTGCTGGGTGCAGAGTTTTGGGTGTGAGTGTGTATTTTAAGTCCATGAAATCTAAATTTCATAGCCTGAATAAATTAAGCACAGTTATTTATTGGGCTTTTTCTTAGCAGTTCATTATCTATTTGTTTCTTTAGGAAAAAATTATGCTGCTGCTCCATGAAGCTGCCAAAGGTGGCTTACAAAATAAAGATAACACAAACAGAATGTTAAAAGGTATTAATTAAAAAGCCAGTATTAAAAAAGCCCCAGCTCATTGTAAAATTATAGACCATAAAAACAGACCACTGACAGGTTAAAACCAGTTTCCCGACTAAAATAATGTTAAAAATCACCCCCAAGTAAAAGCCTCAGTGAAGAGAAATGTTTTGGCCTGGCACCTAAAAGAATGCCAGGAAAGCCCTAAGTGAATGAATAGTAAAGAGTCCAGTAGCACCTTTAAGACTAACCAACTTTACTGTAGCATAAGCTTTTGAGAACCACAGTTCTCTTCATCAGCTCTTTACCATCGCTTATGCTACAGTAAAGTTAGTTAGTCTTAAAGGTGCTACTGAACTCTTTACTATTTTGCTACTACAGACTAACAGGGCTAACTCCTCTGGATCTAAGTGGATGGGCATTCCATAACCGATGTGCTACTACTGAAAAAAACTGTCTCTGGTTGCCAACCCATCTCATCACTGAAGGCAGGGAAGGGGGGAGGGCACAGACAGCAGGGCTTGTGGAGCAGATCTTAACTTATGTAAGAAGAGCCTGTGGTTTGTCATAGTGGCTGGGCTAACCAGATGCTTCCAGGAAACCCACAAAAAGATCAGGAGGGAAACAGCCTTTCCCATGGTTTATCCCCTAATATCTGATATTCAGGGGTATGCTTCTTAATGTTGAGATTCCACTTTCCTTTTTCATGGAGAACAACTGTTGATAGAGCTGTCCTCTCATATTAATTTGTGTAACCATTCTAAAAAAACTTTCCAAGTTAGTGCTTATCACCATGCCTTGTGGCAGAGATTCTTTACTTATATGTTCTGTGAAGAAATACTATTTTGTCTGTCCCAAATCTACCACCAATCAATTTCACACTTGCTGATCACAAAAGGGTGGGGAAAAACACATTTGCTTTCCACTCTTTCTGCACGCTTTTGCTTCTGCAAGTTGTGATAAAGGGGTGGAAAGTTCTTCCAGGCAATAACACTGCCTCCCAGGAATATCTTGAATAAAACAGACTTCAGCTATACCTTGAATGTCAATTTTGGCAGATGGTGCTTATCTCAGCTCACCAAGAGTGCGAAAAGCGGCATCCACAAAAATTCCCTTCTTCACACAAATATTATACAGTTGTGGCCACATTAAATTATTAAATCTATTATGTATTTTAAAAGTCATGGGCAGAATATAAGCATGTGCATCTGCCCCGGATGAGATATCAAAATGCAGCGAAAAGTTCGACTATAAGGGGAACCCTTGTGGGATCAGGGCACTCTAAGGGCCATCTAGTCCAGCATCATGTTTCACACAATGTGACCGTCTAGGCAACCACAATCCAGGGACATAAAGCTAGTTTATGGAGTGTGAATGATATGGAATAAGAAAACAGTGCAGAAGAAACGAACAGACCCTTCTGATTTGGGCCACCCCATAGCTTTTCAAAATTAAGACACACAACTCTTCCACTACATGCAATGCTTTTGCCTTTCCCTGATGCCTCTTCCTTTGCTCGGAGGAAGGCTCCTTGCGCAAGAGGAAAGTGCTGCTGTTAGCCGTTGTGGATCTGCAGGATGCAGCCCCTTTCATCGCCGGTCTTCCATGTCACATTTTGTTTGGTTATAAAAGTGAACTTTTGGGGAGGTAGGAGTGGATTTAGCCTCTAAAAGAAAAAAAAACTGTGAGCTACCCAAAGTTGGAGAAATGCTGCTCTAAACAATATAGCAACTGATCCCTGCAGGGTTACGGCAGGGGGAGAGGGTCACAGGACTGGCCTGCTTGGCTTATTCTCGTTAGGAGATAAAGGGCTCTAACCCCTCACCTCTCCCTGCATCAGCAAAACCAGGAGACGGGAGGTGTGGCCCAGGACAGCCAGCGAGTACGAGATGTTTCCATGCCATTGTATGCCTCTCATCCACTGGACAAAGCGCCAGAGGGTGCAACTCTATATAAATCCCAGCTTTTTAATGCTTCGTGTTTGTTCATTTCAATGGGAGAAAGAAAACCACAAAAAGGGGAGAGGAAAAAGAAAGTTGGCTGCAACTCGAATTTTTGGATTTCTGTCTCTTTTCTTTCCTGGGTGATGGACCATCCAGAGATTGAGCACTGAAGGTAAGCTGAACAGTGGCTTGATTTGGACCAGGTATTGGGACTCCCTGGAGCTGTTTCCTGTGTGGAAATCCAGACGTTTATCCTCAATACGTAGTGAAAATGGATCTAGAGTCATCAAATGTCCACGATGCACCATGTCTGGATATTAACTTTGCTTATTAAATTTTCTCCTACCTTTTTTCCAAGGAGTTCAGGATGGTGTCCATTGTGCCATTCCCATTTTATCTGCACAGCAACCCTGTAGGTAGGTTAGGTAGACTGGCCCAAGACCACACAGTGAAACTTTATGGCACAGTGGGAATTGGAACTCGGGTCTCTGCAGGGGAATCCATTTTTTTTAACAGAAAGTGGTGCATGTGAATTAAAACCTCTTTGTTACATGCCTAGATACAGGAAGGGCCTTCTAATGTGTGGCACATCTTTCCACGTGTTTCTTCTCTCAAGAAGGAGCTACTGTTGTCAGGATATTGCATTTCATCAAACCCTCCAGTTGGACAAATGCAGTTATTAGCTCAAACTGGAGAAATGCCGTTCCTGAACTGCAGGGGGAAATCCAGAGCCTGAGCATTTATTCCTACTGTGATTGTTGTGTGACCTGAGAATGTGCATCACAGACTCCTAATGGATATTTGCATCCACATGCAGGTCCTACCGCCTTTCCAAATTCCAGCACAAAGGATTGTCTTGGGGACTTTTCCGCTTTGCCATGGGAGAATTAGATTGATGGCCATTCTTAACCAAGCCGCTCTGCATTCTGTATATAGTGATGAGGAGGAAGCTGCCAATGTGGTACAAAAGGCAGCTTCCTAAGAGACTTGAGCTGTGTTAAAAAGTAAAAAGGAAGTTTCTAGTCCTCTGTGGCTGCAATGATCTTCCAAGCATGAGGGCAGTGCGTGGTGAAGCCTGGGGGAGGGGGTATGAATATGAAGAAAAGGGTGGGATGAAGCTGCAGGGCCACTTCTCACTTCCAGCTTTGCCACTTCTCACAACTAGCAAAAGCTGGAAGTGCCAGATTTTCTATCCAGATTGCAGAATTCAGGATTCTTCCCCACCACTGCAGAATTTGCCCTACATCAGCAAAACCACGAGATAGGAGGTGCAACTATGGTGCTATTTTACTCCCCCTCCCCTCTTTGTGGTCCCTCCCCAGGCAGATCCTTCTCCTCTGGTCCTTCTGCAAGAGGAAGGCCCCCCTCCTGAGCCTCAGACCAACGAGTGGCCAGTGATGTTCAGCTTGATGGGAGGTGGGCTGCTGTGTGCAGTTTCTGGCCTCATCCTCCTCATAGTTGCCACGGCGACGGACTTCTGGATGCAGTACCGCTACTCAGGCAACCTAAGCAACCAAGGCCTCTGGCGGTTCTGCGTGGGAAGCAAATGCCATCCACATACCATCACCCTTGGTAAGGGGCACCTCTGCTTTTGGACTCAGAAACACAATGGACACGGCCATTGAATTTCTCAGCACATTGCAATACTGCAGAGGCCCATATTCTCTAATATCGTGGGATTTAGAGAGGGCTGGTGTAGCAATCGGGGAGGCCAATCTCTCAGCAACACAGGGACTTAAAAAAGCAACTCTTAGCCTCAGATCCTCTGTCTGCAGTATGGGGGTGGGGGGCAAGATGATAATTGTAGCCTACCTATAGGGGCTGTTGAGAAGTTGTACGGTGATAACATATGTGAAGTACCTGAACAATGAACACAATAGCAATGCGGATCAAGTCTGGTCTAGTAAAGTGGAGAGGCCCAGCTCAACCGTATAGCTTACTACATTTTAAAGATAAAAATAAGGATTCTGTTTGTGGACCTTGAGCTCTCCCGTGTTATCCATCACATTTCAATCCCGCCCTTCCTCAGAATGGGATACATGGCTCTCTTGAGGCCTGTCTTAATCTCAACCACCCTGAAGCTCAGAGGGTGGAGCCTGGGAGCGAAAGGGTGGGGCCTGGCACATTATGGGTGAAGCCTGATATGATAGGGCAAAGCCCACTGGCACCTGGACGGGCAAAATCCCCAGTGGATTAGGGACGGAGATTGGCTGTGCCTGGTGCCTCTCGGAAGGAGCTTGAATGGATGGGGCTGATAATGAAAGCCTTTAAACTAAGCAGGGAAGTCGCTGGCTGCCTTCAGTCTACTCTTCCTCATGGTTTTTTCCCCCTCCTTCCTCTGGAGATTCTGAGGAGGAGGCTAAAAGCTTAAAATGCAGGTCAGGTCCTGAGACCCACTAACCCCACGGAGAGCCATCCTTCCCACTCTCTGCTAACTCCAGCTCTCCTCGGTGCCTGTCAGTTGTCCCTTGTTTCCCCACACAGCCTTCTGGGATGCCACTCGGGCATTCATGCTTCTCTCTATCCTCTCCTCCTTGGCTGGGATCACCTTGGGGCTGACTGCCTACTCCAGCAATGCCCGGTCCACGCGCACTCGCGCAGCAGGAATCACGCTGTTGATTGCAGGTAAGTGTGGCAGAGTGGGGGGAGATACCAGAGACGGGGAGGAGATGCTTGTCTTGAGACATGCTCTACTTTGACTGTATCATATTTGTATATGCATTACTTGACGGTGTTATATCTGCATATTTAACGAAAAGAGTTAACTTTTACTTTTATCTGCTGAAGGGAGCCACAGTCCTGGCCCAGAAGTAAACAATTTGAGTGTTTCATTCTGACAACTGAATGTGCAAAATAAGTATAATATCTGAGGTGATAGAAAAGTTCTTTTCAGGTTGTTAGGCCTGGGGTGGTCCATTCACCCATGGAAGATGCCATAGATTTTACCATTGTCATAGGGGAGAACAAGAACCACATGTCTCCTTAGGGAAATATGCAGTGCTCTGGATTTCAGAGTCTCTTATTACCCACCCAGAGTGGGGAATTTCTTGCTCCAGCCCCAATTTTCCATCCCTCAGGAATTCAGGAGTGAGAGAAAAAATGGCCTCCACAGAGTGGTGCTCTAGGAATTTCCCCTAGTGTCTATGGTAAAGACCATAGAGATGAGAAGTGGCAGTCTAGAGCATCATCCAGAAGTGACATCCCATCCTCCTCAAACTCTACCCTCCCCAGGCACTGCCTCCCCAGATATCCCAGCATTTGCTGATACAATACTGGGAACCCTATTCTGGAGCCAATGAAAGTCACCAAAGCTTCATTTCAGCCTTGGTTCATAAGAATTCTGTTTGAATGCTTAGTCCCTGAATGTGTAAATCATTCATAACAAGGAACCGACTTGATCTGAGGAATGGATGACAAAATAAGCTGATTCTTTTGTCTACCCACCATACTGAAAGCAACCATAGAGTCCTTTACTCTGTGCTTCCTATCCCACTTTAGGCCTCTTTGCCTTGCTGGGTGTATCAGTCTATACGGGAGTGACAGTGAATTTCTATGGAAAACGCTATCCTGACTGGCGTTTCTCCTGGTCCTACATTTTGGGTTGGATCGCAGTCATCCTTACCATCTCAGCAGGTACTGTTGTAATATTACCTTTCAGCACTTCTTATTCTTGTGGGCACCACTCCTGAGCTGTCTTTTCCAGTTTTAGAACACCACAAACAGAGTATGGCCAACCCTATGGTCTCTTGGCCTACTTACTTCCTGGGCTGAGGAAGTCCAGCATCTTATGACAGAGAGCATCCAAGTTTTCCTCAGTTAAGGGCCTATGGTTACTTCCCCCCTGCACTTTCTCCCCACAGCTAATGCTCTCCTATATGCATCCTGCCACTCATCATTTGCTCACAAGCTGTCCCATTCTCTCTTCAGGTGTGTTCCACATTTGCGCTGTCCCCAGGAATTCATCTCCTGATGGCTCCAACGTGGCAAGTGGTTGATCCACCCACCCCTACTGCGTCACACTGGGCCACCCTCATCTGGGCCAGATGCCTGACATTCCCTGTCAATCCGCTTGGAACTTCTGACCAGCACTCTGTCTTTTTCCTCAGCCCCTGCCTCCAATTTCCCACCTTCCCAGTCAAGATTTATTCAACAACAACAGTTTAAAGAACATTGCCTACAAGACTGAAACTCTCAATGGATACGCCTCTCCCTTTCTTCTGATCTTGTGTCAACCAAGTGACCGTTGTACAGTTAAACCACACAGTAATTTTTTTTTCCAATGAGGAACCAGGGCCAGTGCCAGGAGTTCTGATATCCCTGGCAAAAAAATCTCTTTGCAGCATTTTTCAGATGAAAATTGAGACCCACGTGTAATACCAAAGATGACTGTCTATGCCACCTGCCCCATTACACTTTTCTGAAACTATTCCTTTACTCTACAGTAGTTTCCTATCCTGCTCTGTTTTCAAAGCCAATATGGTGTTTGTTCTCTAGGTGAAAGATACCCTAACAAAACACAATTGTACTTATCTGTTACCAACACTTCCAAATGAGTCTCTCTGACATGAGGTTTAAAGGGGAGCTGCATGTGCCATTCATGCACATGTTTTTACATACATGAGAGCGAGCGTAGTGTATGAGAATCGGTGTGGCGTAATGGTTAGAGTGTTTGACTAGAATCCAGGAGTCCCAGGTTTGAGTCCCTGCTCTGTCATGGAAGCTTGCTCGGTGACCTTGGGTCAGTCACATTCTCTGCCTTGCAGGGTTGTTGTGGGGATAAAATGGAGGAGGACAATGTAAGGTGCTTTAGGTCCCCATTGAGGAGAAAGGCAGGTAGAAATGAAGTCAATATATGAATAAATGTGCATTAGAGACAAGATGCATCCTTTCCCCATTCAGAGATTTGGGGCAAAGGGGAGGGCGAGGTGAGGGGGAGGGCAGGGTGAACAACAGCTCAAACAGCTTGCACTAACACTATTTTTAACTAGGCACCTTCTCCCCCCCCCCAAAAGCCAAAATAAGGATTGTGATAAGCTTCCTAAACTTCATGGCATCCCCATAAATTCCCCCTCTGCTGGGCTCTTAATGAGAGTGTTGAATCCATGCTGCCGATTTCCCCCCCCCACCTGCCCCGCCCCCAACTACAGTGGGATCCTCAGTGCCCCAGGTGCAGTTATAAATCAGCCTCCCTCCTCTCTGTTCCTTGGCACCAGAGACTGCATCAGAGAATTAAAGGATGAATTAAAATAGCACCTCTTGGAAGGGGTGATGGTGAGTTATGCACATGATATAAACAACTGAGATTCCTGTGTACATGCGAATCTGTCATTTCAGTCCCCAGATGTCCCCTCCCCAGTGCTTACTAGGCATATGATGACTTCTGATTTTGCACACAAATCCAGTAGAGGGCAGAAGCAAACAAGCTGATTCGGAGACATGCCATGCTCTCAAGCCTGCTCAGCAGGAAGAAAAGGCAGCAAGAGCTCCGTTCCCTCTTGAAATTTAACTAACAGGCTAATTTATTCACCTTTGTCTTTTTAGCTTTGGCTATCTCATGTGGTCATGAAATGTCCTTCTTATTGGTCTCCCCGACCCCACGGAGAAGCATCACATACACATACTTCCTTTCATTATAGGACTTCTCCAATTATATACTCCTCTTGGAGAAGAGACAGTTGAGGTCCCTTTATCTAGAGGGTTCCTAACAGTGGAGTTCAATATAGCAAATGACCACAGGCCCTCAGACAAAGATCCTGTCTGAATCCCTCCTCTCATTAAGAAGAACACATGCAAGATGCTTGATGAAAACAGATATGCCACTGTTATCCTTTGACCAGGGCTCATTTCGAGGGGGGGAATGCACAGGAATGCAGTCCTGGCAGTTCCCCAAAGAGGTTACATGTCAGGTGGCCCCACCCACCTGACACATGGCCATTTTGGGCCCATTTCAGCCTGGATTGGGGCCGAAACGGCCTGGATCGGGCCTCTGACGGGTGGTGGATCACTCTCCCGCTCGTCAGTGGCCCGATCCTGACCATTTTGGGCCCCTTTTCAGCCATATTCAGCCCCTTTTTGCCATTTTGGGCCCAATTTCGGCCCTGAATGACCAGGATTGGTCCAAAACAGCCAGAATAGGTGGTCAGGGGGTGTGGCATATGCAAATCAGTTATACTAATGACACACTTCCGATGATAGCAAGAGGCGTGGCATGTGCTAATGAGTTATGCTAATAAGTTATGCTAATGAGTTCCTCCAGCTCTTTTCCATGAAATGACCCCTGCCTTCAACAATTCTTTGCTTGGCTTTCCAGGTGTCTGAGACCCCCAGAACTGTGTTCCCTTAGGTATATCTCCATCCCCCTGGTGTTCTGCAGTTCAAGAAGCAAACACTGTCTTGGTCATTCAGTAAGGGCCAGAAATACAGCACTAACTGTCGAAATGATTTCTGCATGTGGAATTCAGAAATGATTGCTGTTCAGGTCAAAGCGCATCAGACAAGTCCTGCTGGCATAGTCCGAGAGAATGACTTGAGGTGAGGATAAACAAACATCCTCTAGTGTGGGACCAGCTCTACCTTGAGTGGCCTGAGCAATTTAACTGAACAGTGCCCAAAGAAACATGGAATCTAAAGGAAAAAGTCGCTCAAGATTGGTGGATATCCTTTGTTTATTAACCCGGATACTGTGGAGGGCCAATATAGTTATAGTTTTGCTTAGGAACTGATGTTTGTGAAGAGGGGGTGCTGTGTGACCTGTATCATTTGTGTGATTCTCTTATAATAAATTCCTCATTCATGTTTGCCCCATGCACGATCATTCTCCTTGGATTGTAACTTGTGAACAGTCCTTGACAGGCGCTAACATGCAGTTGTTTGTTCTGTGTGCTGGCAGGTCAAATGTGCATCAGAATATACATTATTCCGAAACCCAGCAAGTGATGTGCACACACAAGCCTGCTTATCATGCACAGATCGCCATAGCTGGATCAGGTTGGCATTTTTAAAAGATGCATTCCCTTGTTGAAATCTGTTTCCTGCTGAGTCATACACAAGAGCTGGGCTGGATAGTTAGAGGTCAGTTATGACAGCCTTGCCTTGCACTTCCTCAAGGGCTGTGTTGTTTTTCTGAATCCTTAGGCTTTCAAGAAAATCAATACCCGCAAGTATTGATTTGGCAAGTGCTTGCCAAGTCTGTGATTTGAATGGCCTGCTCATGTGACATGCCTACTGAATCATGGGGGAACTCTTGCGAGCCATTCATGTTTGCCAGTAAATCCTGCCATGGGGTGGGTAATTGCAAGCATCACCCTATGACTAGAAGAGTGTGGTATGTGCATAACCACCAGTGTTTCCTCATGGGTGACATCACTGACCTGGGATTCAAGAATTGTGGGGCCTCTTCCTTGTTGGGCAACTGATTCCCTCTTTCTCCTTGGGTGAGTGGCTGAGATTATACCCCTGCTAGCGAGTAGTAAGTTTGCCAATTAATCAGTGTGGCCAATTCTTGTGCTTTTAATAGCAAATTGATCTGCAGAAATCAGCTGGCATGGCACAGAGATAAGCATCCTCACCTGCTGAGCATCTGCAGATCAAGCTGTTGTCAGACGCACAGGAGCAAAGGCTGATGAAAAAGTTGGCAATCCCAGCAGCCATTCATGTAACCCAGGGCTCATTTTGAGGGGGAATGCACGGGAACGCAGTTCCGGCAGTTCCCCAAAGAGGTCACATGTCAGGTGGCCCCGCCCACCTGACTCTCGGATTGGGCCTCTGACGGGTGGTGGATCACTCTCCCACTCAGCAGCGGCTGATCCTGACCATTTTGGGCCCCTTTTTGGCCGTTTTCAGCCCCTTTTTGCCATTTTGGGCCCAATTTCAGCCCTGAATGGCCAGGATTGGGTCCAAAACAGCCAGGATAGGTGATGTCAGGGGATGTGGCATATGCAAATCAGTTATGGCAATGACACGCTTCTGGTGATGGCAAGGGGGCATGGCATATGCTAATGAACTATGCTAGTGAGTTCCTCCAGCTCTTTTTCTATGAAATGACCCCTGACGTAACCTAAGTACTTTTCTGAGTTAAGAAAGTGCTATGATTCACTGGATGTAAGACAAGCTCAAAGCTGGTTCTTGGTGCCCATAGCTTTTATCCCTCTGAACTCTTTATATCATTGTCTTCTCCTATGCTAAAATTACAATAAGCAACCCTCAGAAAATGCTTTGGAAAAGGAGGATTCAGCTGGCATCACAGACAGAGATATATTGTTGGGGTAGGAAAACACCCCAAGTATCAAAAATTATTAATTTTAGATTTTTAAAATGTTTTCCTATAATATTCATGAATGTTTATGTTAGTTGTCTAGTATCTTATATTCAAACACAATTTCTGCCGCCACAAACAAAACCAGCTTTGTGGCACTCTTTCTGCCCCCAAGATACATTGGGCAGAAATTATACTGTAAATGCTATATGTGTAAGTTTGTTTACAATGTTGATAGAAGGTTAAGCTACAGAACAGAATTACCAGCAGTTGGGGGGTGGGGGGGAGTCTTGGGCCTTCTTTAGTCCTGATAGAAAGCAGCAGTTGAAGCACTTAACAATATGCTGCTAAACCCAAACAGGCACAATCCTAACACATTCCTTATTTGTACTTTGCTCTAAAACTGTGATCTCCCATCACACTGTGTAACTCCCATTCCTAACTTCCACAATATAAAAGGTTTTAACCTGAGGTACATCAAGGCCTAGAGCGCTGCACAGCTTTGGAGAATCACAGTCAAAGGAACTTGTCAATGAGTCTCTCTACACAAGACATCTTACACAAGTAGGATCAAGTGAAAGATCTTACACTTGTACTCCCATTGTGGATACACATGCTAGGGAGACAGAATACACTTGACTATAAGACCACACAGAAAGTAAGTCACTTGAGCGTCCCCGTGTAAGATATCTTGTGTAGAATGGTTCAGTAGGCCGTGAGTGTGACTCTATAAGACTTAATTGGGATGTTTATGTTCATGATGATTGCAGTAATCATTAACAACCACCCCTGTAAAGTAGAAGGACACTGTTGTTATTCATGTAGGGGACTGAGCTGAGAAAGCATGACTTACTGTGCCTAAGGTCACCTAGTGAGTTCACGGCTGAGGTAAGATTTGATCACAGCTCACTTGTGCAGCTACTTTGCCACATAGGTAAGTCATTTTTTGGCTGACAAACCATATTATTTCCAGAGAAGTAGCTATCTCAGGGCTGATTCAGACATTATAAACACCTCACATCCCCTTACAAGTCTGCCCCAGTCACGTCAGTCAGATGTACCCTGTAGAGTAGCCATTGCCAACCTCCAGGTGGAGCCTGGAGATCACGTAGAATTATAGCTGATCTCCAGATAACAGAGATCGGTTCCCCTGGAGAAAATGGCTGCTTTGAAGGGTAGACTGTATGGCATTTTGCCCCGATGAGGTCCCTCCCCAAACCCCACCGTCCCTTGGCCCCACCTCCCAAATCTCCAGGAATTTTCCAACCTGGAGCTGGCAACCCAGCAGTTTCATGCTCAGATCTTAACTTCCAGGCATATGTAGGCCCAATTTGGACTGGGACCTCAGGATGTGGGGAGAGGAATTTTCCAGCTCTGTATTGTTTCCAAATTTCTGTTATCCTTACCCCAAAGTATTGTTTATTGAATGTCCCAGTCGATTATCGTATTGATTTATATTGTGTAATCCACCTTGAGACTTATTGAGAAAGGCAGACTGTAAATAACATAAATAAATAATTTGTCTTATTGGGATGCATATGATCCCAGACAGAGCAAATAGAGTCTCCCCAGGGTCATTTCGGGTTGGAAAAATAACACAGGGAGGAGGTTCACGTCCCCTTTCTCACGTGCTAGGGTGGCCAGGTCTCCTGTTATAGCACAAGACCTCTTGGCCTGGACCGTGGGTGTTTGCCGCTGAGAGATGCCAGCTCCAGCTTGAGAAATGCCTGGAGATTTTGAGGTTGAGCCTGGAGAGGGTGGGGCTTTGAGAGGGGAGGGACCTCAGTGAGGGTTATAGTGCCATAATGTCCATTCTCCAAAGCAACCATTTTCTCCAGGAGAACTGATCTCTGTGGTCTGGAGATCAGTCCTAATTCTGGGAGATCTCCAGCCACCACTGGGAGGCTGGCAATCCTATCTGTTCAGGAGAGTGGTGGGGGAATAGGTGATGTGGTGATGCCATGATATCACTTCCACTATGAACTTGGATGTGACATTGTTGCAAGACTCTAGGATTCCACCAAAGTTATGGTAAAACCAACAGTATAACTATAGAGTTCTGGGGGAATTGTAGAGTGTCATACCGATGCACTGATGTCACTTCCATGTTTGTGCCAGATGTGAAGTTGTGGCATCACTGCAACACCTATTTTACATGTCTCTGCTCCTTGCAATTCCTATCAGTTGCCAGCGCTTAGCCGGCAACCCTGCGAGCTGCGGTCCAGATCTTAATTGAAGCTGTGCACACCTTGGAATTAAATTCCTTGCACAGAACTCCCAGCACTCATTTGATTGAAAGGAATTGGCGTGGACAGGTTTGTTGTTATGAGGCCTTAAAAAGATTGCAGAAAAAATAAACAGGAATCTTGCAACACCCTGAAGACTACCCAATTTATGCCAGAATAAATCTATGCTAGAGTAAAAACTATTAAGTGTTTAAGGAGCCATAGGACTCCTGTTTATTTTTATGACACAACAGTCTCACCTACCAATGGTTACTGATTACTTTTTGCTAGTTAAAGGGACAACACTCCTAGCCAGTTCATGAGATGGCATGCCCTAGAAGGAAGCTCAAATCCTATTTACCACCCCCCGCCAACTTCCCCCCTCAATAAACCATAATGGACAAGTGGCGACACAGTGGCTTTTGCATGTCAAGTTTAAGAGTGATCAAGATACACATAACTGATATTACACGTTCCACTGTAACACCCAGTGAAAATGCCTGGGCTGGAATCCAGCAATGTGCACATTCTTGTTACCCATTGTTGCCAGCAGAGGTCACTCAAAACACTCAGGACCCAGGATCCGAATACATTCCCACAGCAGGAATGCCGCGAGGTTATCCCAAAGTTTATAAAAACTCACCAACATAATGCAATGCTCCTTGGCACACTAGCACCCCATCAAGGGTGGTGGGACTTAAACCCAGAATTCAACTTTGCAGGGGGGGGGGGAGATTAAGATTCCTCAGGTTTTTTTTTCTCTGTAGGGCAAAGTCAGGAGCATCACTAGGAAGGGACCCTTGGTATGCAAGAAAAGACTGTTAAGGAAGTTTTCCCCTGCCCGCTTGTTCTTCTCTCCAAATTCCCAACTCCAGCCATATTTTCACCACCACCTGCCCCATTTCAACTTCAGAACTGAAAAGAACCCAGGCTGAAGGCAAAACTGCTGAGGAGCAGTATAGGAAGGACAGAGAGCATGCCTCCTGCCAAGTTGCTGCGTCTCCCTTCCTGCCTCTACATTTGCACAGCTTGGATTTGTAAAGTAACGTTTAGCCCAAGCTTGGAGCTTAAAACACTCTCTAGGGCTATTAGGATATATGAAGTTATTGTATACCAAGTCAGACCATTGGCCCATTTAGCTTCGTATTGCCTATTCTGGCAAGTAAGCATTGTCCCAGGTGGGAGGCAACGAATGGTCTTTCGCAGTACCTGAGATGCTATAAGTGTCAAAGCCAGGGACTGAACCCATGGCCTCCTGCTTGCAAAGCAGGTTCTCTTCCCTTGACACATGGCCTCTCTGATCAGAGTCCTGTGCTTGCTTCAGGCACACATGTTAATTATTTTAGACTTGGGGTACTGATGCTTGTTTCCACTTGGGAACCTCCCTCCCTCCACCCACGGATTGCAGGAAACCCCTGCTTTAAATGGGAGCACCCACACGACATCGTGCTCGTTTTGAGCATGGCACATGAACTTCCCGGGGCTTTCCCTTATAAATCAGATCAAAGAAAAACTTCCTTTAATCTGATTCAGAGGGTGAACTGTGGGGTGGCAACGGATGGAGTGTCCATGTGGACATTCCACCCCCCACTGCTACAGGCAGGAGGGCAGAGTTCATTTCTGCCTTCTAAATAGGAGAGCTAAGATCCACATCCCCCCCTTCTTTGGGCCCTGTAAAGAGATTTCTTCTTTTCCTAGCTAAACCACACTGAAACTGCAGCGTGACTTGATGGGTGTGGGGGCTGTTGCTGGGCCACAGGGGGCAGGCACAATCTCTCTTGTATCATCTTTTGTGCAGATGTGACCAGGGCCAGTTCCATGTTCTGGGGTCCCCCATGCCCACTACTCTGCTCCCCTTCTTGCCCTCCCACGCTCATGCCCCCACCTGCCTGTGCATCTTTCGTTTGCGCACTTGCAAGTTCTCCCACCACTTGCAGTCATAGTTACCCACAATGCCTGCACTGCATGCTCTTTCCCCAATGGTGCTGGGTGGGGGGGGGTGCAGCTAGAAGTGTCACTGCCATGGCCAATAGGAATACTGTTGCTTTGCGCACCAGCCACATGCCAGTCTCCAGCAGTGCTAGGCAGTACATGCAGCTGGGAGCAGAGGTAGTAAAGCACTCACAAACAGGCAGTGGAAGGATGCGAGGGCAGGCATCCCTCTAGAAGCCGTGGGTGCCACATTGCCATGTGCTGTCACCAGCCCCGGATGTGAAAGCGGAAACAGGGGAGAGTCCGGAATGAAGGGGGAGCAGCAATGGGCAGTATGCAAATAGAGTGTACGGATGCCATTTCTACCTGTTTCCTTGCTGGCTGTAGCTGCTCTAGTGGCAGGGGCACATTTTCGCATCCCTGAGCAGAAACAGCATAAGTTCTGCGCCTTTTCCTACTGATACGATGGCTCCCACAGCGTACGTTCAGAGGTGCCTCCTAACAAGATTTCACAGGGAACCACACAGAGGTTATTTACAGGCCGTAGTTTTGTAGGATAATGGTGTATGTCACAGCTTAAGGATTCTCAAACAATGGTGCTTAGTTCTTGTGGCCCCTTCTTATATACCCAGGGTAAGGCTGATCACCACCTTGGGGTCAGGTAGCAATTTTCCCCAGGCCACTGGGGGAGCAGGGGTCACTGGGGTGGGGGTGGGTGGGACAGTTGTGAATTTCCTGCATTATGCAGGGGGTTGGACTAGATGAACCTAGAGTTCCCTTCCAACGGTATATGCTTCTATGATTCTAGGTGAGTGCAAGACACCTAGAAACCATGGGCAAATCCACAGGCCCTCGGAGCGTCCTGGCGTTGCACTAAATGTTCACTAAACACTCAGAAGTATAGCTTCTTTAAACCACGTATCAAGGAGAGACATAATGAGGTACTAGTAAAGGATAAGGAAGTGAGTAAGGTTAGATGGAATGAAAGATTAAACTCTAGGATGTCTGAATTATTTGGCTCTGGCCAACTAAATAGGATCATACAGAAATTCTTAGTTGCAGATAATATGGATATTTGCTTAGATGGGTATGAACAGATGATGCAAGAAATAAATAGGGTTATAAATGAGGTAAATAAAAGCTACACCAGACCCTCCAGAGGTCATGCCACCCAGTGGTTTGATAGCGAACGTAGAAAAGCAAGAAGGGAGCTGAGTGATCATTATAATAGATACAGGTATAAACCAGAGGATAATATGCTGATGGTATTATAGCCTCTTTCTAGCGTGATTTCTGAAATCACGCTAGAAAGACGCTATACTTCTGGGTGTTTAACGAACATTTAGCACAACACCAGGACGTGTGGATTTGCCCCAATGTTCTAGGGAGGGTGAAGATGCAGCAAATGGCAGAGCTGTGACTCTTTCCTCCCAGCATCAAAGATTTAACCAAAGCTGCTATGCTAACCACGGAAAGCTGCAGAGAAGCAGGAAACATCTGGGGGACTTCTGGCCACAGCAACTTCCTCCCGCTGCTTCTGCCTTCTTCCCTAGCTAGCTGGTTTTCGGAGGAAGTTGCAGCGCCCAAGCCCACAGCATCCTTGCACTTCCCAGGTGCTTCAACTGAGCAGTAACTGTCTGCCTCTACAAGCCCACAGCATCCTTGCACTTCCCAGGTGCTTCAACTGAGCAGTAACTGTCTGCTTCTACAAGCCCACAGCATCCTTGCACTTCCCAGGTGCTTCAACTGAGCAGTAACTGTCTGCCTCTACAAGCCCACAGCATCCTTGCACTTCCCAGGTGCTTCAACTGAGCAGTAACTGTCTGCTTCTGCTTCTATCCGAATCTAAATACAGATATTTATTTTTATTTATTTTATGTATTTATAGCCTTCCTTTCTCACTGAGACTCAAGGCAGATTCCACAGTGTAAGTCAATAGGATCACCAGCTGGGACATTCAATAAACAATAGATTAGGATATGCATTGCAGAAACTTGACATGAAGCATAAATTGGAACACAGAGGGGAAACATGGTTGAGAATAAAACACAAGTAATTTAAAACAACATATTACACAACACAGAAACTACCCAGTAGGAGCATATCTATGTCAAGTATCCAGTAGTATAGTCTCCAGTCCCTGGCCCTTCACCAAAGCCTCTCTTTGAACCATTTCGTTATAGCAATGTCCTATTGTGTGTGTTAAAAAAAACCTTTCGAGTAATTCATTTGCCCTACTTTTGACTAGAAGTTGGGGTCCTCTTCAAGTCCTGAAAGTTGGACTTGGATGGCAAAGCTATTTCCTTTACATTTATTTATTTACATATCTCCTCAGGGGGCCCTAAGTCAATTCAATTTAATTCATTTTATTCAATTTCTAGCCCACCCTCCCCACAAACAGCCTCAGGGAAGGTTAAAGGTAAAGGTGTGGCTTTACCTTTAACCCCGTGCAAACACCAAGTCATTACTGACCCATGGGGGAACGTCGCATCACGACATTTTCTTAGCAGACTTTTTACGGGGTGGTTTGCCATTGCCTTCCCCAGTCATCTACACTTCATCCCCAGGAAACTGGGTACTCATTTTATCGACCTTGGAAGGATGTAAGACTGAGTCAACCTTGAGCCGGCTACCTGAACCCAGCTTCCTCCAGGATCGAACTCAGGTCAGAGCTTGGGCTGCAGTACTGCCACTTACCACTCTGTGCCACGGGGCTCAGAGTTACATCCAAATATTTGTATTTATACTTGGATGTAACCCACTCAGCCTGTTTGTGAGAAGGGAAGGTTAGAAATTGAATGAATTGAATTAAGGCCCCCTGAGGAGAGATATAAATAATTAAATATTTAAGAAACATTATCATTCTTTTCGTCATAGGCTGTGGTTATGCTTGCCACTTACCCAGGGACATACAACACAAAAAAGTGACCTCGATACAGACAATAACAAACTATGAGAGAAAACTCTACTGAGAAAAATATAGTTTTTAAATTTTTATAAATATTTTGGTTTAAATCAAGGCTGCCCATCAGCCTTCAACCAACGTGGTTATGTATCAGTTATGTTCATGATTAATGTATTGCCTTGTTGTGTTTACGGACCATGAGGTAGTATATAGAAACGGGTGGTTTACACGCTGGCAAGCCCATAGGCGCGTTAAGGATTTAAATCGAAGGCAATTTTTACGCTGATTTCAGGACAGTCCGTGGTCTGATATGTATTTCTGTAAAAAGGAAAAGGAGAGAGCACATAATTGTCTAGCGGACATCATCAGTTAATTTAAACTTACCTTGGACTTACCTCGGATATATGCTAGAACCGGTTGGACCAATACATCTTATGAAATATTGTCCTATTGAAAATTTGTGACTGTATTTATTATATTTTGATATTACTTGTGTTATATTTATTGATATTACTTGTGTTATATATTATATATGATACGAATCTGATATTTAGGTTTATACCCTAAGCACTTTAGGCATTTGCACTGTAAGAACGTTGGGTGATTTAAACCAAAATATTTATAAAAAAATTAAAAAGTATATTTTTTTTCTCAGTAGAGTTTTCTCTCATAGTTTGTACTTACCAAATGATGGCAGACATTCTCCCCCTTTCACTGCTGTTTTTCCTCTAACTTTCCCCTAGGGAAACCCCATTGAGATATCACTCCAGCGAAAACTCAAGAAGTGACATCAGCCACCCCACAACAATTTAGGACAGGTTTCCCCAGCCTTAACCCTTTAGAGTTCTAACACAGAGGGTGAGAGACACAGCCACAAAATGGCTGCTGCGGGATATGGAGCCAAGCACGAAATGTCAGGGACTAAGCTTATGCATAACTCTAATGGTAACTCTTCAACACTTCCAGAAGAAGCTCGGTTCAGCAGGAAAACTTTTAAAATGAAAATATTGTCTTAAAATATTTTCTTGCATACACACAGCTTAGGGCCAAACTGGACATGACAGTATTGTCATGTCCACCACAGGGAGGCTGCAGCCATTTTACAGTGATTTTAAAATGCCACGAGGGCTGTGCAGCGGGCTGAGGCACTCTTGTGCCCTCCCTCCGCACAACTTTTCAAGTGCTGAAACAGCTGTGGTGTATGTGCAGCCATTTTAGCAACTGAAAAGGTGAGGTGGAAGGGGGATACGAGGGCCTCAACCAGCTGTGCTGCCCTAGTGACATTTTAAAATCACTTTAAAATGGCAGCATTGTCTTCATGGCAGGCACAGGGGTGCAATCTTATCTAGTTTGGCCCTTATTTTCAGTGATGCAGTGAAGATTCTTGTACTGTGGTGGCAGCTGTTGCTGGAGCCTTTTTTAAAGAGCTACACAGCCAATCAGATTACCAATGGCCAATCAAAAGCCTTGCTGGGCAAAATCTCCATCTGGCACTGCCCATTTTGTAAGAACACTTACTGGGCACGAGGAAAGATGTTGATGGGCACCATAGCACCCATGGGGAACCCTGCTCTAGAAAGTCCCAAAATCTCTATGGTCTTTTTACTATAAAGATTTGGGGGATTCCTAGAGCATTGCAGGGTGACCCTGGCCGTTTTCACATGCGCCCCAGGAGATCGTGCAAACTCATGTCCTGAAGCGTCTTCCTAGTACGATCTCTCAGCACTATCCCCTTTAATGGCCCGATGATGTCAGAAAAAGCACCATTAAACAGGGATCATGCTGGGAAATCGCACTAGGAAGACACTTTTATGCCGTGAGTTTCATGCGATCTTCCGGGCACACGGCCATGTGAAAACAGCCTGTGACATTATATCCAGGTTTTCACCAGAAGTGACAATGCGATTCCATTTTTAAAAAGGGTTGGCTGCCTGGAAGATCCTGCTGTTTGTGCTTGCGAGGCTGGCAACCCTAGTTTTAGCTCTTACAGACGTGTCTCTTTAGGCGATGCCCATAGGATAGAACAATTTACTGTACATTCCTGAGAGTTTTAAAAATGAAGCTATGTTATGCCAAGCCAGACCACTGGTCGATTTAGCCCGCTATATTGGCCATTTGCACACGGCTCCCCGCTGCTCGTAACAACCCAGAAGATCGCGCAAAAAACACGGAAAATCACGTTTTCTCGTGCGAGATTTGCATGATCTTCTGCGTTTTTTTCGCGATCTTCTGGGTTGTTACGAGCAGTGGGGAGCTATGTGGAAACGGCCATTGTCTGCTTTGAGTGTCAGTGGCCCTTAGGGGAAGGGCCATGGTTCAGCTGCAGAGCATCTGCTTTGCATGAAAAAGGTAGCGGATTCAATCCCAGCACTCTAGTAAAAGTTATCAGGTAGTAGGTGATGCGAAGAACCTCCATTTGGGACTCCGGAGAACTGCTGCCAGTCAGAGACTGCTTTCACATGGCTCGGCTTTCCCCCACTTTTTTCCCCCAACTGGAGCCGAATTTTTGGGTGCATCTACCAATGCCTTCCTCTAGTCATCCTCTGTCCAGTTTTCCCCCCATGCTTTACACACTTTCCCTCAAACCTCATTTACTACCTTTTCTGAAAGAACACATTCCATGCAAGTTAACACACTTTCTGAACAGCATGGCACACAATTGCAAAGTTCCTGCCCACTCCAGTGCAACTTCCCTTCCTGTTGCTTTTGCAGTAGCTGCCGCCAAAGCATGATTTTTACTGCCTGTCTGAAAGTATGGTGTATGCAAAAAAGCCTTTAAAACAATATGTTCTTTTTAAAAAGCATCCTATAAAACAGAGCTTCTGCCTGAAATTTTGGATATTTACTATTAGAGTAGTGAATAACCTCTCTTCCTGACATTTTGTCAGGAAGAGAGCCAGTTTGGTGTAGTGGTTAAGAGCGCGGGACTCTAATCTGGAGAGCTGGGTTTGATTCCCCACTCCTCCACTTGAAGCCAGCTGGGTAACCTTGGGCTAGTCACAGTTCTCTGGAGCTCTCAGCCCAACCCACCTCACAGGGTGTTTTGTTGTGGGGATAATAGTAACATACTTCGTAAACCTCTCTGAGAGCCGGACCACACGATACAAATTGCATGCGAATGACACGAAAACTTACTTACACGTGTTTCAGCGTTGTTTTCAACTACATGCGCCAGGACTGCAGGACCTCCATCGAACCTGTGTTTGCGGTGGCACGGGTTTTCTCAATGTACCTCCAAGATATCCCATCATGCATCTCCACTTTGCACAGATAGGAAGCAGAAGATATAGGAAATAAGGACGCTCTGCATTGCCGACTTACTGATCGTGACCGCGTACATATGCCGTCGTGGCTACACTGGAGCAGAAAATTTTGAATGCGTGCCCGGACCAGGACACGTGCTCATCGATAGAATGCTGGACATGGGCATTTGGGGTAAGACAGGACTCCCGACACTCGCTCGGTCTCGTGTAATTCGAATCGTGTGGTTCGACTCTGAGTGGGCATTACGTTGTCCTGAAGGGCAGTATATAAATCAAATGTTATGTTATGTTATATTTGTGATTGGCTGTTTTGTGGTTGTGCCCACCACCCTTTGCCAAAATCCCAAAGTGCCTGCAGGCTCAAAAAGGTTGGGCACCCCTGTCCTAGTGCATTGGAGACTTCCCCCACAAATTGCCCTTGATTCCATGGAGGTGAAGCGAACAAATTAGGGAGACATTAAACATTTAATTCCTGGACCTTGATTACCTGGGATCAAAAGCAGTCTTGCATTCCAGACATGAAAGGCATTCCTTTCCTATCTATGACGCCCCATTTCCCAAAGGAATCTCTTTGTAGTATAGTTGCCAACCTCCAGGTGGGGCCTGTTGATCTCCTGGAATTATAACTGATCTCCAAGCAGCAGAGATGTGTTCACCTGGAGAAAATGACTGTTTTGGAGGTGAACTTTATATTATTATACCCTGCTGAGTCCCCTCCCCTCCCCAAACCCCATCCTTCCTAGGATCCACCCCCAAATCTCCAGGAATTTGCCAACCTGGAGCTGGCAATTCTAGGTTCTTCAGTCCCTGAGGCACCCTCCACCCAATGCTCAAGATGGCCAGCCCTGATTTTGAATTTGTTCCCATAATCTTTTTGTGTCAGTAGCCAGTTGCTGCAGTTTCATTTAAGCATTCAGAACGATCTACGCCCATGGGCTGCAAAGCTTGAAATGAATGTTTTGCTATTTCTTTGCACATTCTAAGTTTTATCCTGGATCTTTCAGATAATTTTTGTGTGTGCATAAAAAGATATTTCCTAATCAACCACTGTGGCATTCATTCACAGGGTCTCCATAAGTCAGAAGCAACTTGATGGCACATAACACACACACACACACACAATCAACCACAAATGTATCTTGTTTGTGGTGTTCTCACAAGGGTTCTGTAGTGTTCTGTCATGAACACTATCCAATCTGTAATGGGTTGTTTCAAAACAAAAAGAACGCGGACAAATTGGAACGGGTGCAGAGGAGAGCAACCAGGATGATCAGGGGCCTGGAGACCGAGCCCTATGAGGGAAAGACTGAGGGACTGGGAATGTTCAGTTTGGAGAAAGAGGAGGTTGAGGGTAGACATGATTGCTCTCTTTAAGTATTTAAAAGGATGTCATTTAAAGAAGGGAAGGGAGCTGTTCCTGTTGGCAACGGAGAATAGGACATGAAACAATGGGTTCAGGAGGGAAGGTACAGACTGAACATTAGGAAAAACTTTTTCACATTAAGAGTAATTCATCAGTGGAATTGGCTGCCTAGGGATGTAGTGGGTTCTGCCTCATTGGCAGTCTTCAAGGAGCGGCTGGTCGAATACTTGTCAGGGGAGCTTTAGGCTGTTTCTGCATTGGGCAGAAGGTTGGACTAGATGGTCTCTAACGTCCTTTCCAACTCTGATTCTGTGTTTTACCAGTTTGTATCATGCATCTGATGAAGAGAACTTGATTCTCGAAAGCTTATGCTACAATAAAATTGGTTAGTCTTAAAGGTGCTACTGGACTCTTTTTGTGTTTTACTACATATTCAATTTCTAGGCCTCCTTTTCACTGAACCAATCCACAAGTCAGCTTCTGAAAATAAAATTAGCACAGAGAAATCCAACATGATTAGAACAGGAAATAAAACCATGGTATGACCAAAAAAAATTCCATTCAACTCTTACAATTGTAATGGATGCCATGTTTTGGCTGAAGGAGAATAGCAAGTTCTTAGCCATGGAATAGTTGTGGTTTGAACTCTGGGGAAACATTATGCCCCTGTCACTTTCGTAGAAGCTCTCCTTTGGATCCTCCTGAGCAGCATTGTAAGTTTATTGCATGAAAATAAAGATCTATAATGCAGAAAGGCCCTTGGGTGTTGTCAGCTATGTTTTAATGAACTTCACGGAGGGTTGAGTGAGAATATCCAGTCCTAGAGTTTCAGGGATGCCACTCTTCCGTTTGGATGTATCCCTGTTTCTTTCGGGGGACCTGAAATTTTGAGGACCCCAAAATTTGACCCTTGGGAATTGGTTTCGTTCGTTCATTCAACTGAGCTGCCGGTGAACACTCCAGCACCTTCTCTGAACTCCTTCTATAAACGAAACCTTCCCCCCCCCCTTTGTTGAGAAACACCTGTTTAAACTTGCCAAACAGGTTAATATTTTTTTTCATTCCCTCTCTTCATTCCCCTCCCTCTGGCAATGCGTGGAGAACAGGTTGTGGAGTTTCAAAACAGAACGATTGCTCAGCACCGTCAAGCGCAAGCCGCAACACTGACGCTGAAACAGAGAGAAGCCCCCTTAGACAACTGCAGAAAAAGACCCATTTCCCAGAAGTGGCGGAAAGGATAACCGAGGAGAATGAAGGCTCACTTTCCTTTCCTTTACTTGGCATGATCTCTTTCCTTAAAAGAAGAAGAAGAAGAAGAAGAAGCTGAATGTAAACAGCTTTATTTCCTTAACTCCCCGGCAGCAGCGTTGCTGTTGAGAAGGGAGCACTGATCCATTGGCAGAAGATCTTGGTCTTCTTGACCTGTAGGGGTCACGTTGGTTATAACGTCTGCAGGAAAGAAAAGCATTTTGACAGCTGCAGCGGTTGAACATCTGGATCCCCCTTGCAGCATGGTTGGACAGCTTCTCTTCTTCTTGCTGGCCGTGTCTGGTAAGTCAGTGGTCCATTTTGTTCTTGATTCCCGCCCCGCCACCCCCATTGGCTCCACTTCCTGTACGTTGCCACACACATACAATTTTCGGCCCCTCTTCTTATCCAAGAGAGGGAACGTGTTTTGTAACTACTTTTTTTCTCCCAGAGACCGACTTAAGGAGTAATTGGGTAATGATAGTTTTGCCTAATCTCCGCTTTGCTTTGGTGAGATGCTTCGGGATGGGAAAAAGCTCTCCTGCAGTTTCATTCCAGGCCCACCCACCCATTCTTTGTGTATCGGGTGGGAAAGGGGGAGAGAAGGTGAAGATGTTCTTAGGAACCCTCTGTGTCCCCCTATTTTTGATGTGGTTTTTAGGCTAAAGAGTCTTTGCTAGCTGTGGCTTGTTTCTGAACGGCAGATGCTTTCGTGGAGAGAGGCGCAAAACAAAGATACTTGGGGTGGGTAAGGCAGGAGTTTGGAGGGTCGAGATTTCTTGAAAGGCTCTGACATTTCCGAACATCTCTTGGGACCTCACCCCCTGTCTTGGCTCTTTTTGTGAAGGCAAGCTGGTGTCTTAAGTTGGTTCTTCCCTTTACTGGAAGGGAAGAAGATGATGAAGAAGAGATGACCATTGAGAACTGCTTGCCAGCGGTTTGCTTCTCATTTCTCGCCCCCTAACAGCATCCCGTCCCACTGCATTTAGTAGGCAAAGTTTGTCTTGGCTTGGAAATGAGTTGATAGGAAAAGCTAAACGTTTGCTGCTGTTAAAAGGCACAGCAGCAGGGCTGGGGGGGATAAGTTGGCAACACTCCCGCGAGTGGGGCCGAGAAAGAAGCCGGGTGCCATTTCAACCCAATGAAAAAAATAAGCTTTTACTGGAAATGATAACGCACAACCCAAAACTTGTTTTCTTCTGTTCAAAAGCCAATATCGCTATCATTTCCTCTCCAAGGATGATTTAACTTTGGAGTGGCGGGCAAGCATTCACTGGAAAACATACCCCTTTGCAAGCAGCGAACATTTTGTTGCAACAAAGAGGACTGTCAGCTGGGAAAATGCCATTTTATGTTCTGTCTTTCACAACACCTGCATTTATTTCGCCTCCCACACACCAGGCTTGCGTCAGGATATTGTCCGGACTGCTTATTCTGTTTTGTGGCGTCTCGTTCTCTGTACGGAGGGCATTGTGTATTGGTTGAAGTCTGTGGGGTTTTTGCTTGTAAAGAAATTCATTCCAGCAATTTGGAGTACCGAAGCCAGGAGAGGGAGTAACCTGAGTTAGGGAAAGGGAAATTACTGATGGTTACCCGACTTAGGAAAGGAATCGTTTCCCCCTCTGCAGCTGTCATCAGTAGAAACGTGGGGGACGCACTCAGAGGCAGAAAAAGTTCAGAAGTGTGCACACAGAATTCCCATTTCTAAGCAATTCTAGTCTGAATGCCAGGCCCCACCCTGAGAAGAGCAAAGAACATATCAACAGTGCTTCTGTGCATGGACAGAGTAGGATTGTTCTTGTACTTTTAATAGGCTCTTAGAAGGTAAAAACTAAACTGGAGAGGCTTGTCCTCGTCGCTAGGAAAAGCTTCACCTGTTTAATTGTCTGTGGATCAGAAGACTTGTCAAAGGCCAGAAAAGGAATAAGTTGGCAATGCTCATGGGGGGTTGGGGGGTTGGGTGGCAACCTGCATGCGGAAGGCTCTTCCCTCCTCGCTGAGTAATCGCAAGGCAACTGGCTTCCTTGATATAGGATTAGGAAAAAGGTGCACTCAGGTCAGAAGTAGGGTTGCCAGGTCCGGGGGGTGGGGGGAATTCCTGAAGATTTGGGGGGTGGGGCCTAGAGAAGGCGGGGTTTGAGGAGGGGAGGGGCCATAGAGTCCGCCCTCTAATGCCATAGAGTCTGCCCTCCAAAGCAGCCATTTTCTCCGTGGGAACTGATCTCTGTCACCTGGAGATCAGTTGTAATTCCAGGAGATCTACAGCTACCACCTGGAGGCTGGCAACCCTAGTCAGAAGATGCATTGTGCACCTACCAACTGGGCTCCAGGCCCAGATCTGGTGTCTCTTGCAATAAGCCATAGATCCGCTTGGGCTTCTCCCCCTCCAGCGGTGGCAGAGTGACTCGGCGGGTTATGCACAGAGATGTAAAAACCAAAAAGCGCTCCGGCCTTCCAAGAGATGCTGACTCGGGATTAATGCCTTCCACAATTACTTGAGGGCCCCGAATGGAGCTGTGAGTCACAGAGACCAGGTTGGGAAAGGCTGTAGGGTTGAAAGAGTCCATGGAGTCTAGGGCTGGCCGTTCTCCAGAGCATGAGATCCTGAGGTTCAGCAGGAGATCAGGAGAGTTACCTGACAAAGATGAGGTAGTGGCGGGGCGGGGCGGGGCGGGGGGCACTGGTGGTGGTTGAAGAGTGGAACTTAGTGGTTCCCAGTGGAGGCTGGGCACCTTTGCATGGTGGTTCCAGGGTGGAGCCTGAAGGACAGGGTGGCTAGAATGAACAGCTCTCAAGCCAAACAGAAAATCTACTGCCTCTGTGACTCTGGCTTCTCACCCTGAAATCTGGCAGCTTTTTCTGGAAATCCTGAAAAGAAGGAAAACTTTTTGTCAGGCCCAGAGAACTGGCAACTCTGATGGAGTCTGCAGCCAGGGTATGGCATGCTACGCTAGCTCTGGCGGAGAAGGCCAGCGGCAGATTTTAGGTGTGATTGTGTTAATTTGGGTTAGAACAGGAAAGATATGTTACAGTTCTTGAATTATTATGACACTGGCTCTCAAGCAGTGGGTTGGGCCATCAAAAAGGGCTACAGTTCTCTTTCAGGATGGAGGAAGAGGAAGAGGGTGAGGTGGGAAAACTTTTGGGAAGGTTGATGGCAAATTTGGGTTTGCCGCAGCATAATGCATGAAATTACCATGAAATAAAGCCAGTAATGCTATATATTTATATTTATCCTGCACGTAAAAGACAAAACAGATACTTGTCCAAGTGTTAACTAATGCGAGATGATTGTGTTTTCTTTTGGGGAGTAGTCTGGAATTGTTTGGAAGTAGGTCCTGAGAAATACAGGAATTTTAGAAGCGAGTCCCACTTCACAAAGTCTAAGAAGCACTGTTAGATTGCAAATGGAGGCCAAGGCGCCACCTGGCACTGTACAGGAATTGGTAGGGCAAAGCTCATGCAGTCAATGTAATTTCATGTTGTTCCTCGAACTGAGAATTACCTTATCCCAGAACAGAAGTATGTCTCAGTCATGAATGGTCAGTCATTAGCCACACTTTGGCAAAAAAAGCGTAAACTGTCCCCTCTCCTTAGCTGAGTGAATTTCCTGTCCCGACCTTCCAAGGGTCTCGTGTCCCCCGCGTGGTTGCCACAGGCCCTCTCGATCAGATGTGAACTGGAAGTACTGTGCTTGGAACTTAATTCCCGGGTACATGTGGGACCAACTGGGACCATAGCATGCAGAGAGAGTAGCAATCCCAACTTCCAGGTGGGGGCTGGAGATCTCCTAGAATTACAACTCATCTGCAGACCATAGAGATCAGTTCCCTTGGAGAAAATGACTGCGTTGGAAGGTGGACTATGGCATTATACCCCGCTGAGGTCCCTCCTCTCCCTAGGCTTTACCCCCAAATCTCCAGGAATTTCTCAACCTGGAGTTTGCAACCCCAGGAGAAAGGGAACAGACCTTCAAGCTCTACCCCTGGAACTGTTTTCACAACCTGAAACACCTGCAGGGAACCACTGTTTGCTATACCAGAGGAATTTCCCTGTACTGATGGCTACTTGTAAATGTTCCCAACAGGTCAAATATTGTTCCCCTAGCCTTCTTCAGGTCAGGAAATCAATACAGGCGAGGTAGGCTTAAGCCTCTGAGGGCCAAGCTAGAAGTGACAAATTATACTTGAATAGCAAGTGAACAGACTCACGTGTACACGATGTGATCGAGTGAAGTGCAAGTGGAGTGCAAGTGAACAGGGAGGAATACACCTGAGTCTGTTCACTTGCCATTCAAGTGTAATTCGTCACTTCTAGCTTGGCCCTGAAATGGGTCCATGTCTGCCTTGGAATTAAGCTCTGAGCCGAGAACATCCAGACTTCATCTGTTTACCGGACATGCCATAGCTTTGTCCGATGATAAATCCGATGATAACCCTGTTCGCTAAAAAAAGAACATGACCAGTTGACTACTCAGGGAGAAAGAACGAAGCTTCCATCTGTCTAGAGAGTGATCTGGCAAATATGATGCTGGACTTGAAAAGTTTTTGTCTGCTTAATCACCTCTGAGCCTCTCCTGTGCCATTTATGTGAACATTTTGATCATTGCTGGGTAGAACAGGAAGAGGAAGAGAAGCATTTGAACACATGAACTCACGAAGCTGCCTTGTACTGAGTCAGACCCTTGGTCCATCAAGATTGTCTGCTTTTAATGGCAGCTCTCCAGGGTCTCAGATAAGAGGTCTTTCATATCACCTCCTGCTCGATCCTTTTAACAGAGGTGCCCCAGACTGAACCAGGACTTCCTCTGGGCAACGCAGATGCTCTACCGCTAGCTACGGCCCCATCTTGTTTCTAATGAGTCTAGAATCTCAAAGCAAGAACCACTTTTAAGTCTCATGTATGAAAACACCTGATGTGGATTATCTGCATTTAGATTGCAGCTTGCCCGTTGGCTTTCTTGGCTATCTTAGAACCTAGGAATCTGCCTTACGCAGAGCGAGGCCATTGGTTTACCTTACTCGGAACTGTCTACACTTACTGAGTGGAAATACACATTATTACTAAGTATCTAGGGATGCTCAAGTGCAGGATTGTATGTGCAGTCCTCAATTCAAGTGCAGGCTGTTCTTGCTTGATGCACGTGCATGCCACTTTCATGGGAGCCCCCTTTGTGTGATCGCATCTGCAAGCGATTCTGGAGGGCAAAGCACCAATTCAGCTCTGTTTTTGCTGTAAGAACAAGTACTGTAGGCTCCTTTGACTTCCCAATTTGCATTTCTTTAAGATGTAAGAAAGTGTCAAGATCTGTATTTCAATGAATGGATGTGGGAGAAACTGATATTTTTAGCAGTTGAGAAGGAACTGATATGGAATACGCTGTATTCACGTGGAGTAAATTGAAGTGTGACTATGTGAGCGAGTGCATGGAAAGTGGGAGGGAGGACACGTGAAATGAGGTTCTCTTGAGCACCCCTAGAGACCCACTGGCAACAGCTTTTCTAGGGTCTCGTGCAGAGAAAAGTCTTTCCCACCACCTGCTACTTGAAGATCCTTTAGAGGAGATGTCCAAGTTTGAATCTGGGCCTTCCTGCATGCCAAGAATATGTTCCACCACTCAGCCATGTCCACTCCCCTGTGAAATGCATTACGCAGCAGCATTCTTGGGTTTGCCACTGCATAAATAGAAGGTTGACTCCAGTGCTAAGATCACAGATCTTCCTTACTTTCCTCTCCCCCAGCAGCAGTTTCCAGCTCAGCTCCTGCTCCTTGGCAAATGCATGTTTGTGACAATCACACTTCTTTTGGGAGAAATGTGCATTTAAATTATCTTGGAGTCTTGAGAAGATGAGACTCCCTGGAAAAGACAATAACGCTGGGAAAAGTTAAAGGTAGTAGGAAAAGAGGAAGACCCAAAATGAGATGGATTGACTCGATAAAGGAAGTCATGGCCTTCAGTTTGCAAGACCTAAGCAAGACTGTGGATGATAGGACGTTTTGGAGAGCATGCATTGGTAGAGTCACCATAAGTCAGAAGCGACTTGACAGCATATAACACACACACGCAGGAGAATACCTGCATTCACTCTGATCGTTCTTTTGCTGCCATTTTAATTATTTTATTGCATCATTTTAACTTTATGAGTTGCCAGGAGCTCGTCAGGAGCTCGTCTCTGGGCAGGCAGCTGATAAATTCTGTAAATCAATAAATAAGTAATGCATTCTGTAGGAGATACGTGTTCAGATCCCCGGACATGTAGCTTCAGGTTAATATAAGTACAGGCGGTGGCACTGTGTGGCGGTCTTCCCCCAAAGGCTAGAAGTGGCTGAATGATTCATTGTGGTATAGTTGTTTGAGTGTCCAACTAGGACCTGCAAGAACTGGGTTCGAATCCTCACTCAGCCATTAAGTTTACTGGATAACCTTGGTACCATCACCCTCTCTCAGCCTAACTCCTTCACAGGGTTTTTGTAAGGATAAAGTGAGGAAGGAAGGGCCATGTATGTTGCCATGACAACCTTGAGGGAAGGGCAGGATAAAAATACAGCAAATCAGCCCGTCTCTCATATCCTGGGAGAACATGCTATGCACAACCCTCTCGATATGTGTGACCAGCATTTTGTGTAAACAGAGCAACATGCATTGTTTTCCAGCTTTGGCATGTGAGAATTGGGAAACCCAGGTATATTGCATTAATTTATTGCCCATTTGCAAGTATTGAATTTTGAAAACAGGTGCCTATTGACACAAAAGAGCAATCGCATGTATCGAGAGGATCGTGGTTGGCATATTCTCTCAGCAGTCAAGGCAGAAGAACCAAAAGCACAGTGATTGAATAAGGGTAGAGAAAGTCGTAATTGAGGGGAAAGGGTGGTGTGTGTGTGTGTGTGTGTGAGTGACCCACCTTCCCCAGCAATGCAGCCCCCTCCATGGCTGCACTGTAAGGCTAAACTACACCACAGGAAATCCAGTCGCAGATCCTCAACGTAACGTGTTGCTTGAATCAGCTCTTAATACCTCCATTTCTTTGTTTTAGTTCCTCTTTCTGTTAAATGGGAATAACAGGGACTTCCTGGGAAATTATAAAGCTTTTTGCCAAGTAGATCAATGGTGAATCAGCACCCCTGGGAGCTTCATGCAGAACAATTAGATCTTTTTTGGAAAGATCAGTTTGCTTTGGGATATCAAATGGGGCCACCACTGCTGTTTCCCAGGGCACTTCTGTATTTTCTGGTCCCTGTCCATAGTTAGTTGGTGCCAACTGCACTGGAGTTTTTCCACTTTCAGTCCCCTTTCCCAGAGTGTCTGGTAAAGGACTCTCTGAACAGACATGGATGTGTCATCTTAATTCTGGAGCAGAACATGTGCACTGCCTGCCCCCCCCCCCCAAGTTGCTGAGTAAGTTCTCTAATGAACACAACCAGATCCACTGTGAGATTAAACATTCTATTAAATACTCATGCTTTTTTCTTTATTTATTAAAAGGAAGCGGTTAGGATCAGTTTACTTTACACACCCTGCTTAGGAACCCGGCAGAGGTTGGCCTATTGCAAAGCAAGTTTATACAATGTACAGCAGGTGGAAAAGAATCTTCCGCACTGTGCGGGGCGGAGAGCTCAGAAACACCAATTCTTGCCCTGAAAATGGGTTTTACAAATAAATGTGCCCCTCTCATACTCTCCAGTATGTCACAGGCAGGGCTTTTTTTCAGCTGGAACACAGTGGAACAGAGTTCCGAAACCTCTTGAAAATGGTCACATGGCTGGTGGCCCCGCCCCCTGATCTCCAGACAGAGGGGAGTTTAGATTGCCCTTCGTGCCGCTCAGCAATCTAAACTCCCCTTTGTCTGGAGATCAGCGGGCAGGGCCACCAGCCGTGTGACCATTTTCTCCGAGGGCAACCCACTGAGTTCCACCACCTCTTTCCCCAGAAAAAAAGCCCTGGTCACAGGTGACATGCAACATTACCATTCTTATGCCAAGGATCCCTTTTACATACATCACCCTTGTCCCCATTACATGTTGGGGGAACACCCTTCTCCACCGCCTGTGCGCTGGATTCATTGATCTGCTATAGTATGTTTTATGCAAATTAAAAAGCCCCCCAAAGTGGCTGTTCTTTTGGTTCAAGATTTGCTAGGAACACAAAATTGTCCTTCAATGTGTTCTCAGCAGTTCACAACAGGCCAGCTTGGCATGGAATGTCTGGTTGTGTGCTATGATGCTTTAATGTTAATGTGCATGCATTTCTGTGTATAAGTGCCAGAGTTCAGGTGGGTGCATCCATCCACTCACAGAGAGATGTGGTTGGTGCCACATGCACTACAGTTTTTCCTCCCGCTCACACATGGTCAGAGTAGTTCAAAAGTGGAATCAGCTGCCTAGGGAGGTGGTGAGCTCCCCTTCTCTGGCAGTTTTCAAGAAGAGGCTGGATGAATATTTGTCAGGGATGCTTTAGGCTCATCCTGCATTAGGCAGGGGGTTGGACTAGAAGATCTGTATGGCCCCTTCCAACTCTGTGATTCTGTGAGATTTAAGGCACTCTGGGATGCCTTAATGTTAATGAGCATGGGGATACCATGTTGTTAACACGCATACATTTATGTGCATATGCACTAGAGTTCAGGTGCATCCATCCACTCACATGGAGATTTGATCCTGAAGTTCACAGTTTCCTTCCCCGCTCTGCTGTGTATGTATTTTGGCTGCCGGAAGTTTCACTGGATACTTCTAATGAAATAGGGTTCTAGCTTATGGCTGAATAAATCTGCAAGTCTTCCAAGTGCCACAACATTCTTCTTTCTTTTATTGCTGGGAAGATAGCTGAGCTCTGAGAAACGATAACTGTGGCATCTCACCGGAGGAAAATGTTCACCGTGCTTTAACTGGCACAAGAAAATAGGGATGGTCGGCGTGGATGGGCTTGTGCACGAGGCCCAGCGATGTGACTCTCGTATCCTGTGCAGAGCTGGGGCGATTCTGTAGGTGAGGCGAAAGTTGTTTGGCAAGCAAGGTGCAATTTCCTCCTGCTCTGCTCCACCTCCCAGCCCTGGTTGCAGGTGACTCTCTCCTGCCTAGCCGGTTCGCTGGGCTTGTTCCCTGGGGACCAACTTCTCATTAAACAGGGTGGCAACCTCTGCATCTTCAGCAGTGGGCACAGTGCCCAGTAGAGCTTTGCGGCCCATTGCTCCCAGAACTGCTTGCCTGGGAAATGCACCACAGGGCCTGGAATTGGCAGCCTCATGGGAGTGGGGGTGGGACTCCTAAGACATCAGTGTTACCTTTGAGTATTTAATTGTGACAAGTTGGCTCTAATTACGGCTTACAATCAATACTTGGCCATTGCCCTGACAGTGCCTCCTTTGGGCATGATGAGGAAGCATCAATAAGGATGTGGAGGATAACAAATGGATTCGTTCGTGATGGAAGAAGAGTTTCATTTGCATTTCAGCTTCAGATAGGGTTGCCAGTCTCCAGGTAGTGGTTGGAGATCTCCTGGAATTACAACTGGTCTCCAGGCCACAGAAATCAGTTCACTTGGAGAAAATGGCTACTTCGGGGGGTAGACTCTATGGAATTATGCCATGCCAAAGTCCTTTCCCTCCCCAAACCCCACTTTCTCCAGGTTTCCCCAGGTTTCACTCCCCAGATCTCCAGGAATTTCCCAACTTGGAGCTGGCAACCCTAGCTTCAGCAGCAAGTGAGCTCTCTGGAGCCGGCCGGCTCAGATAGGGAAGCAAAGCACATTTTGCATCCCTTGAAGAGCTTCCTGCTGGCACATAGCTCACAAATGTCCAGCTCCCAGATCAGGTACCTTTCCTCTCAAGTACCTCGCCCACCTCCAGGAGGACAAAAGGCCTGATCCAGGGACGGGCAGGCATGCTTCCACCCCATTGAAACCAAAGGGACATGCATTGGGTGCGTCAATTAAAAAACCCTCTTTGCTATGATGACTAGAAGGAGCTTTTATGTTCAGGGGCAGTCTTCCTCTGAATTCCAGCTGCTGGGGGATCCATGTGCTTCATGTCCAACTAATGAGGCTTGCCAGAGACATCTGGCAGCTTGTTGTTGAGAACAGGATGTGCGATTAAATGGGCGCTGGCAGTGATCCAACGAGGCATTCCTAAGGTTATTAGCTAAGTGAAACCTCCAGGTCCAAAGGAAGTCTACCTCTGAATACCACACTCTGGGGACAAACATCAGCTACCTTTTTGGGAGCCTCTCTGCCCTGGGTGGTCACTGTTGCTGGACTCTATGAAGCCTTGGCCTGCTCCAGCAAAAGAAGTTTTTATTGATCATGATAGCTAAATGGAGTCAGAGCAGTTGTTGCCATACATAGAACAGGGGAGCACTATTGCCTTCTGTCCTTGCTTGTGGGCTCTCCTGAGGCAATATTTGGAACAGGAGGCTGGACTCAACTGACTGATCCAGTGACACAGTTCTTCTTAGCCGTGATAGCTGAACAGAACCCTTTGAACACTAATTGTGGCTAGGGATGTGCAATAGAGAGGGATTCTGTCTTCGAATCATATTTGTGGGGACAACTGCAAGAAACAGGATGTTGGATGTGATGGATCATCGGGTCTGAATCAGCCAGACCATGTTTATTAACACGTCTGTCTCCTTGTTGTCTTCTGCTAGCGTCTGAAGGCTTTTTTGTTTGGTTTGGTGTTCCCTCAATAATTGCTATTGGCCCTCCTTTCTGCTTTTGTGCCTCTGTGTCTGTGGGTTTATATTTATATTTTCTCACTGAATCTCAAAGTGGATTATCAGTGTGGTCCTAAGAAGAGTTAATCCTGAGAAGAGTTACTCTTCTCTCCATGAAGAAGGTATCTGAAGAAGTGAGCTGTGACTCAAGAAAGCTCATACCCTATCACAAATTTTGTTTGTCTTATAGGAGCTACTGGACTCTTGCTCTTTTCTATTACTACAGACAGTCTAACACACGACTACCCATCTTGACCTTTTCTCCCTCCCACACAATTTCTAGTAGTTAAGGTCAGGGTAATTGTCAGATCTCAGAAGCAAAGTAGGGCTGACCTTGGTTAGTGATTGGATGGGAGACCTCCAAGGAAGATTAGGGTTGCTATGCAGAGGCAGGTGAAACGACCTCTGTTAGTCTCTTGCCTTGAAAATGCCAGCAGGGGTTGCCATAAGACAGCCATGACTTGAAGGCGTTTTCTACCACCACATCTAGCAATGGCAGGCAGCTCAGGTGCAGTCCCATGGCCTGATCAAGCTAAGGAAAGCGTTTCAATAATAATTCTACCCACAGGAGGCCTACCTGGACCCTCCTTAGGCATACAGTACAGACTGCAGCTTCAGCAGATGAACGGATGCCACAGAACACAGCCAACTACCAGTAACTCTTCTTCGGATTGTACTGTGTGCAGCATAAGTCAAGTACAATCAACAGGATAATGGTTGGATTGCAGAAATCTGAAACAACTGAAATGCAGAATAAGCAGGGTTCATTTTGAGGGGGAATGCACAGGAACACAGTTCCAGCAGTTCCCCGAAGAGGTCACGTCAGGTGGCCCTGCCCACCTGACTTTCGGCCATTTCAGGCCCGTTTCGGCCTGGATTGGGGTCGAAATGGCCCAGATCGGGCCTCTGACAGGTGGTGGATCCCTCTCCTGCTCAGCAGAGGCCCGATCCTGACCATTTTAGGCCCCTTTCTGGCCATTTTCAGCCCCTTTTTGCCATTTTGGGCCCAATTTCAGCCCTGAATGGTCAGGATTGGGTCCAAAACAGCCAGGATAGGTGATGTCAGGGGGTGTGGCATATGCAAATCACTTATGCTAATAACACACTTCTGGTGATGCTGAGGGGTGTGGCATATGCTAATGAGTTATGCTAATAAGTCATGCTAATAAGTTCCTCCAGCTCTTTTTCTACAAAATTACCCCTGAGAGTAAGCATTTAAACAGCACTTTTGGAACCATTTTGTAACATTACAGCCTGTTACACAGTGCCTGTCTAAAAAAAAGCCCTCCTGTATAATTTAGGTTTGTGGAAAGCCAGGAGAGTGGGAGCTTTCTGACCTCTTCAGGCAGGCCATTCCACAAAGTGGGGGCCGCCACAGAGAATGTGCATGTATGAGCCACTGCCGATTTCACCCACTTGCAGGGTGGTTCCGTTCAGATGAGCAGAGCTGTTGTGGTGGAGCATAGGGAGACTGGCGGTCCTGCAGATATGAGGGATCAAGGCTGTGAAGGGCTTTGTATGCTTTTAATGCTTTTAATATTTTGTATGTATGTATGTACGTATTTAAAACGTTGTTTTAATGTTTGAAATGTTTGCTATCTTGAGTAGCCGTGAGCTGGGTGGAAAAGCAGCATGGAAATGTTTTAAACAAGTAAACTCAAGTCTCATTGATTTCTGTTGGAATAAATAACTTCCTCTGGATGGAGGGGGAGAGGGCCAAGCTACAAGTGACAAATGACACAGGTTGGACACTTGTCAGCTTCCCTCAAGTTTTGATGGGAAATGTAGGCATCCTAATCTTGCAGCTTGGCTCTCCGACTGCTGTCCAATGGACTTTTCAACTGTCACTTGTCCAACATTCCACTAAGCTGCCTACATTTCCCATCAAAACTTGAGGGAAGCTGACAAGTGTCCAACCTGTGTCATTCGTCACTTGTAGTTTGGCCCTGAGAATTTTATCATGGGGTTTCTTGGAATGTTGACATTGTCTGGAATTCTCGCAACGGCACCATATAGGGGTTTAAAGAAACGCTGCAATAATTGTGACGCCGTTGAATGATAATGATCAAGTGTAGCAATGCTCCTCCAACCGGAAGGCCAAGTGATAAATGACTCTCTTCTGGGTGCGTGCTTGCGTGCAATTGTGCCTTCTCTGCAGTAATGAGCTGGCTTCCAGGCGTGTGAGGAGAGTTGGAGCTGACCCAGTCAGGCCTGTTTTTCACATTGAAGCAAGTATCCCACAAATCATTTAAACATGAAAAGATGAGCTTGTTCGGCCTCTGTGCTTAAGGAAGGTGCCAGTCCTCATGAACCACTCCAGATCTAGAAAAGAGTCCAGTAGCACCTCTAAGACTAACAAAATTTGTGGTAGGATATGAACTTTTGTGAGTCACAGCTCACTTCTTCAGATACAGCTAGAATGTCAAATTTAGATCTGAAATTTAACTCTTTTTTTTGTAGCAATCTGTCAAAAACTGTACTACCCAGATGTTCCTGGGAAACCCACAAGCACATAAACATTGAGTCAGCCTTATACTGTTGTTTGTTTCCACCATCTGGTATTCAGTGGTATACTGCCTCTGCAACTGGAAGCCCCATTGGGATGTAGCAGAGTGGCAAAGAGAGAACTACAGAATAGGAAACCCCCGGCACAAGTTTTGTTTAACTACAAACTCATTAGATCAAGATGGGTAGCCGTGTTTGTCTGTCTGTAGCAGCAGAAAAGAGCAAGAGTTCAGTGGCACCTGTAAGACTAAAAAAAATTGTGGTAGAGTATGAGCTTTCGTGAGTCACAGTTCGCTTCTTCAGATACAGCTAGAACGTGAGTCCATTTGTCCTTATATCTTGGAGAGTGGAGTGATTTCAGATGCTCTGCTAGCAACACCATCAGTGGACCCAACAACATCAGCCATACCATCTCAGGTTCATATTCCTGCACATCCTCTAACGTGATTTATGCCATCATGTGTCAGCAATGCACCTTGCACCCTTTACATTGGATGAACTGGCCATTCCTTTTGTCAAACAATTAATGGACATAAAGACTGACATCAGAAATCACAACTTCCAAAAACCAAGGGGGGAACATTTTAACCTTCCAGGACATTCAGTTGCTGAACTAAAAGTAGCAGTTATCTTGCAGAAGAATTAAAAAGAGAGACTGCTGAATTGCAACTGATAACAAATCTCAAGACAATGCATTCACCTGGATTGAACTGAGACCTAGGCTTCCTGTCTCGTTACCAATGCTGATTTCTCCACCCCTCTGCATACCGCACCCAATCCAATCACGCCTGCTATTGTCATTCATCGGTTATTGTCATTTACCTGCTATTGTCATTCGGCATCTGAAATCACTCCACTTTCCAAGATATAAGGACAGATGGACTCATGTTCTAGCTGTATTGGAAGAAGTGAGCTACGTCTCACAAAAGCTCATACCCTACAATAAATTTTATTAGTACTACTGGACTACTGGACTCTACTGGTACAATTGGACTCTTGCTCTTTTCTACTGCCACAAATTCATTAGGAAGCCTTCAGGCAGCCATTCTCTCTCAGTTGCCCATCTACAATATTGTATTTATTTATTTATTCACTTTGTTTATACCCTGCCTTTATCCCTAATGGGGACCCAAAGCAGCTCAAGTTGTTTGCCTCTCTCCATTTTATCCTCAAAACAACCTGTGAGGTACGTTAGGCAGAGAGGGTGTGACTGGCCCAAGGTCATCCAGCAAGCTTCCATGAGAGAGTGTGGATTTGAACCAGGGTGTCAGGCTCTGCCAGTTAGATCCCCAGTTACTTCACTGAAGACACTTCAAGAGTCCAGTTAAAGTTTCTTTATTAGAGATCCATCAGTATTGGTGCACTCTGACAGCAGCATTGGCAGAAGTGACGTAAAGGGGGAAAGCGATGTTAGTTAAAGGGTCAAGTCCCCACCCGGGGATAAGGACCGTTAATGTTAGGTGCGCAGGGCCTAGAAGGCTGGAGGGGGTAGGGGAGGGGAAGACAGGGATGAGCTCATTTCATGTCTCAGGGAGATACGGCTTCGATCGGCACTTCAAGGACACTCTCCCAGGCCGGTCGAGAAACTGAAAGCAGCCACCTGCAAGATAAGATATTCCTAGCTACACAGTTAGACAACTAAACAGATAGTTCTTTACACATTCTCAGAGCCCCCAAATACAGTACATAGAATAATAGGCGCATACGGTAGATAAGCCGGGCGCGTTAGGCTGAGAGGGTGTGACTGGCCGAAGGTCATCCAGCGAGCTTCCATGACAGTGTGTGGATTTGAACCTGGGCCTCCTAGATCCTAATACAATACTTTAACCACTATGCTATGCTGGCTCTTGAGATAATAACACTAGGCTATCTCACAGGACTTCTGTAAGGATTGCAGTATGTTAATGTATATGAAGCACTTTGAACACAAGTGCTATATAAATGAAAGATACTACTAATAATAATAATCTATTTAGTTTTTTTTTAAAAGCCATGCAAACTGGTGATTATCACCACATCTTGTGGCAGTGAGTTCCCTAGTTATGCACTGGTTGAACCCTTGACCTACTGCTAATCAATTTCATGCAGTGTCTCAGAGCTTTATGACAGGTTACAGCTAGATCCTGTTTCTAGATTTGCCAGCACAAATTTTCAAAACCATAGGAAGGAGTAATAGACTGATTGTGATCCGTGTCATTGCAACAAAGTCGGCGCGGTTAATAAAATGGCAGGCCCATGCTGCCAGAGGAATGGCTGGCAGCCTTCCTAGAAGATCTGTTAACCCCCTCCCCCAATTTTGGAGGGGTTTCCTAAGTGTACCTGCCCTTGAACAAGATGGCTGGGATAACTCCTCCTCAAAAATTTAACATTAGCAACCACCAAATCGAACCCTGATATTAAAAGTTACAAAACTGGTGCGGCAGGAAAAAGGGGAGGGAGGCTGTCCCTGGCCTGGCAAGAAAAGTGCTGAAAAAGTTAATCTAAATCCTATCTTCAGGTGAGTCACTGTGGCAAAACTTGCCTTAAGGGACTTGACCAGGTGTGTCCCAAGAGGCAGTGCCAGAGCCTTTGTGGTCGATTTTGGATGGCGTGTCCCTCTCAAGTAGATTCTAGCCTCCGCTCAAACTGCTGTCAGTCAAGGCATAAACTGTGCACCTGATGCCGATGGAGATGCTGGTTGACTGTCAGCTTGTTCTCCTCCCTTGAGCCAAGCCCTGTTCTCTGCCTCCGCTCCTCTTTACCAAGAACGAGGGATGGGGGAGTGGAGAAGAGGCTCCAGATCAGCTTTGTTTTCTCCTCCGACTCCACCCTGATTCTTATTCTCTCTCTCTCTCTCTCTCTCTCTCTCTGTCTCTCTCCTTGTCTCAGTTTCTCCAGCAGCCTATTGTATGTGTCCAGACACATCCTTTCTCTAACCACACGCAATATCTGGCTACAGGGGAAGCTGGAACGGGCTCCTCCCACTGCCTTATTCCTTTCTTCTTCACCAGGGCTTCTAGTTGTGGCCAGATGGGGAAGGAAAACATGCATTGGGAAAAGGTGGGAAAGGCTTGGCTAGGGGTGGGCCCATGTGGCCACAGATCCTAACCCATGCAAAGAAGGGTGGGAGTTATTGCTTTTTCCTGCCAAGGGCACCATTCATCCACCGGCATCCTTGGCAAAGGCACTGGCACGAGGAGGCAACTTGGTTGCCCGTGAGGCTGTTCAAAGATGTGTACCCACCTGCCACGGTGCATAGCCAAAAAAATGTTACATCCATCACATGCAGGGAGGAATTGCTTTACACGCTTCAGTCATTCCCAGCTGAATATAGGGACATGTTTGAAACACCCCATTTCTCAGTCCAGCGATGACGTACCCGAGTTCTCTCCCCACCCCAGGAGAGGGGGGTTGGCCATTAAGGCTACCAGGAAAAGTGGTAGTGGGCTGATGACCTGGGGGCACCCCCCCCCCCAACAGGGCCATCCCAGTCCAGAGTGAGGAAAGACTTGCCTTACAAAGTGTGGCTTCACACAAGGTGGGCTGGAGCCTCTACCACTCCAAAGTGACGGCCTTTACCTCATGCAAGGCTGGTATGAGCCAGGAGATACTGCTGCTGCCGCCATTGCTATCCACTGGCCCCTTGCCTCATGTGAGGTGGGTGGCCTGCTTTTCCTACCCCTTCTCCCTGTCACCGGGCAGGGTTGTGAACAGCCCAGGCAAAAAGCCCTGTTCCAGAGCCATTTTTGTCTCCCATTCTCCCCTGCCAGTTCCTTAAGGATGGCTGAAGGCTGCGGAATCCATTTTTTCAGCGGACAGTTCTCCATTGATTTAGAATAGTGATTCCCAACATGGTGCCCAGATGAGCTATAACACCTGCGAATGTGTTTTCTGGTGCCCACTTGCTTCGTCCCCAAAGTATCTCCCCCAAAGTAAAGAGGACAATCCTGGTATTCTTCTGCTCCACTGGTGTAGGAGTTTCTTCAGGATGGCCTCAGGGAGCACTCATCAGGAATGGCTACCTCCATTGTAGGCAGATGCCTGCCAGCGGTTTATGACTGGACTGAGCCCTCATGGTAGCCAGTTTGTGATTGGCCCTGTTCTCCAGGGCAGCCATTTTGTTGTGGCATTTACTACTACCCATTTTCAAAATGTACAGACTGCCTCCAGGTTTATTTAGACGCCCAGAGGGTGCTTAAACATGTGCTAGAAAATAACATAAACTGGCTTTTTGTCAACAGATGAAAATATACTAGGGCAGCTGCAATATGTGGTATAACAAGTGGTGCACTGCCATGGTGCCTTAGTGTCCATAGACGTGAAGTAACAAGGATGAGTTTGAGAGACAAGATGCATCCATTTACCACTCAGAGATATGCTTTTGTCTGACTTGGTTCTGAATGCACAGCAGGGTTTTTTTTTAGAGTTTCCACATGGCATCATGAGGCATTCCTGCTTTCCAGCTTTCTCCCTACATTGCTGCAATCTTTCCACATCCTGCTTTGCTACGACTTGTTTTGGAAAGATGGGAGGCAAAGAGGGATGAAAGGACAAGAAAGTGCACATTTCCCCTGGTTCTGCCCACACGGACAACATTTTCTCTATCCCAGTTCTTTACAGTTGTCATTCCACTTTCCACTCCCCTGCCCATGCCACCTTTTTAAGGGTTTTTCCCCCTTAATGAGTAATTGACATATATCACTATAGCATTGTACTACTACAGAGATATGTCAACTGCCAATTGACCAGGGTTTCACAGGAAACTGCCTGGATGAATGTGTCACACCTATGCTTCACCCATTGCGTTGGCTCTTAATTTGTTTCCAGGTTCAATTCAAAGACTTGGTTTTGACTTTGAAACCCCCCATTGGCCTGGGTCCAAAGAATCAGGAGAATCTCCTCCATTCAATGAACCTGCCTGAGATTTGATTTCAGCTAATGTTGCAACTGTATGATTGGATGATGGGCGCTTGTGACAGGACTTTATCCAGCCACTGCCCCAAGATGGTGGAACTCCCTGCCACAGGAAGTGCAGCTATCCTGGTTTTCTGGCGTAATTTATAAATTTGCCTATTTTACAATAGTCAGAGTGAGTAATATTTCCTCAAACTGTGTCCTTCCTTCTGCTGATTCCATAAAATATAGACTGCAACCTCCTTGGGGGCAGAGACCTGTCTGTTTTGATTGTTTTGGCCTACGTCATCCTGTGAGGCGTGGCAAGTACAGTTATTTTATTTAAATCAGTCACACCAGAAGCTGCCTTCTACAAAATCAGACCATCAGTCTATCAAGATCAGTATAAATGACATAAATAATATTGTCTATTCATACTGGCAGAGGTTCTCTGGGGTCCCAGACAGAGATTTTTCACATCACCTCCAACTGATCCTTTTAATTGGAGATGCCAGGGATTGAACCCTGCGTGACAAACAGATGCTCTTCCACTGAGCCACAGCCCCTCCCCATTTCTCATGTGCTTGAGGCAACTCATGGTCACAGACAGCCTTTAATAAAATGTATTTATTAAAAGTCAATCAAATGCAAAAATGGAAAATAGATTCAAACCATAATCCTCTGCACTAGAAATGGGCATGAACCTGGAAAATTCTGAACTGTGCGGTTCATGGTTCATTGCATTTCACAAACCACGAACTTTTGTGAACTTGCCCCGGTTCGCAAACCGGTTCATTTGGTTCGTGAAAACGTCATTTCTAGGTCAGCAGAAGGTCTGCAGAAGGTCTGCAGAGGGCGCATCCCCCCGTTACCTAGGAAACTAATTGATTGGCACCAGGCAGTCTGCACTGATGAACCAAACTACAAACCAAACATGAGAAATGAGCTCCCACAAACTGCCGGTTTGTGAACCACGGACTGGCCCGGTTCGTGATGAACTTTGGTTCATGCCTGCCTCTATTCTGCACATTTACTTGGGAATAAACTCTACTGCATGGTATTTTTCAGCCCTGCCTTGACAAGGGGCTCTACATTCCCTGTCCAATGATATCAAAAATTTCTGAGAGGTCCAGACGAATCAAGGTTTCTTTCAGCATTTTTCTGGGACCGGAGGAAAGTGCACTCCTAGAAAAGGGCTGAAAAAATGAAAGCCAAACAGCCTACTACCATTTTGAAAATGGAAATGTCTAGAGTCAAGGGGGAAAGCCTCCAGAGTTTGGTGAGTGGGCTGTCCCTTTACCGTCATGTGGAAAGGGCACCGGATTGGAAGTCAAATTAAGTGAAGTCTCTGTCTTGAGGAGCTTATGATGTTTATGACTTCTTCATACTGTCAAAAGATGCCTGATACAAAGCTGGACAATTGATTTCTCAATAAGTAGAATAAAGGTCATTTGTTAGGGATCTGGGATTGAGTCTGGGACCTTTTACCTTAGTGGCAAGCCCTGGGATCCTGCCCTAGAACTGAGAGAGACAAATCTGTTGATTAGCCATCCCTTTCTAAAGTCTCTCTCTGCCCTTTGGAGCCTGTGTGTTCTTTCATTTAAATGCATCAACATGCCCTGTTATCTTTATGACTTGTGCTTGGGAATGTTTTATAACATGAACTCTAGAAGCTGTCTTACACTGTATCAGACCCTTGGTCTATCAAGGTCAATATTATCTATTCCAGGAGCTCCCAACCTTTTTGAGCCTGCAGGCACATTTGGAGTTCTGACATGATGTGATGGGCGCAGCCACAAAATGGCCACCACAGGAGGCGGAGCCAGCCACAAAACAGCTGCCACAGCTTAGCTTTAGTCACACAGTGAAGATCCTTGTGCGAGGGCTGTGGTTATCGAAGGCTTGTGCTGCAGTGGAATTGTATGGTCTTGGAGGTGCTGCTGGACTCTTTTTGATTTTGCTACTACAGACTAACATGGAAAACTCCTTTGAACCTTTACACAAGCAAACTGATCCCCACATCAAAAGGAGCTGTTTGCATCTCCATATCAAAGGAGTTGTTTACATCCCTCCTCTCCTCCTCCCCTCCCCTCTCCTCCTCTATATTTGACCAGTTTCTTTCTGCCCTCCATGCATCTGACGAAGAGAACTGTGATTCTCGAAAGCTTATGCTACCATAAAATTGGTTAGTCCTAAAGGTGCTGCTGGACTCTTTTTGCTTCTGCTAAAGCAACGTTTTTAAAAATCTGCACAGCCAATCTAATCTCCAATGGCCAATCAGAAGCTATGCTTGGCAAAAGCCACACCCACTTTCAAAAAACACTTGGCGGGCACCAGGAAAGGGGTTGGTGGGTGCAATTGTGCCCATGGGCACCATGTGGGGGACCCTGATCTACTCTGACAGGCAGTGACTCTTCAGGGTTCCAAGAGGGTCCCAAGAGGAGATCTTTCATCTCAACTACTACTGGAGCCTTTTAAGATGGCGACTGAGCCTTTTAAGATAGGGATTGAACCTGGAATAGGGTTGACAACCCTATTCCCAGAATTACAACTGATCTCCAGGCTAGCGATCAGTTCCCCAGGAGATAAGTTGCTTTGGAGGGTGGACTCTATGGCAATACACCCTAATGAGGTCCCTCCTCTCTCCAAACTCCACCCTCTCTTGGCTCTGGCCCCAAATCTCCACGAATTTCTTAACCTGGAGCTGGCAATTCTAACCTGGAATCTCCTGCACGCAAAAGAACCCCTGAACTGCAGCTCCTACGCTACCATTTGATGCTGCTTTTACTGGGTGGTGGTTTTATGACTGCATGATTAGATCTTTTTTTTTTTTACTGGTAGGATTAATGGGCTTAATTGTTTTATCGTGTTTGATCTTGCGTTTACAGTTTATCATTAGCTGGCTCAAGGAGAACTATGGAGAGGCAGTGTGCAGCTCTGCTGAACTAAATAAAAATATTTACAACACGGCCATGTTAAAAGGGGGTGCTTGAGACTGGGGAAATGCCATGGGGAGGAACAAAAAATTAGATCCACTCCATGGGCCCTGATCCTATTCATCTCCCTTTCACCTCCATCATGGCTGCTTTCAGGGCTTTTTTTCTGGGGAAAGAGGTGGCGGAACTCAGTGGGTTGCCCTTGAAGAAAATGGTCACATGGCTGGTGGCCCCGCCCCCTGATCTCCAGGCAGAGGGGAGTTTAGATTGCTGAGCGGCACGGAGGGCAATCTAAACTCCCCTCTGTCTGGAGATCAGGGGGCGGGGCCACCAGCCATGTGACCATTTTCAAGAGGTTCCGGAACTCCGTTCCCCCACGTTCCCCCTGAAAAAAAAGCCCTGGCTGCTTTTACAAAAAAATGCAAGAAAGATTAGCTGAAACCCTCAAAGATCTTCTGCAACTTGTCAGATTTGCTCTTTCCACCAAGACCGTTCTGTTTGGTCTCTATAAACAGCAGAAGGGCTCTGTTGGCAGGCAGTGACATGGCGATGACAGTCCTGGTCAGGCAGGCGAATGAGCTGTTGACGGAGCGGCTGATGTCACTGCCTCAAGCGATAGCATCGCCCAAGTCCAAGAAGATCCAAGCCAGACCTGAGACTTGTGGATGTTATTAGTGTTGTCATTATTAATAGCTTGGCAACCCAAAAAGTATACAGTGCTTTACAAAATAACACAGAGAAAAAAATATATCCCTGCCCCAAGGAACTTACCGTTGAAAGCTTGATGGTGGGACAAGAGGGAAGAGTAAAAAGCAATATCAAGAGTGGGAAAATGGGAGAGAGTCTGCTTTTGCTCTTTGCTCACAGGGAGTTGCTTAGTTCAGGTTTTGGCACGCCAGTGTCATGTGTTGCATCCGTGCAAGGCATGAAAAGTTAGTGGAGAAAAAGAGTGCCCTGCAGCCCCTCCAACTTTTCTGTTATGGCATACAGTCATTTAACACTGGGGGCTGCAAAGCGCTTCAGTGCTTGATTTCCAAAAGGAGAGGCTCCGTTTCCTCTTTCTCTCTTATAATGTGGAAGAGGGAGGGGGAATGAAATCAAGGGGCAGTATACTCAGAATAGACAAAAGAGTATACTTTTTCACACAACCCATAATTAAGCTAATTAACAGGAAGGCATTTTTATAAAGATAATAGGGCAATAGTATAATGAAATGGTTTAAGAAAGTACTTTTATAAAGAGAACAGGACTGTAGTCTGTGCATTAGGTGTGCTCTATGTGATCTATTTGTTGCACGTATAATCATTGGCCATTTTCACACGTCGTACCTTCTGCCGGAACATCACAGAAGACAGCGTCTTCGTGCGCAAAATCGCGCCAGGAAGATGCTGTCATCCGGGATTTTTGCACGAAATCGCTTCTTCCTGGCACGATTTCGCACAAGATGTTATCTTCCGCGATGACAGCGTCTTCCTGGCGCGATTTCTTGCACGAAGACGCTGTCTTCCGCGATGTTCCAGCAGAAGGTAAGACATGTGGAAACGGCCCTGCTTTTACTGTATTGTTCTGTACTTTTGTATTCTATGCTTCATTTAGACCCATTTTTCTCCCTAATGGGGACCCAAACTAGCTTATAATATTCTCCCTTCTCAATTTTATGCTCACAACAACCCTGTGAGGTAGGTTAGGTTGAGCCCAACATGTCTCTTGTGAGCTTCCATGGATTGGAATCTAGGTCACTCAAATTCTACTCCAACGCTCCAACCACCATACCACGCTGGCTTTTATTTTTGGCATCACTTGACATATCATTTCTGATACTTGTTTGCACAGTTTATTGCAATTTGCTTACATTGTTTTACAACATGGAGTCTGCCTTGAGGGCCAGTGAGAAAGGCATACTATAAATAAATTCAGAAATAAAATAAGTATGCAATGCACTGCCAAGAGACATAGGGGATGGCTAGTGGATTAGCTGCCTATGGAAAGGAATTCATGGAGGGGAAGCATACTTCAGGGCTTTTTTTCTGAGAAAAGAAGTGGTGGAACACACTGGGTATCATATGTGCGCGCATGCGCTCCTGGGACTGCATGATGATGTCACTTCTGGGAAGTGATGTCATCATGCAGGCCGTGGCTGCCCTGGGAGTGCTCCCGTGCTCCACAGGGGCCAAATTCGGGCCCAAATTGGCCTGGAATGCACCACTGCTGTGTGGGAGAGCACTCCCCTGTGCAGCAGTGGCCCAATCTTGGCTGTTTTGGGCCCAAATTGGGCTGAATCAGGCCAAAGATGGCCCGAATTGGGACAGAATCGGCCTGGAACAGACCACTGCTGCGTGGGGGAACCCTCCCCCACCTGGCAGCAGCCCAATCCTGGCCATTTTGGGCCTGAATTGGGACAAAATGGGCCCCAAACGGATGAAATGGCCCAAATCGGGCCCAAATTGGCCTGGAACAGGCCACTGCTGTGCAGGGGAACCCTCCTCCACCTGGCAGCGGCCTGATCCTGGCCCTTTTGGGCCCTTTTGGGCCAAAATGGGCCCCAAACAGGCAGGATTAGGCCTGAATCAGCCTGGAATGGGCTGCTACCATGCAGAGGAACCCTCCCCCACCTGGCAGTGGCCCAATCCTGGCCCATTTGGGCCCAAATTGGGCCAAAATGGGCCCAAAACAGCCAGGATCAGGCCTGAATCAGCCTGGAATAGGCTGCTGCCACATGGGGGAACCCTCCCACACCTGGCAGCAGCCTGATTTTGGTTGTTTCGGGCCCATTTTGGCCATTTTGAGCTGAAATGGGCCCAAAACGGCTGAATACCCACCAGTCATGTGGGTATTTAAAGAGGTGCCGGAACGCAGTTCCACTGCGTTCCAGCTGAAAAAAAGCCCTGCCTTCAACAGCTGTTATCCATGATAGCTAAAAAGGGCCTTCAGATTAAGAGGCAGTATACCTGTGAATGTTAGTTGTTTGGGGTCTAATCAGAAATGCCAGATACAAGTCCTGCGAGTTGATTTACCAGGGAAATCTGGCTGACCTTTAATCGGATGCAGCAGGGCTCTTCTTGTGTTCTTACTGGCCTTGAGAGCTAAATGGAGCCTCCAGGTTCAGAGGCAGTATACCTTGGAATGTTAGATGCCATGCTGGTCTAAATGGTCTTTTGGTCTAATCCCGCAGTGCTTTTCTGACGTTCTTATTAACTGTGATAAATGGAACCTCCATGTTCAAAGGCTGTCCACATGTGCTTAACAATCAACTGTTGCTAAGATTCATTCCAGCAATCTGGTGAAAAAGCTTTATTGCTATCGCCAAAAGTAAGAGTTCGGTGGTTTCAATTTTATCCAGTGGTCAAAAGTCACTCTGCTCATGCTCAGAGTCACTGTTATCATTTTATCTCCCCCCTCCCCTAGAACCACCACCTGCTTTGGCTTTGTCTTTATCTTGGGACAGCGTGTCGCCATGTTGCTTGGTAATGGATTTTCCTGCTTTTGCAATTGTACAAATTCTAGGAAAGCAAATAGACCATTCTAGTTACAGGGTCTTGGTTGAACATCTGCAGAAGGAAGTTTCATGACCATTTACTGTAAATGCAACCTAGGGTTTCAATTCAAAGCCACCCAGAGCTAAAAGCCGTGTCTCCCAACCAGCTTGACATTCTGCGAGTTGATGCAGAGATGCCTCTGTTTCTGCCTCTGCAAGACATCTTTCCTCCCCCCTTCTACAAGCAGCCGGGCTTTTTTCTCAAGCTACCTGGAGCAAATTGCTCCATGGGTTAACCTGGAGGAGGAGAATGCCCTGCCTCTGTCTGGGGACTCAGGCTAGAAGAGACAGGGCCAATTTCTGTCATACTCCCTAGCTGATTTCTGGCCTCCCTGGGTGGCCTTGGCCACGTCACTTAGCCTGACCTACCTTGCAGGGATAATGCAAGATAAGAACAGATTGCACCCTGCCCAGTGCCCTCAGGACAGGGTGGGAAAGGAATACTTGTAAGAAGGTTCCAGATCATCTTCCCTGAAGGGGTTTTCATTGCAAATTTTTCTGGAGTTTGAGGCGCGCGGGTTGTCATACCTTCTCTCCAGCCTCTGCATTTTTCCTCTCCTTTGCTGGGGCATGCTTCCACCCAAGGGAAGCGTCTTCCCTGCTGTGCTGGAATGTTCCCATGAGGGAACCAACCTCAGAGTTGCATGCCCAGAAGAGATGCTGCCGTGTGTTGCGAACTTTAATGATGCTATCGTCTTGGGCTGGCTGGGTGTCAGAGACTTCCTGAATTCTTGCTTTCTGTTTTGCCACTGTTGACATTCCAGGGAACGAAATCAGATGGCATCTTATCCCTTGAACATATGAATGAAACTACCCAATACTAGGCAAGCCTACTGGCCTGTCTAGCCCAGGATTATTTATTGTGTGACTTGCAATAGTCCTCTCTGCGCACATCAGATCCTTTTAAGTGAGAGATGCCCAGGATTGAACCGTAGACCCCTGTCTTGCAAAGCATGTGCTCTGCCTCTAAATTATGGGACCTCCTCTCTGGGCAGCCACAGATATGTGACAGATCACTGCCCTGTGCTGTACTCTCTCGTGTTCTCTTCCATCACTTGCCTCTTGAGATGGGCACAACTTAACAGTCTCCCCCACCCCTCTCGATTACCGAACAGAACAATGCTGGTCATTTTGCCGTAAGAACTGTCTTGCTGGGTCAGACAAAAAGTCCAGCTAGTGCAGAATACTGAAGCTGCTTTCCACAAATGATACAAAATTGAATTATTCAGAAGGGCTTTTTACTCAGGTAATAGGGCAGTGCTGTAAGAAATGGCTCAGAGAGATGCTTTGGTAAAGGGGCGGTTACCGTAGGCCATATTACTAGGGATTGTCTGTTGATGTAGATATGCTCCTACTGGGAGTTTCCGCATTGTTGAATACATTGTCAGTAAAATCCTAAACAGAATTACTCCAGTCTAAGCCCAGTGATTTCAATGGGCTTAGACTGGAATAACTCTGCTTAAGATTTCACTAACCAACTTTACTGTAGTATAAGCTTTCGAAATCAAAGAGAGTCCAGTAGCACCTTTAAGACTAACCAACTTTATTGTAGCATAAGCTTTTGAGAATCGCTTATGCTACAATAAAGTTGGTTAGTCTTAAAGGTGCTACTGGACTCTTTTTGATTTTGCTACCACAGACTAACACGGCTAACTCCTCTGGATCTATAAGCTTTCAAGAATCACAGTTCTCTTCATCAGATGCATCTGACAAAGAGCACTGTGATTCTCGGAAGCTTATGCTACAGTAAAGTTGGTTAGTCTTAAAGGTGCTACTGGACTCTTTTCTATTTTGCTACTACAGACTAACACGGCTACCTCCTCTGGATCTAAGATTTCACTGTGTCATATTACATATGGTTTTTTCCCCAGCATTGTTTCATCTCTGTAGTTTGATTTATGTTTATTTTCAAAAGCCCCATCCATTGAATGGGTTGATGTACACTGTGCAATCTGCCTTGAGTCTCAGTGAGAAAGGTGGACTACGAACGAACGAACGAACGAACGAACGAACGAACGAACGAACGAACGAACGAACGAACGAACGAACGAACGAACGAACTAACTAACTAACTAACTAACTAACTAACTAACTAACTAACTAACTAACTAACTAACTAACTCTGTTTCTGACAGTGGCCAACCAAGATGACTCTCTGAAGCAGGAGAAGGCAACAGACTTCTACTGTTTGCCCCCCTGCATTTGATATCCAGAGGTGCAGTGCCTCTGAAAATGCAGGTTCCATGTAGCTTTTATGGCTGGCAGCCATGCACCGATCTCTCCACCTCCACAAATTGATCTAATCCTTTTTAAAACCCATCTAAGCGAGTGGCCGTTCCATCACCACACCTTTGTGGCACTGAATTCTATCTTTTAATTATGCCTTAGGTGAGGATGTGCTTCCTCCAGTCTGTCCTAAATTTCCTGCCGATCAATTGCCCTGACTACTAATATTAGGAAAGAGGGGAAAGAATTTCTCCCTCTTGCAGATGCTGCTGCTAGTCAGAGTCGGCTATGTGGTCCAACTCAAGGCAGCTCCATGTGTTCCTATCCCCCCTGGCCTCTGCTTTGTTTGCTGGCTGTTTTAACAGCTCCCACATGGGAGGTTGTGCCAATTAATTTTATTTTGTTCGCCCTGTGGGTGCTCCTCTTATAAGCAAGGAGATCAGGGAAAGTGGTTCACATTTTGCTGACATAGAAAAGGCTTCTTTGGGAGCCAGTGGAACCTGTTCGGCTCTTATTCTCCCCCCTCCCCATTTCTTTATTCCTTTCTGACTTCTCCCCACCTCCCAACTGGCAGACCAAAAAGATACTTAGGTGCACAAGCAACTAGACATTCCGTATCTAGAACCACTTTGGAGAAGGAATGCACTCCTCGTTTTCTCTGATGCCAGTTAGCAAAAACCTGAATTCTATTTTTTAAAAAAATCCTACCATTCAGTGTTCATCTAAGTAGTCCTTACCAGTCTTAATGGCGGTTTGGATTGGTAGCGTTTTTGCATATGTGGAGTTTTGGGGGGGAAATCCTGATATAAGCGTTTGAATCACTCAGTGCTAGGCAAAACTGACTTATCAATTACTAGTTCACATCTGATCAGCCTAGTCACATACAATATATTTAACTGTCAAAGACGTTCAGTGTGAACTTCGTGGCATCCATATTTATTTATTTACTTCATTTATACCCTGCCTTTCCCCCCCAGTGGGAACTCTAAGTAGCTTACATAATTCTCCTCTCTTCCATTTTATCTTTACAACAACCCTGTGAGGTAGGTTAAGCTGAGAGAGAACAACTGAACTAAGGGTCTCCCAGCAAATTTCTATAGGAGAATGGGCATTCAAACTTGCATGTTCCAGATCCCAGAGACAAAGCGGTTTTCCTTGGGGCAAGATTTGATCAAGACCACAGTTCCGTCTCTCAGCCACAATGCCACACCAGATCTCAGCAATCTGCCGCCCTTTGCGTTCGGCTAAGAATATGCACAAAGTGCTAAGGAATGGTTACAAAGGACTTTGTGATTTCAAAGGGCAACGGTGATGATTAAAAGGTGGGGCAGAATGCATGGAGACCATTACCTGAGCAGCATTAATTCCCCTTAAGACTGGCATAACGTTTGCCAGAAGGTTGTTGGAGTATGTATGTGTCTTCCCTGTTCCCAGCTCCTATTGTTCCAAACCCATGCCTTTTAAAAAAAAACACTGCAAGATATGTGTGTGTGTTTGTGGATGGGGGTGGCTTACAGAAAGGGAAGAATTTGTGGAATCCCTGCCAAATATAGGTCCATTTAACTGTTCTTTGGATAATGGGGCAGAGAGGCTGCTGGGAGACAGCTTGCACAGTTGGAGTTGCCCTAAAGAGCAGCAAAGGGATGTCTGTGTGTACCAATGTGGATTGTGGACATGACACTGGGGTGGTGGCGGAAGGTTTTTTGTTTTTAACTTTTTCCACTGTGCTCTTTCCATCCCCTGATTGAAAATGGCCCTCTGTTTAGCCCTGGCAGGGAACTAAGAGAGGAGCCTGTGTGACTTTGAAATATGAAAATGCAATTTCACCATGGAGTGGAGGGGAATGTATATTTTTAAGTGATGTTTTATAAGGTCTGGTGCAGAAGAGATTCAAGTCCCTGACTGAGATCAAATCGCATCTCCGTTATGAATTCACTTGGTGGTTGGAGGGCCATGAGAACAGACCCCATGGTGGGTGTGGGTGGGGAGAGCCAATCAGATCAAGGCTGCAGTACCGGAGAGAAGTTGAACCCTTTCCCCAAGTGCCACTTTCCTGATCTAAACTGCATAACCACCCCCCTCCCCCCACCGGCTCTTATCTGCTCTTCATCTACCTGTTTATTTTCCCTATCCAGGCAATAACAGCTGGTGTGTGTGAGAGAGAGAGGGGGAGGCACAAGTGGAAAAGGTTAAAAGTTCCCTCCCTCTGGGGCTATGGTCCCAGTCAGGGGTGGCGCCAGGGTTTCTGGCACCCGTGGCTGCCCCTACGAGTGCGCGCATGAAGCGCACGTGCCCCCGGACTTCATGATGACGTTACCATGCAGCAAGCCGGCCCCATTGGCTAGCAGGCAGCTGGGACAGAGTGCAGAGGCTGCCCACACTCCCAGTCAGGCTCGGCGGGTGGCTAGGGAGGTTCCGTATGCTGCCCCGGATGCCTGCCGCACCTGACCTGCGGCTGCTGCACCCGGCCAGGGGTGTATGTTGGTGGCAGTGGCGGTGTGGGGCTCTGCTGGCTGCAGCAGCTGCAGGCCAGGTGCAATAGCTCCGCGGCGCATGCCCCTGCCCCTGGCGTCCCCTCTGGCGCCTCAGCGCTCGAGGCGGGGGCTGTACCTGCCTCAATGGGCACGCCAGCCCTGGTCCCAATCTGATTCCAAGTTGCAAACCTCAAGTTTTCAAATTCTCAGGGTGGAGCCTGGGAGGGTAGGGGTTGGGGAGGGGAGGGACTTCAGCAGGGGATGCCATACAGTTCATCCTCCAAAGCAGGCATTTCTCCAGGGGACCTGATCTTTGTAGTCTGGAGATCAGTGTAATTCCAGGAGATCCCCCACCTCAAGGTTTGCAACCCTAGTAGGGGCTGGCTTTCGATTTTTAAGAGCAGCACAGGAAATCCAGAATCAGACATCCTGCCATCTCATCTAGCTTTGCTCATGGCCAAATCCTTTTCTCTGAGCCTAATTCTTCTCGTGTGCAAGATGGGGATAACAAGACAGATCCTCCTTGCAGGGCTAATTATTCAGTTAATGTCTGCAAAGTATTTCCAGGACACATGAAATACATGGTATACTTACATTCTGAGAGCATGCCTATACCACACGGATGATTTAAAATTATTTAATATGGCATTTCCCCTCCCTGGGCCACTAAGGCTGCCACCTAAAGCCACTTCATCATAAGGAAAACATTGCAAGATCAGAAGAAAATTATATCTGATAGGAACAGTACTTTATTAAAATATATTGTCTTTATAATGATTTAATCTTTTTCAAATGACCATCCTTGGGTCCCTGGGGGGGGGGTCTGTGAACACACACACACACACACACACACACACACACACACACACACACACACACACACACACACACACACACACACAATCTCTTGTGAAGGCCTTGGGTCTCCTTTGCATCCCGTTATGAGGCAAAAGGGGCTATCTGCTGGTGGCCCTTAAGCTGCTAAAGTTTGAAAACTGTTATAATATTTTAGGCTTTTTTTGGTGTTTTTTAAAATCCCACCCAGATCCAAAGTGGCTTATGTCATTTTCTTCTCTATTTAAGTTAAAAGCATGTGACAGGCCCATGATCACCCAGCAAGCTTCTATGGCAAATGGAGGAATTTGAACCTGGGTTTCCCACATCCTAGACCCACACTCTAACCACTGCACCACAGTTATGATGCATCTCTTCCATGGCTTTTTCTGATTACATAAGAAAAGAGCAAGAGTCCACTAGTGCCTATAAGACTAATAAAATTTGTGGTTGGGTATAAGCTTTCATATCTGAAGAAGTGAGCTGTGTGATTCACAAAAGTTCTACTGGACACTTACTCTTTTCTACTGCTACAGATAAACTAACACGGCTATCCATCTTGATCTGATTACATCAATAAAATTTGCTTCTTGAAATAAGGTACAGGTAGCAAGTCTACAAGGAGAACTGTCTGGGAAGGGCAGCGTTTGGTGAGGGAAGGGACCTCAGCAGGGTATAATGCCATACAGTCTGCCCTCCAAAGCAGCCATTTTTTCCAGGGGAATTGATCTCTGTTGCTTGGTGATCCACTGTAATTCTTGGAGATCTTCAGGCTCCACCAGGAGGTTGGCAATGCCAGGGCTTTTTTTCAGGGGGAACGCGGGGGAATGGAGTTCCGGCACCTCTTGAAAATACTCGGCAATAGGGCTTGAAAATAATAATATTTCAAAGAATCCCGTGTGTTTCTTCCTCATTTTCCTCTTGAGAGTTCCACCTCCTCTTTTCCCAGAAGAAAAACAACAACAGGGCAACGCTATGACCATTCTGCCATACAATCTCTAGGCAACAGAGCTAAAATTTCTGCACACAAGCACATAATGTCTTGTCCCCCCCCCCAAGATTTAGCGGAAGGTGGGGGGGCAGTGGAAATGGTGAGCTAGGCTGAGAAAACTGATGAGTTCATTTTGAACCGCCCACCACCCACTGCGCCTATACCGGCTTTGTGCCCTCTGATGAGTCAATGCAATGGGGGATTTAGGAGACTTAAGCCTCATAATTAATGTAAACTTTGCCTCAAACAGTTGGCAGCCACCAGTCCCCCTCCTCCAGGTATTTTATCTGCGCCGTATTGTTCTTTGGGCCTTTCCCCCCCTTATTTTTCCGCTCAAGGGCTCAGGGGAGGTGATATCAGAGACATCTTTTTAAATGGCAGCTTTTTAGCGTCCATGTTCCTCTGCTTACTGCTAGGCCAAAGGGTCTTGAATCTGAGATGTTTTGAGCATACTCTCTGCCTGTCTCTTATTACCATAGTGACAGTACTCCTTTTTCAGAGGGGGTACCACTGGTATTTGGGGTAAATTGCTGGGCTTGTTTTTGCCATTTGAGGATGTCTTAAGATTGTTAGTGTGAGATTCTACAGCCAGTATATTACAGAGTCAGACCAAGATCTGAGGGCCAAGTTACAAGTGACAAATGACACAGGTTGGACTCTTGTCAGCTTCCCTCAAGTTTTGATGGGAAATGTAGGTATCCTGGTCTCGCAGCTTGGCTCTCTGACTGCTGTCCAATGGACTTTTCAACTGTCACTTGTCCAACATTCCGCCAAGCTGCCTACATTTCCCATCAAAACTTGAGGGAAGCTGACAAGCGTCCAACCTGTGTCATTCGTCACTTGTAGTTTGGCCCTCAGAGACCCAGGTTCAGGTTCTCACCCTGCCATGGAACCTGCTATGCTGGGTGACCCTGGGCCAGTCATACACCCTTAGCCTACCTAACAGGGTTGTCATGAGGATAAAATGGAGAAGAGACCAATATTGTAAACCCCTTTGGCTCCCTGTTGGGGTTAAAGGTGGAGTATAAATCAAGCACGTAACTAAATAAATAAACAGAGTTCTTCAGGGGTCAGGTCCCTCCCCAAAGTCTCCAGAAGTGAAATCTCTGACAGCAATGGTCGCCAACATATCTGGTCTGTCTTTCATACATAAATTGGACATGGAAATGAACAGCCAAGCAAAAATGACACAGGGGTGCTTGATTACGTCCCGTGACAGCTACCAAACGCAGGAGCTTCTGTGATACGCATCAAGGCTGTGGTGCTGGGGAATGGGTGTTTCAAACCTCCCCCTTTGCTGTTTTCCCTGCTTTTTAGCCCCCCCGGTAGGGAGAAAGACAAGCATATTCCCAGTCTTTTTATTTTTCCTATGGAAGCTAAATCAGCTGGGAAGGAGAATTTTCAGTCAGGGAAACAAACAGCCACTGGGGGTGGTGAGGTGGGAAGAGTTAACCCTTATATTAAAGGTGATGGTGAGTGTTATGTATTGCTTGAGTAGAACGAAGGCTCCTGAGGCCTACAAGGCTATTGGTGTTTGGGTGCTGGCACGGCCAATCAGAACTGTTGCTTTGTAGTCCAATCGCTGTGCTCAAAAGTAGGTACTTGTATATAGTTCATGCAAACGAAGGATTCTAGCTGCTTACATTGTATTGGTTGTTGTAAAAGCGGGTGTGGTTTCTACAAGTATAAATTGGTTACTGTTGAGCCCGAGTCTTCAGTCTGTCTGCTTCCAGTCTCCAATAAAGATGTTTATTATAATAAAGAACGGTTAATCTCAATATACAATAGCGAGTTCTTCTGTCCCTCCAGAATCACATTTAAATCAGCCCTTAGAATGCAAAAATCCTGTAAAGTAGGGATCTCAGGTGCCCACTAGTGGCAGGCAATCTTCCAGTGGTTTACTTGCTTGCTCGCCAGTAGTTGGCGACTAGGGTTCCCAAGGTGCCCGCCAGTGGCAGACAAACTCCTAGGGATTTGCCCCCTCATCCCTCAATCGCCCAGCGATCGGCAGGAGGAGGCATACTCCCGGAGGTTGCCAGCCACTGGCAGGCACCTCAGGAGTGTATGACATGCACGTGCTTCCAACCTGCGCAGCAATGTCACTTCTGGAAGTGATGTCGTTACACCACCCTCAGGAGTGTTTCCGTGTTTAGTTTGGGGTCGAATCAGTCCCGTGCAGAGTGTGGGAGTGCTTGTGCAGCCGGCGTGGTGACATCACTTCCGAAAGTGGCATCATCACGTTGGTTCTAGGGTGTGTGCATGCAAAGCGCACGTGCGAAAGAAGACCTTGTGTTCAACATAAGGTAAGTGCCAGGTACTCTACCCTCCCGACAGGAGGTGAGGGGTACCTGGCAACTCTGCTGGCAACCTGCAGGAGGTTTTGGGCTGCCTGCCACCAGCAGGCATCCAGGAATACACATGGTGCACATGCTTCCAGAGAATGCGATGACATCACTTCTGGAAATGACGACGTTGCCCCAGCCATGGGAGTGCTCCTGTGTTTTGTTTGGGGCCGATTCTCAAAGCACTCCCATGGTTGGCAAGATGACATCACTTCCGGAAGTGATGTCATCACACAAGTGCTGGAAGCATGCACAAAAAAACACACAGAGAAGGCATGAAGTAAACGCCAGGTCCTCCCTTCCCACCAGAAGGGTATAGGGACCTTGCAACCCTACTGTAAAGTCCCAAATTCTTCCTGGTCCCAACCATAACCTACTGACAGAGTTGCAAAATGCAGGAGCAGGAGCCTGGGAATTAAGAGGTGGAGCTTTAGGAGACGGGGGCCTAGTGGGGGCCTGGTGGTGGCAGAGGACAGCACCTGGTAGTAGGGTAGCCAGGTACTCCTCACCTCCCATTGGGAGGGTATTGTCCTGGCACTTACCTTGTGCTGGGCACCAGGTCTTCTTTCACATATGCGCAAAGCACGCACATGCACCCCGGAGCCAGTTTGATGACATCACTCCCAGAAGTGACATCACCACACCAGCTGCACGAGCACTCCCACGCTCCACACGGGGCCAATTTGGCTCATTTGGGGCCCAAATCGGCCCCAAACGAAGCACGGGAACCCTCAACGATATCACTTCCAGAAGTGGCATCACTGCGCTCGTTGGGAGCACGTTCGCGGCACACATTCCTGAGGTGCCTGCCAGTTGCTGGGTGATCAGCGGACAAGGGGCCAAATCCCCAGGAGTTTCGCCGCTACCAGCGAGCACCTGAGAACCCTACCTGGTAGGCCAGAGGGCAGAACTGGGCTGTGCAGGGTGATCTGACAGGCATGGGGCTGGAGCCAACAGTACTAGCTCATGTATTGAATTGAAGATAGCCCGTGCCTCTTGATACCAGCCGAGATATTACTATTTTCTCTGAAAAGAAGGCAGCTAAGATCCTGAAATTTCAGGTCAAACCACCAAGCTGGCCAACTCTTTCTACTGGATCTTGCTGTGACTCCACTCCCTGATCACCATATTCCATCTTGGCCCTCCAGGTGGTGGCTAGAGATATCCTGGAATTGCAACTGATCTCCACACATAGGGGATCACTTCCCCTGGAGAAAATGGCTGCTTTGGAGGGTGGACTCTATGGCATATCCTTCTGAGTTCCCTCCCCATCCCAAACCCCACTGTCCCCAGGCTCCACCCCTCCAAATCTTCAGGAATTTCCCCACTTGGAGTTGGCGACTCTACTCCATCTATTGGGGTGGTAGAGCACCTTTCCAGAGTCAATTTGGCCTCCCAATCTGCACTTGAGAAGGTGGATGAACATACTAAGGCCCAAATTATTAGACTGAGACTCCTTGATAGGATCTTCTGAAGTTTAGTTAAATAGGTAAAAAGCAGCCAACGGGAGGCTGGATTTGGATAAGGCTCTGGTAGAGAACCAGAGGGACTTATTCCTTCCCCATGCCATTCTCCATGTAATCCTCTCCCACCAGCTACTATTAGATCTAATTGGGGAAACAGAAAGGTTCATACAGAGAGTTGCCAGACAGTCTCCAACCAAAACCCAGACCCTGGGGAGGAGAGGCCCCCAGTACTCACATTATGAATGATCTTCACTGTCACACTTTCTGTGCACACTCCTGGCCCCAGTGTGATGACATCACTTCCGGAAATGACATCACCACACCAGGCTGCACAGGCCTCAGCACCTGAGTCTCTGGAGCTGCATAGCTAGGGGCCCGTAGTGGGGAGCTGGCTCAGCCAGCCCAGCCCTCCTGGGTGCACCACTTGATAGGGAGCAGAGAAGTGGGAATAGTGTGGGCCCAGCCTGCACGTGGCGCCAGCTCCCAGGCCTACTTCTGCAGTGGTGAGTGGACTGGCTTCCTTCACACTTCGCTACTCCCTCTGTTTCCTCATCTTTCCCTTTCCTTTCTCCTCTTCTCCTCCCTCCCTTCCCATAGCCAAGTGTCCAGTATTTGGAAGACATTTCCCCCCGGACACTCCAAGAAAATACCAGACTGTCCAAGTAAAAACCATTTACCGGACAACTCTATATGCAATCTGCCTTTCCCCCTACCAGGCTACCAACCTCCAGATGGGGCCTGTAGATCTCCCAGGATTACAAATGATTTCTGGGCTATAGAGATCATCGCTCCTGGAGAAAATGGCTGCTTTGGATGGGGAATTCTATGGCATTATACCTCACTGAGATCCCTCTCGGGCTTAGGGTTCCAGGTGCCCACCAGTGATGGGCAGATTCCTGGGGGTTTGCCTCCTTGCCTGCCAATCCGCCAGTGATTGGTGGGAGGTGGCAAGCCCCCCGGAGGTCGCCTACCAGTGGCAGGCACCCTATGTACACACATGGTGTGCACGCTCCTGTGGGTGCGGTGACATGACTTCCAGAAGTGATGTCGTCTTGCCAGCCATAGCAGTGTTCCTGCACTTTGTTTCGGGCAGATTTTGGTCCCAAAGAGGCTGAACTGGCCCCGCACAGAGCACGGGAGCGCTCCCATGGATGGCGCAACGACATCAGTTCTGGAACTGACATCATCATGCAGGTGCTAGAGCGCACACAAAGAAAGAGCACACCACTGGCTCAAGGCAAGTGCCAGGTCCCGGGCTCCACCTTCAGTTCTCCAGAAATTTCCAAACCCTACCCCCACTATGGTTAATAGCAGCTACTCAGAGGGGATTATTAAATGGGGAAACAGTGCAAGAGAACAGAGTTGACCTCTGTCCTCCAGTACCACAGCCCCAATTCACCCCCTCCTGCCCCATGGCTGCTTTTTACCATTAAAATAAGCACCAGGTGGGGGGATCCAGTCCTCAGGCACAGAAAGATGCCCTTGCATTGACTTTTTTGCAAGGGCTAGGACTTCATCGTCATGTCAAGGCAAAGGTACTCGCTTGCTTTCACCCACTGCGGTTGCTGGATCCCCAGTGTGGTGTCTGGGATCAGCTAAACCCTTAAAACGACCAGCTTAGTACCAGCAGGCCTGAGAAGCTTTAGCTAAGACCTGGGATTTAGGCCGTGCAGGTAATAGCAGGTGCTGACTGCGACTTGCATCTCTTTATTTTTCCCGACTGCACCTCGGTGGGTTTTCCCCAGAATTGTGGTGAGCTTTGGTTAAGTGCAAATAGGGGTGAGAAATCACGTCACCTTGTGGATCCATATTCACATCTCCAGATGTCTATCTTAGCTGCGAAAAGCAGCTGTGGGGGGACCATATATGGATTGGGGCTGCAGGGCTGTGTCCCCATACCGGAGTGCCCCACACTGCACTGCTGACAGAAAACATCCTCTCCCAGGGTGCTTTAAACCCCAGGAGTGGGGGGAGGGAAAGATACAATATTGATATTGCTTGTTAAATCTTGCTAATCTGAATTTTGCCCTGGATTTTGGTGTTCTGAATTACATAGACTTAGTTTCTGAAGTAGATGTGATGCGTTAGGAATCCTTCATTCTTCTCTTTTCTCTTCTCACTGAATTATGTACAAGACACAGACCATGCATGTTTGGCCACAGCTTGCAGTCCCCTCCATGCACACATTCATGATGCACAGATATGCTTTGATAAAACATTGCAAAAAAGCAATCTTGATGCAGTTTTATATATATGGCTGCATATCAAAGTTCTGGGTGTTTGAGGTTTTACTCATGCACTGAAGTATATGAGTGCATTAGTATACCACCACACACACAAAAATCGGACACAGTAATAAATTTAATCACATCCAGATTGCTTTGTTGCAGTGTTTCATCAATTTGCATGTCCTCACCCATAATGTAGATGCAGAGAAAAGGTGCAAGCTAACTAGGGTAAATAACAATTCAGGAAGACTGAAATGGAATGTAGAATGAAAATCCGGGATCATAAAGGAAGAGAATGACAGGAATAATTTCCTCCCCGTGATTTGTGGCAGTGAGTTCCACAAGTCAATTATGCATTGAATAAATCTGAGAGGAGAACATAGCCCTCCCTTTTGAACTCGCCTTAATTCTCCTGCACCTTTTGTGCATCCTTGGAGCCACTACACTGCCCCAGCCCAGCTGAGCTCCCTGCCCTGCCACCGCCTCCATGCATTCCCAAAGCCCACGCCCCTTCCCTGAGGGGACAGCAAGCCGGTTTGGCTGGTGCCGTTTGTTCTTGGGCAATTTGTTATGAATCTGTCAGAAAGCTCAAAAACTGCCGAGTTGCTGATACTGGGCGTATGTGCGAGACAGAGACAGCTAGTGTGTGTGTGTGTATGTCTGTGTGCAGGAGTCCAGGATGGTATGCGAGACAGAGAGAGGTGTGTGTGTCTGGGGGGGAAAGCGACAACAGGGGTAGCAAGGGTGTGTGTTTGAATTTATCACACGCTGCAATATGACAGGGTTTAATATGAGAGATGATTAGGGAAGCAACTAATAATAGTATTGGATGAAAGAAGAGTATTCGGGTTTTGGCAATACAGAATTATGAGAATAGCATGAATGAGGGTGAGAAACTGAGAGAAGCATCCAAGCTGTTGGACCCGAGAGGACAGTAAGATGATAACTGGTGTGGGGGAAGAATGAGAAAATTTGGAGGAACGAAGATCAAACAGGAGTCATTTTAAATAGGGCCAACCTAATTGCTTCAAAGACAGCTCATGAAACCGAGTCCTGAAAGGTTCACCTACAGAATAGCAGCCTGTCACAAATCAGATAGGCCTTGTTTTTGCCCTCCACAATGCAAGGGAGAAACACTGGCTGTAGTCCAGAACGCTCTGAAGTACACTTAAGTCTCTCTGAATCAAGCAAGATTTAACTGAGCTTAACAGCAGTGGATTGTGGCCTCTGCGTATGTACTCAAGCGAGGGGCAGACAATGTACATGGAGGTGGTGCCAAATTCTGAAATTTGAGAGTGGCTCCAATCATGAGATTGTAGACAAATTATGTTATTACAAGCATTGTGTCCTTTAAACAGTTTTTGTCCTGTGCCTTCCTCATAAATTCCTGAGGGCTAGAAGGTTACTTAGAATCCCCAACTGACTTTATGTTGGTCTGGGAGAGGCTATTCTTGATTTTTTCATTTAAAAAAAAATTAAAATATTGTGACAGTAAATGGAAGGTGGGAACCCCATTCTGACCAAACTTTGTGGGCAGCTTCTGTGAGGAGACTTTCCCCCCACATGGACAGTAGGAAGTTCCCTTTACTCCAGAGAACAAATAAACCTCATGGTTTAAAGGGAAAATTGAGGCATAGCTGTGAGTGGAACACCCACTCTTCCCTAGAGAGGGGACAAAGCTTAGCTCTACTTTCAAAATGGCATGTAATAGCACATCACCCACCGCACATAAGCCCTTTATTTTTTACTTTATTTGTTTCGATTTCTATTCCTCCCTCCCCACATTAGCAGGCTCAGGGAGGACTACATTTATGCACATTAAAAACATATACAGTTTTTACAATAAATATAATATAAATATTTAAAATACCAGTACAGTGCAGCACTAAATTAATCCAGTTGAACCATTTCCACTGTCACTAAAGTTTCTTTGGAGGTGGATGTTTTGATAGGGAGGGCTCCGTTCTACCCTATTCGGCCAGCATGGGGCCGACCCAGCATCAACCATACGCCTGGCGGAACAGCTCCGTCTTACAGGCCCAGCGGAATGATAACAGATCCTGCTGGGCCCTGGTCTCATTAGACAGAATGTTCCATCAGGTCGGAGCCAGGACTGAAAAGGCCCTGGCCCTGGTCAATGCTAGGCAGGCCTCCCAGGGACCATTAATAGTTGCTTTTCACTAGATCGAAGCATCCTCTGGGGCACATATGGGAAGAGGTGGTCCTGAAGATAAGCAGGTCCCAATCCGCATAGGGCTTTCTCTGGAAGCTGCATAGTAGTGATTCAGCACAATTATGGTTGCCAGCCTCCAGGTGGAGGATGGAGTTCTCCTAGAATCATAACTGATCTCCAGACTACAGAGATCAATTCCTCTGGAGAAAATGGCAGCTTCAGCGGTTGGGCTCCATGACATCACATCCTGCTGAGCTCCCCCCAACACCACTTTCCTTAGGCTCTACCCCAAATCTCCAGGAATTTCCCAACCCAGACTTGGCAGCCCTAATGGTTTAGAAAGGGAAAGTGTGAGGAAAGGGAGGAGTGGCAAACACCCAAGAAGATAGAGTTAAAATTCAACAAGACCGGAATACTCTGGAGAAGTGGGCGGTTGTGAACAGGATGCAATTCAACACAGATAAGTGCACAGTATTACATCTGGGCCACGAAAATGTGATGCACAAATACAGGATGGGGGATACACTTCTGGGTAGTAGTGTATGCGAAAGAGATCTTGGGGTAAGAGTGGACTGTAAACTAAATATGAGCAGTCAGTGTGATGCGGTGGCAAAAAAGGCAAACTCAGTCTTGGGTTGTATCAAAGGGGCCATAGCATCGAAATCGCAGGAGGTCATAGCCCCTCTCTATACTGCCCTGGTCAGGCCACACCTGGAGTACTGTGTGCAGTTCTGGAGGCCTCACTTCAAAAAGGATGTGGACAAAATCGAGAGGGTGCAGAGGAGAGCGACGAGGATGATCAGGGGTCTGGAGACTGAGCCCTACGAGGAAAGGCTGAGGGCCTTGGAATGTTTAGTTTGGAGAAGAGGAGATTAAGGGGGGACATGATTGCTCTCTTTAAATATTTGAAAGGCTGTCATTTGGAGGAGGGCAGGGAGCTGTTCCAGTTGGCAGCAGAGGGTAGGACGCGAAGCAACGGGCTTAAATTACATGCAGAAAGGTACCGACTGGATATTAGTAAACACTTTTTCATAGTCAGAGTAGTTCAAAAGTGGAATCAGCTGCCTAGGGAGGTGGTGAACTCCCCTTCACTGGCAGTTTTCAAGAAGAGGCTGGATGAATATTTGTCAGGGATGCTTTAGGCTCATCCTGCATTGGGCAGGGGGTTGGACTAGAAGGTCTGTATGGCCCCTTCCATCTCTGTGATTCTGTGATAGGTTCCAGGCTGTGAGTGAGTCCAGGAAAATTACTGTCCCAGCTACGTTTTTGTGCAGGTGTGACAGAGAAAAATGAATGGGGTTGGGGGCAGTGGCAGCAATAAGCAATAAACAATAGGAGAATAGGGGGTACGCAGATGCTGTTCCCACCTGCTCCTTTGCCTCTTGCTGCTGCTGCTGTGGCAGGGTGTGTTTTTGTGCCTCCCTCTGGGAACAGCCCGCCTGAGTCATCTCTGAATTAACACGATTCTTAATCAGCATTCTTGTTGCCATTTGCATTTTTGTCAATCCAGACTTGCAAATTAAATTATTTTTTTTTAAAAGAAAGTTAATTCGTAAGTTGCCATTAGCGTTGCCTTAATTCATTGGATCTTCATTTTTAATTCGCAACAAGAGTCCGCGAATTTCCTCATTCTTTTGCAGCCATGTGCTAAAGAAAGCGCGGTAAGTTCTGGAGTTCTGTGTGCTTTCTAATGTTCACATGGAGCACCTTTGGTCACCGACAGCCCATTTATTGTGCGAAAAGCAGATCTCATATATATACAGCATCCTCCAGACAATTCAGAACTCTAGAGCAACTACATCTGTTAACAGTTATAATGTCCCCTTTGAAAGAGATAGATTCCAATTAAAACCATGGAGGGCCAGCGCAGATACAATTCTCTTGATCTTTTAGGCAAAAGCACCTCGAATGCTTGCAAACAGATGACATTAAGCAAAGTGTTCCGATTTCACCACGAGTGAGAAATTTCAAAGCAAAATTCAGAAGTGTTTTGATGGTGAAATGTGGTTTTTAGATGACATCTCCTTAATTGGTTTCATTTTTGGCAGGTCTTCAAAAAGGAAGTGTCATCAGATATCAAATAGACAAATATGCTAATGATTGTTGCATATTTTTAAATGTCATGTTGATACTTATTTTTCCCTTCGGTTCTATTTTCAGATTTCTAGTTGAGTCTAGATTTCTACGGTACCTATCCTATTGCACTGTTTTATTGGTTGTTGATTGCATTGACTTCCTCTGTGTAATTTGCCTTGAGTCCCAGTGAGAAAGGCAAACTATAAATAAAGCAAACATAAATAGAGTAAAAATAAAATAAAGTTTTCGCATTGCATGCATCTGTCATTTATTGATTTGTTTAAAAGGTTTTTATAACTCTGCCATTCCATCACATGTGGCCAGGGCAGGTGACAAAATCTATATTAAAAAATACCCTAAATCAAATCATAGTACAGGAAGGAGCCGGTGAAGTGCCAGCTAGGAGGGAGCTGAGCCCTGAAGGATGGCAATGCTAGCAACTCACTCTAACAGAACGGTAACCAAAACGTCTCCAAGAGGCAAATGCAGGGACAGTGTCAGTGATTTACTAAGAAGGAGCAGGTACATGCAAATCTGGCCTGTTAGTAGTAAACAGTGTGTGCAAATAGTAGTATTACAAAAACACATTAAACTTCGATCTCTCTTTACATGGAAACCGATCCTGTAAAGGGCTGTGTGCTTCTCAGGGCAAGTGAACAGGGAGGAATGCATGTGAGTCTATTCACTTGCCGTTCAAGTGTCATTTGTCACTTGTAGCTTGGCCCTGAGTGCTCAAGGAAGTGGGTCGTTATTACGGGCTGAGTCCTTGCCGGAGGAGATTGTATGTGTAAAGTTCTTTCTTCGCCTTGTGTGGCTTTGGGTTGCCACAGAGTTTGGGCAACATGAGCCAGACGACACTGATTGCCCAGGTTTTCCAGTGTCAATCCCCACATCAGCGGCACCAGCGTTCCGGGCCTGTTGTTCTGTTTACAGAGGTTGTCGCTGCAGCAACAACCCTGTGGGCTTCTTAGCGAGCAACACAGACACATCTTGGTTTGCAACAGCAGTTACAACAGCGAAAAGATCCCGAAGCCGAGTTCCTCCTTGTGGTTGGACACACCCTTGGCTCCAGGCGTAGCTCTCCAGCCAGCCAGTACAAACTTGGAATCCTCCATATTCATTTACCTGCTCAGTAGGGGGGAGAGATTGGACCCAGGAAGGTATTATCATGACTGGGAAAGGACAACGAGGGGCCCATTGCAGTGGGTTACTTTGCTCCCTCTGTGTCTGCACCATGACTGGAGGGCTATGCATGCCCATGTGGATTGTATGTGTGTGGCATTATGCGTGGCTGCTCCCATGCAGGGCGGAGAGCGCAGGGCACTTTGACACCCAATAGGGAAGAAACTGGGGTGTGTGTACACGTTTGATATCCAGTGTCACTGTCATTCAGTCATGCAATCGGGCTCCTGCCTGCTGTGTAGGGTTGCCAGGTCCATGTTGGGAAATTCCTTGAGATTTGGGGAGTGGAGCCTGGGCAAGGCAGGGTTTGAGGAGGGGAGGGACCTCAGCTGGGTATCATGCCATAGAAGCCACCTTCCAAGGCAGCCATTTTCTCCAGGGGAACTGATCTCTGTCACCTGGAGATCAGTTGTAATTCCGGGAAATCTCCAGCCACCACCTGGAGGCTGGCAACCCTACTGCTGTGCCAGCCTTGGCTTCAAATGAGAGCCAAGCTACAAGTGACGCCTGACACAGGTTGGACACTTGTCAGCTTCCCTCAAGTTTTGATGGGAAATGTAGGCATCCTAGTCTTGCAGCTTGGCTCTCCGACTACTGTCGAAGGGACTTTTCAACTGTCACTTGTCCAACATTCCACCAAGCTGCCTACATTTCCCATCAAAACTTGAGGGAAACTGACAAGTGTCCAACCTGTGTCAGGCGTCACTTGTAGCTTGGCTCTGAGCCAGCCTCTATTTCAAAACCTTTTCTCACAAACCTGCTGAATGAAAAGCAGGAATCTGAGTGCTCCACACAGCCTTGCTAGTTCCTCCTGAACCTCTTCGTGAATGCCGGAACTGCGTTTCTAAGCGTCACTTTTTAATTTTTATTCTCTCTCTATATATACCCTATTTTCACCTCAATGAAGACCCAACGCAGCTTACTACAGCATCTTCCCCTCACAGCAATTCTGTCAGGTAGCTTACAGTGCAATCCTAAGAAGAACTGTTCTTAGGATTGTACCGAAAGGCTGAGAGAGAGTGATCCAGAGTGCTTCCATGGCAGAGTGGGGATTTGAACTCACATCACCCCATTCCTAGTCCAACATTGAGCCGCTACACCATGTTGGCTCTTGTATGCCTACGGGTCACCATCCTGCATCTGAGGGTCACGTGCCCAATGGGCTTTTTGCCAGCTTAGGGCCAAGCTACAAGTGACGAATGACACTTGAACAGCAAGTGAACAGACTCACGTGTATACCTCCCTGTTCACTTGCGCTCCACTTGCGTTCCAGTGTCATTCGTCACTTGTAGCTTGGCCCTCAGTTTTTTTTACAGCTGAAGATGGTATTCTTTTCCGGATTAAAAGACTTGTACTGGTGAATACCAGGGGAGGGGGACTTCTCGTAGAAATGTTTTAGTGATAGGTGATATCATTACTGTATAGGAGGGAAGAGCTGTGCATAAGGAAGGATAATTATTAATAATACTTGGAATTTAAATAAGTGCTTTCAAGTTCAAAGCAATCATATCATTACCTTTTTGCTGGAATTTGCGCACCAACGTTGAAAGATAGGTGATTATCATTTCCAAATATTAAAAATAGAGGCTGAAGGAGGCTACTTTGCTTATGGCTATTTAGTATGTTTATGGAAAAGCTCGGGTTCCTGCCCAGGACTGCCTGATTCATGGCACGGCGTCATAACCGTAGCACCGCACCGGCTGCTGCTAACGCTACACTTCCCTGTTTATCCTGCTTCTTCTGTGGTTACAGAGCCTGGGTGGAGCATACACCTCATTCAGGTAGATTTTGAGCCCCTTACCAATTTTGCAACTTAAAAAAAAAACAAAACCTTTTATTTATGGAGATATAACAAAAAGGAGAATGTCTATTTAATTGCTTAATAGGAAGTAAACTTTCCAGCGTGATGAATGCAAAGGCACAGGATGACACAGTGTGCTAAATTTTTAAAAAGCCAATGTATAATTTAATACAATTAATCACTTCTGAGCATAATCAACTGCTACTAGCAAAAGGTGGGCCTGACGGTTCTAATTCATTCCCTCCTCCCATGTACCCTTGAGATTGTGTGTCCCAAAATTGCTGGCTATGGGCCCAACTTTGTGGCCTTTGCAATGGGTGCTGAAACCATTCGGGGTCTTTGCTGCTCAGCTTTCACCCAGTCTCCACTGGGATTATTTCTTCTTCTTGACTTGCTTGCCTTTTTTCCTGAGAAAGGTAACCACGAGCTGGGCCCTGACAGCTGTGGGACTCCCTTACTGAGAAAGGTAATATTTGAGCCTCCTAACTTGTTTCAGTTAGGGGCGCCTCAACAGTTTAGTATCCATAAAGTAAGGTACAGCAGTTACTCAGGGTTGCCAACTTCCAGGTGGTTCCTGGAGATCTCCCAGAATTTCAATTGATCTCCAGAACCACAGAGATCTGTTTCCCTGGGGGAAATGGCTGCTTTGGAGGGTGGACTCTATGGCGTTATATCCTGTTGAAGTCCTCTGCATCCCTCACTTTGCAATGACTATTCCTCCCCACGGGGTCCAGCCCTGGCTGCCTCAGAAAGGAACGGCTTGACTAGGACTGTAATAGTCTTACATGTCCCGAAAAGTGCTGTCCAGTCCCATTATAGGTGGGCACATGTGAAAACAGAATGCTATTTTGCTTTCCACGCACATGTCACCTTTCTGTGCTTGACAAAACATGTGTGTTTTTGACCTCTGAACAGCTGCACCTGGGTCTGTGACTGATTCGAGGATCTTCAGCATAGGCTGACAGGCCATCTGAGGCCCCTCTCACCCCTGGTCAGTCTCCCAAGATCTAGCCAGGGCTGCAGGAATGAGTTGGCTACCTACCTAAACAAGAAAAGGACCATTCTGTGCAAGGTGCTCCATGTGGGATGGAAGTATTAAGTTGCACTGAGTATATTTGATGGCGTGTCCCTTTGCTCTTTTCCATATATAGTATAAGGAAGAAGGCTCTTTGCAACATTGGTGTTTTATCTTTCTTTTCTTTTCATTTTTTGTAGTTTGCACAATATCTGGCACCGCTCAGCCAGCAAGTGGGAGGGACGGAAGGGGAATTTAAGGTGTGCAGATAAAAAGGAACATGATTTTGAAATGATGTATTTGCATTTTATACGCACAAAGTGTATATGGGGAGTTCAGCAGAGTCTTATAATGCACGTTACTGGAGCAGTTTCAGAAACAAAGCCCTAATTATTGCCAGGCACGGTAGCATGGTGCTCAGCTAGAAAGTGGGTGTGAGAATGGTGGTCTAAAAACTGGGATGTCTCCCACTATGGTTATATTAGAACAGCCCTGGTGGATCCAGTTATTTTAGTATCCTACTTCTCCTTGTATTGATAAATTCTGCAATGAAATCCACAGGCAGGGCCTGAAGTCAACAGAGTTCCCCCATCGCTGTCCCCCAACAACTGATGTTCAGTGGTACAGTGCCTCTGAGCATAGAGATTTCAGTCAGCCATCATAGCTAATAGCTATTCTCTGCTCCTCCATAAAAAGCAAACTAAGCTATTGGCCGCCGCTATATCCTGTGGAAGTGAGTTCCATTAGTTAATTATGTATTGGGAGAATAAGTAATTTCTCTCGAGTCCTGAAGCTACTATCAATTTAAGTGTAATTTATTGTAGTTTCATGTCAGTTTAGTATATATTTTTCTGTTTATTTAAATTGGTTTTTTTCCCGTAAGCTGCTTTGAGTCCCAATGGGGGGCGGAGGGGGGCAGGAAATGAGGTTGAAAGGTGCCCAAATAAATTAGAGGGGGGAGGATCCAACATGGTGACTAGATGAGAAGCTCATTTAGGTGGGCTCTCGAGCTGGTTCTGTTTCCTTTTAGAGCCGTCACTACATCCACTACATCCACAATTTATTCACTTGTTTCTTTCGTCCCTCCTGGTTAGAGGCCCAAACTCCTTATCCTTTCCTTGTAGCGAAGGTGCTCCAGTCCCTTGATCTTGCACCTTTCCTCGCTGTAGGATACCCTTTTTGAGATATCGTCAAGCTGAAAAAATATGGAAAGGGGTAAGAAAAATGGCGGCGGGGGGGAATAATCCATCTTTTTTTAGCCATAAAGTTCCAAATTGTAGTGCTTTGGAGGTTTAGCTGTTGACGTTAATGCGCGTGCCACAGAAGGATCAGATCAGAATCCAGAAACCTCACAGGTGAAGAACACAAATGCCCATGATTCTAACAGATCAATCCCAGAGAGATCTTTGCAGGCAATAGTAGGCCCTTCACTTCTTTTGGAGTGAGGTAGCCAAGTTATCCCATAGGCAGGCTAGCTCACCTCCCCCAATTATTTTTGTCTCCAATGAACAGCTAACCACTTGCAACATGTCGTGATTTATATTATCGGAAACAATACATTTGTCTCCTGCACCTATTGGATGTTTTGTCTTTTAAATAAGAAGTGCCCAGAAGGAATAGATGGGCCAAGCAGAATGGATGGCATTTAGTCTGGTGTAGCGGTTAGTGTGTGGGACGAGGGAGATCAAAGTTCAGAGCTTTCTGTCATGAATCTCACCTTCGGATATTAGGTTGGCAACTACCATTGACTATTATTGTTTACAGACGCTCATCTTTATGGTGAAATCCATTGCTATAGAAAAGAGTGAAAACCAGTTGAGTTTTATACCTGAAGTAACTATGATGGCTGTACTAGTACTGTATTGGAACCTGGCAGCCAATGAGCACCCATTTTCTGGCTAGTGCTCTGAGGTGATCTGGACAGGGCCAGATCTTGGGTTCCCGGCGCATGGGACAACCCAATTCTGGCCACCCTCATGCACACGCACAGTATGCACATGCTCCTGGTGCTGCGTGATGATGTCACTCCGTGATGTCGTCACGCAGGGTGCCATGCCACCAGTGGAGCGGCGGGTAGCGGCGGCGGCTGAGAGGCCGCCCATGCCACTCGCCTGCCAGGCTGAGGGGGTGGCCGGCTTGCCGTGTGCTTCCTGTCCTGCGGGGCAGGCGAGACCTCCCAGCCCTCCCAGCCCTCCGTGCCACTTGCTTGCCCAGCAGGACAGGGAGCATGCAGCAAGCCGGCTGCCCCCTCAGCCGGGCAGGCGAGTGGCACAGGCGGCCTCTCAGCTCTCAGTCTGAGAAACATTGACCCAGGACATGAATGGATAGAGTACAGAAGGCAGATGATTGCTGTGAATTCTCCTCAATTCCTACATGTGCAGTAGATCAGGACTGGGGCACATGTGGAGAACAGCCTTCAGCCTTCCCCTCTATGCCATTTTTCCTGACCTGCAACAGTCCCAGTATTTTAGGGGACATGGGGGTTTCCCCAAATAGTGCTCCTCCAGACTGTTTCAGGTCAGGAAAATAGTTCTGGGGAGAGGCTGAAGCCCCTTCTCCACATGTGCCATGGTCTTGAAGCAAATCAGGCACTGCTGGTGTGGGAATTGAGGTTGGACCAGAACCAATGGGTGGAAATTAAATCAAAAGAGTTTTCGGCTAAACAACATTAGGAAGAACTTCCTGACAGTTAGAGCAGTCCCTCAGTGGAACAGGCTTCCTTGGGAGGTGGTGGGCTCTCCTTCTTTGGAGGTTTTTGAGCAGAGGCTAGATGGCCATCCGACAGTAATGCTTGTTCTGTGAACCTGGACAGATCATGAGACGGAGGGCAGGAAGGGTTACATCAGTGCTTAGTTCTTGTGACCCCTTCTTACATGTCCAGATTAAGGCCAATCTCAACTTTGGGGTCAGGTAGCAATTTTCCCGAGGCCAGTTCGGCTAGGGATCCTGGCAGTGTTTTGCTATCTTCTGGGCATGGAGCAGGGGTCCATTCGGTGTGTGTGGAGGAAGGGGAGGTAGCTGTGGATTTCTTGCATTCTGCAGGGGGTTGGACTAGATGACCCTGGAGGTCCCTTCCAACCCTATGATACTAAATCACAACTCGTGTCTGACTGTAACATGGGCTGGGGGACCTCTGACCCAACCTGTGTATAATGGATGAACCTGTTTTTAGACTGTCTTGGCTTTCGAAACAGTTGAGGGCCAAGCTTTTGGCAGAGCAAACCAATACATAGTCTGGAGTTGGGCCTTCAGCTGAGCTGGGTCTCAGTCAATGATCCTTGAGATGAAAACTGGGTTGTTCCAAGCATGTATTTTTAGAAATCAACGCAAGATGGGAAAGTATAGTGCTTGTGTCCTATACTGTGATTGATTTTATTTGAAAGCTACTTTGAGAGATAATCTGGCTGAAAAGTGGGGTATAAATTACATCACATTTAATAAATCGCACCCTTCTTGCAAGGAGATCAAGGCAGTGTCTATGGTTCTGCAACAACCCTGTAAAGGAGGCTAGGCTGAGAGAATTGCTGGCCCAAGATTTTACCCAAGTGCGTGAGCAGGAATTTGATTCACAGTCTCCTCAATTGCAGTCCAGCCCTCTAACCACTGCACCACACTGCAATAAATTCATAATCAGGACAGGATCGCGAACGGGATCGCCATTTGAAAACATGGAGCCTGAAATCTGTGAGTTTGTTCAAACAGCCTTCCTTATCTGCAAACTGCCTAGGAGATGCAGGGCGCAACTTGCACAAACGCTTCCTCCCTTCCTCTTTCTCCCTCCCCTCCTTTCCATCTTTTTGGCTCTGTCCCCTCAGGGAGCTGGTTTGACAAGGATGGGCTGGGTTGGCAACACAGCTGATGAGAGGGGGGGTGAGATTAAGAGTAAAAGAAAAATGACCCAGGAAGAAATCCAGTTTTGCCGGCTTGGTGCCTTCCTTTCTCACACGTACTCTTACTCGGAGGTGAGTTTCAGGAGCAATTTTTCTTTTGATTCTTTTCACTCAGTTTTGGTGGAGACAGCTCAAGGCCATGGGGCAGAGAGGGGAACCGGCTGGAAGGGTTGCTTTAACACCTGCAAGCACGAACATGGGAGGAACCCGGGTGCTCCGGGGGGAGATTTTTTTTTTTAAACAAGATCCAACGTTCATTGTGGTGATGCTGCTGTCTGTGGATGCCCACCAGGGAAATAGGGAAGCTTTTAAAATTCTCCTTGGCCCCAAACAGGCACAACGTGTGCTGAGCCACAGGGGAAAGGGTGAGGAGGTAGTTGTAAGGGGGAGACCCTGGGGTATCCCAGGTGGCAGAACAATGAGCTAGTTTAGTTTAGTTTAGTTTAGTTTTGTCGAAGGCTTTCATGGCCGGAGAACGATGGCTGTTGTGGGTTTTCCGGGCTGTATTGCCGTGGTCTTGGCATTGTAGTTCCTGACGTTTCGCCAGCAGCTGTGGCTGGCATCTTCAGAGGTGTAGCACCAAAAATGTCACTGAGAGATCTCTGTCTTTTGGTGCTATACCTCTGAAGATGCCAGCCACAGCTGCTGGCGAAACGTCAGGAACTACAATGCCAAGACCACGGCAATACAGCCCGGAAAACCCACAACAACCTTAGTTTAGTTTATTAGTTTAGCCCTCCCTCCCAGCAAGTGGACTCAGGACGGGGCACAGCAGTCTTACAGGGAGGACTGAGAGCAGAGGGAATGGAATAGTGAACATGCTTAGGTGAAGAGTATTTCTAGATCCTGCTTGGTGATTGGAAACTGAGAGCCAAACTAGATGAGATGAATTACACGAGTCTATGCGAGTGGCCAGATTCTTCCCCCTCCCCCTCACTTTCCCGTATCTCTTTTACCCCTGATGAACTTGTGTCCGTGGCTCTACTCTGTGCATGCGTCAGCAAAAAAGCAGTTCACATTGGCGAGGGTCCGCAGACCATATCATCAAGTCACTGTTGCATTCTGTTTTGCTTCTGCTTCCCTCTTTCTGCACAGAAAGGCAATAGGGGACAGAGGATGGTTACAGGGGATGGTTTAAGCATGCACAAACTGGCAGTGCATGATGGGATACCATTCCTGCGCCTTGGGAACGCAGAAGAAACCCATACCAGCATGGACACGGGATCAAGCACAGTCTGGCCATGCTGGCAAGTGTACAGGAAAACAACGGGGAGACAGGCGTAAGTCCGTTCGTGTGTCGTTCGCGTGTCATTTGTATCGGTAGTTTGGCTCTGAGAGTCTCTCTACACAAGATATCTTACATGGGGATGCTCAAATGACTTACTTTCTGTGTGGTCTTATATTCAAGTGTTCTCAGTCTCCCTAGCAGTGCATGTGTATCCACAATGGGAGAACAAGTGTAGAATCTTTCACTTGAGCATCCCTGTGTAAGATGTCTTGTGTAGAGAGACTATAAGATGCCACCTGTAGTGAGAATGGCCCTTGTTCAACTTAGGTTGACTTGCCAAGTGAACCCATTATGGGAACAAAAGGATACCCTTGCCACCATTTTTGCCTTAGTGCTTTCTCAGACTACTGTAATGCACTGTATGTAGGGCCACCCTTGAAGATTGTTCAGGAAATTAATTTTCTCAAAATGGCTTTACATGGCTTTTTTCTGGTGTGATCAAGAAATGAAGCACATTAGACAAGGTCCAGCTCTAGATTCAGTCTTGGATGGAACCACTGGGATCAGGATCTTTTCTACAATGGCCCCAATGCTACAGTAATCACTCCCCTGTGATAAGAACATAAGAACATAAGAGAAGCCATGTTGGATCAGGCCAATGGAACCATCCAATCCAACACTCTATGTCACACCGTGGCTGAAAAACCAGGTGTCATCAGGAGGTCTGCCAGTGGGGAAGGGACACTAGAAGCCCTCGCACTGATTCCTCCCCCAAACACCAAGAATACAGAGCATCACTGCCCTAGACAGAGATTTCCATCTATACCTTGTGGCTAATAGCCACTGATGGACCTCTGCTCCATGTGTTTATCCAATCCCCTCTTGAAGCTGTGTATGCTTGAAGCTGCCACCATCTCCTGAGGCAGTGAATTCCATGTGTTAATCACCCTTTGGGTGAAGAAGTACTTCCTTTTATCCGTTCTAACTCGACTGCTCAGCAATTTCATTGAGTGCCCACGAGTTCTTGTATTGTGAGAAAGGGAGAAAAATACTTCTTTCTCTACCTTCTCTATCCCATGCATAATCTTGTAAACCTCTGTCATGTCACCCCTCCGTTGTCGTTTCTCCAAGCTAAAGATCCCCAAGCGCTTTAACCTTTCTTCATGGGGGAAGTGTTCCATCCCTTTAATCATTCTAGTTGCCCTTTTCTACACTTTTTCCAGTGCTATAATATCTTCTTTGAGGTGTGGTGACCAGAATGCTTATATATTATTTATTTAGTATACTTTTGTCTAGCTCTTTTGTCTAAAGATCTCAGGGCAACATACCTCAGTCTCCCTTCTTCCATTTTACCCTCACAACAATCCTGTGAGCTCTGTTAGGCTAACAGAATTGACCTCAGGTCACCCATCAAGCTTCCATTGTGGATTCGAACCCAGATCCTAGTCCAACACACTAAAAACTACACCAAGCTGGCTTTTGCCTGTCTCCCTCTGTTAGCTCTATTCAATTGCAGGTTAAGACCGTATGTATCCACTATGCATTCAATAGAGGTTTGCAAGACTTCTCTGTGCTCATCTCTCTACTGCAGCTATTGCTTCCTTAATTTTATAGAGTCATATTTTACGTAGGTATTAATATTTGTTGTGAAGGGCTATGAACGCTTGATTACATCACTGTCTCATAAAATTCAAGGTCATAACCATCCTTCCGTGTCTGGTGGGGTTGCTACATTTCCAGATGGAATTTGAAAGAAATAAAAGGAAAAATTGGGGGTTCCTGATAATCAACAAACATGTCTATAACGTGACTCCACGCACAAGTATTTCTGTGCTTTTAGAATCTATGAATTAGATAGGATTATTTTTCTCCAAACCTTTTGCCTACTATAATACACATCTTTTTACATGTGTGTATGAATTCCAAATAATCATTTAACATGTTTAAATAGAAAACAAAAAAAAGGGCGGGGGGGGGAAACAATCACACAGATATCCTAGGATAATTCAGTCATTTTGGGAGCAATCCTGAGCACATTTTCTTAGAAGTAAGTGCTATTATATTCAGTGGGTCTAACTCACAGGAAAGTGTTTTAAGGATTGCAGCATTATCCACCTAAAGTCTAGGGGCAGTGATTTATAAAAAGATTGCACAATTATATGGCTCAATTAACAAAGCTTTGTCAATAATAAATAGTTCCAGATTGCAGAGGACTATGGTTTCTTTATGTCTCCGTTTCTTAGATGAACACATTCAGTTAATTTTGTAAGTTTTATCTTCCATATACCCTACAAATCCAAGATTTAATAATTTCTTGCACTTTTCCAGTATTTAACTAATAACATCTTTGCAGCGGCAAAGAAAACAAGTATCCTAGTTTATTGGCTGTTGAAATCGATTCTCCTAACAGACTAAGCAAACAACACTTGGGATTCTGTGGTATTTCATAAACTGTCATACACTGCATTTCAAGTCTTACACCTTTTGCCTACTTCTATTGAAAACCTTCTTTAAATAAACAAAAACTTCCTTAAGTTCCTCCTTTGTGTACCTTGCTGTGCTTTCAGGTAGCTAAACAAAGTGCAGAGTGTTCCCCGGGATAATTGAAGCATGCTACGAATGGAACTGCTATGGGGAAATATTACATGGGCACAGTGCTGAAGAACTGGTGTGACGAGGGTGTCTGGCACCCAGCAAGAGACTGGGGGAGGTAGGGAAATGAGGGGTGCCATTGTGGCAATGACATGATGTCATTTGTAGGGTGAACCTGGAATTGATATGCTGCTGCTCTAGGATTCAGAAGAAACTCTATCACAGAGTTTTCTTCATTTCTTACCACTGAGCAGTAGCAGGGGTCAGGGGACAGTTTGCTGGCGCTGTAGCAGGAGACTTGGCAACACTAGGTGTGATGTGGCTGCATAGCCTTTGTCCCTCTGTTGGGCTGCCTCTCCTAGGAAAGACAACATGGCTCATCTGAACAGGGCTTCTACACATACTACCCTGTAGTTGGGCAAAATCAACAGCTGCCCATATCTCTGCAGCAGGCCCCACCTTATGGAACGGCCTGCTTGGGGAGGTCAAGAAAGCTCCCACTCTCCTGGCTTTCCACAAACTATGCAAAAGTGAATTATTCAGGAGGATTTTTTACCTCAGTTAATAGGGCTATGCTATGACGCCTTAAGGAACAAGGACTGTAGACTGTTCTACTAGAGACTGCCTGTTGATGCACATTTCCACATTGTTAAAAATGTCACGTTTGTTTATGTATGCCATGTTTCAGCAAAGTTTTCATCTCTATTTCATCTCTTTGTTTGGATTTATGATTGTTTTCAATCTTCTGTAACCCATACCATATTGTATTAGTTCACTGAATATCCTAACTGTTGATCATATTGACTTGCACTGTGTAATCTGCCTGAAGTCTTAGTGAGAAAGACAAGACTATAAATAAAATAAAAATAATAACATTAAAAAGCGAATGTGTTTTTTGAACGTGGAAGGAAGCACAATTTCCAAGTTACTAGAAGTAACATTTCCCCTGTACTCTGCAATAATCAGATCTCATCTGAATGACTTTGTCGAGTTCTGGTTGGCACACTTTAGGAAAATCAAAAAGAGTCCAGTAGCACCTTTAAGACTAACCAATTTTATTGTAGCATAAGCTTTCGAGAATCACGTTCTCTTCGTCAGATGCATCTGACGAAGAGAACGTGATTCTCGGAAGCTTATGCTACAATAAAATTGGTTAGTCTTAAAGGTGCTACTGGACTCTTTTTGATTTTGCTACTACAGACTAACACGGCTAACTCCTCTGGACACTTTAGGAAGGACATCAACAAATTGGAATGGGTTTAGAGGATGGCAATAGAAGCAGCTGGAGGTCTAGAAAACAAATCCTATGAGAAAACCCATGTGGAAGAGGTCAAAGACTTGTTCAATATTGCTCTAGAGTGTGAGGCTAATTCCAGTAGCTACAGGAGGGTCGATTTTGGGGTGGACATCAGAAAAACTTTCTGGTTGTAAGAGTGGTTTGACATAGAACCAATTGCCTACAAGAGTTTCTGCCTCTATAGCAGCAAGGGTTTTATTTATTTATACCCAATTTATTTCCAAGCGGGGATATATTTTTAACACCCAATGGGGACCCAAAGCAACTTACAACAGCAACCTCCCATTCTCCATTGTATCCTCGCAACAGTAACTGTTGAGTATGTTAGGCTGAGAGAGAGTATGGCTGGCCTATGGTTGCCCAGGGCGTTCCCACGGCAGAATGGGGATTTGAACCTGTTGGAATATAGCAATGTCTGGTTCTTCAAATAATAAGAAAACAAGAAGATCCTGCAGGGGGCAGCAAGCTTTAGACAGACGGTCAGGGGAGAGCTTTCTTTCTTAAGGACCTTTTCGTCTTGTCTGTCTGCAGAATGCTAACCTTAAGCTAGAACTCTCCGCGCTTCTCTCAAACTAGGCAGCTAGATTTATCTCACCACTTTCCTATCCCGTTTTGTCAGTTCTAATAATAAAGTTTTTGTTATACTTTAATCAGTTTGATGTCCTGAGTGTTGCAAAGCTGCTCTGCCAACAGAACCCATATCTCCCAGTTCCCAGTCCAAGGTGTTTTCCGCATGCACACTTACTCTTGAGTTTTCTGTGTATTCGATCCACCAGGATTGGATCTGCTTTGGGGCTCTCTAATTCCGCATTTGAGGAAACCGAACCTAAGTGGTGTCTGTTTATTTTTTCTACACTAGAAAAATGCCTCGTTTCTGCTGAGGGCTTTCTATTTTGTCAGTTTCATCAGTTGATGGCTGAGGGCAGGTCAGTATCCTCAGTTGATCAGCTGAAACTTATAAGGTTTTTTTTTTTTTAAATGCACCAAGGTTGCAACTTTGCAGCATTATTGCTTTTAAAAGGGGGAGATTTACTTCTTACTGCTGAAGTTACCAGGCACACCAATACAAGGAAGTGTGCCAACACAGCTATTATTATTATTGCAGCACAAGTAAATTATACAATCAATATAAACACAACAGTTTCGATTCCATTCAATTCAATGTGGCTGCAAACTTGTTCCAATAGACTGAGAGAGTCAAGTCCCATATATTAACGGAGCCTCTTTATCACAGGCTGCAAACGGTGCCAGTTGAAGTTAATCGGTGGCGTCCAAGATTTATGAGCTCCAAGGTGGCGACGAGCTATACCGGTCTATTCCTTTCGGCTCGTTTCAAACCCAGTTCTTCATCAGGCCACCAATGTCCTACAATTTATATCACAAACTATCAGTAATCAGCCCAATATTGGCTGCCCCTGTGTTACCGTCTGCCAGTTCATACTTACAGTTAATCAAAGTATTTCGTATCCAAACTCAAAAAGCATTCCGGTTTACATTCAGGTTTACATTTACAGATCCAGCTCCCGAGTTAGGTGCGGGGGGCATAAATATCCACCATTAAATACAAGCCACTAGGACAATTGTCAATTACCATACAATTAATTGATTTAAAGACATATCAGTACCAGATACATTTATTTCAAATGACTAATGTCTGAGTGGGACCTTAACAAGGGAAGGGGGGGGGGAAAGGAGAGACAAAAGAAAAAGAAAAACGGGAAAGAAAAGAGAAGGAAGAAGAAAGAAAAAACAGTATGAAAAGAAAAAGAAGCCAGAAAGGGGGGAGGGAGCAAGGAGAGGGGGGGAGGGAGGGGGAGAAAACGGAGAAAAAGAAGACGAGAAGAGAGAAAGCCAAAAACCAGAAACGAGAGAAAAAAGGAGCGGGGGGAAGGAACGCCAGTTCATACTTACAGTTAATCAAAGTATTTCATATCCAAACTCAAAAAGCATTCTGGTTTACATTCAGGTTTACATTTAGAGATCCAGCTCTCGAGTTAGGTGCAGGGGGCGTGGATATCCACCATTAAATACAAGCCACTAGGTCAATTGCCATACAATTAATTGATTTAAAGACATATCAGTACCAGATACATTTATTTCAAATGACTAATGTCTGAGTGGGACCTAAACAAGGGAAGGGGGGGGGGAATGGAAAGCCAAAAGAGAAAGAAAAACAGGAAATGAAAAGAAAAGGAAGAAGAAGGAAGAAAGAAAGAAACAATATGAAGAGAAAAAGGAGCCAAAAAGGGGGAGGGAGAGGGGAGACGGGGGGGGAAGGGGGGGGAGGGAGGGAGAGAAAACGGAGAAAAAAAGGGCGAGAAAAAGGAAAGCCAAAAACCAGAAGCGGGAGGAAAAGGGAGCGGGGGGGAGGAATGGGGTGGACAAGTGTTGATCTGGAAGGAGGGAGATGCTTATATGTTTTACGCATGAGGTTCAGAGGAACACCGAGTAGTCAATATCGTTATTCAAACCCTCTGGGAACATAGTATCTAACCTAAAAATCCATCTTATCTCTGCTTGGAGGAGCATACGTTTGTTGAAACCAGGGTTCTTTACTACTTCTAAAACAGAGAAGTAGAAGTAGTAAAGAACCCTGGTTTCAACAAACGTATGCTCCTCCAAGCAGAGATAAGATGGATTTTTAGGTTAGATACTATGTTCCCAGAGGGTTTGAATAACGATATTGACTACTCGGTGTTCCTCTGAACCTCATGCGTAAAACATATAAGCATCTCCCTCCTTCCAGATCAACACTTGTCCACCCCATTCCTCCCCCCCGCTCCCTTTTCCTCCCGCTTCTGGTTTTTGGCTTTCCTTTTTCTCGCCCTTTTTTTCTCCGTTTTCTCTCCCTCCCTCCCCCCCCCTTCCCCCCCCCGTCTCCCCTCTCCCTCCCCCTTTTTGGCTCCTTTTTCTCTTCATATTGTTTCTTTCTTTCTTCCTTCTTCTTCCTTTTCTTTTCATTTCCTGTTTTTCTTTCTCTTTTGGCTTTCCATTCCCCCCCCCCTTCCCTTGTTTAGGTCCCACTCAGACATTAGTCATTTGAAATAAATGTATCTGGTACTGATATGTCTTTAAATCAATTAATTGTATGGCAATTGACCTAGTGGCTTGTATTTAATGGTGGATATCCACGCCCCCTGCACCTAACTCGAGAGCTGGATCTCTAAATGTAAACCTGAATGTAAACCAGAATGCTTTTTGAGTTTGGATATGAAATACTTTGATTAACTGTAAGTATGAACTGGCGTTCCTTCCCCCCGCTCCTTTTTTCTCTCGTTTCTGGTTTTTGGCTTTCTCTCTTCTCGTCTTCTTTTTCTCCGTTTTCTCCCCCTCCCTCCCCCCCTCTCCTTGCTCCCTCCCCCCTTTCTGGCTTCTTTTTCTTTTCATACTGTTTTTTCTTTCTTCTTCCTTCTCTTTTCTTTCCCGTTTTTCTTTTTCTTTTGTCTCTCCTTTCCCCCCCCCTTCCCTTGTTAAGGTCCCACTCAGACATTAGTCATTTGAAATAAATGTATCTGGTACTGATATGTCTTTAAATCAATTAATTGTATGGTAATTGACAATTGTCCTAGTGGCTTGTATTTAATGGTGGATATTTATGCCCCCCGCACCTAACTCGGGAGCTGGATCTGTAAATGTAAACCTGAATGTAAACCGGAATGCTTTTTGAGTTTGGATACGAAATACTTTGATTAACTGTAAGTATGAACTGGCAGACGGTAACACAGGGGCAGCCAATATTGGGCTGATTACTGATAGTTTGTGATATAAATTGTAGGACATTGGTGGCCTGATGAAGAACTGGGTTTGAAACGAGCCGAAAGGAATAGACCGGTATAGCTCGTCGCCACCTTGGAGCTCATAAATCTTGGACGCCACCGATTAACTTCAACTGGCACCGTTTGCAGCCTGTGATAAAGAGGCTCCGTTAATATATGGGACTTGACTCTCTCAGTCTATTGGAACAAGTTTGCAGCCACATTGAATTGAATGGAATCGAAACTGTTGTGTTTATATTGATTGTATAATTTACTTGTGCTGCAATAATAATAATAGCTGTGTTGGCACACTTCCTTGTATTGGTGTGTACTTAACTATTGTGGAAGTGTAATCTTCTCCCTTTGTTTTGGAAGTTACCAGGCACACAAAACACATTTTTAAGTCCATTTAAAAATTTCTCTTAGCCATGTTGCAGCTGATAGGCAAAGGAAACTTGCAAGACTTTTTTTTTTAAAGGCATCAGTGTAGCAACAGTGCAATGTGCAGCGTTGTTGTTTTTAAAAAAATTAAAGAAAAAACTGGATTGGCTGCTGTTCAACCAATTGGGATGCAGGGGGGTAAAGAAGAGGGTAAAAGGCAGGGCCAGGGCCAGGCCTCACACCAAAGAAATCATTCTGCACTGCAAAAAGTCCTGGGGGGGGGGAGAACCATCGGGGGGGGTATGTTCACAGGAAGAAAAACCACAGAAACCGGGAAAAACTGACTTGCCGGCCAATGCAGCTTTTCACCATGCAGAACACAAAAAAGTTTTGGCAGCAATTTGGAGACTGAATTGGAGTATTTTGACCATGCATGCAGAACTGTTGAGAGAAATCTATGCAGTATGGAGCCGGAACCAACAAAAAAAACCAGTGTGGAAAAGACCCAATACTCTAACTACTACACCATTCTGGCTCTCCAGCTGTCCAAACTGGACAGCTCTCAGTCAGGGATGGAATTCCTGCATGGAATAGCCTGGAATTCCTGCATGGATAGCCTCTTCCATGTCTATGATTCTCTGACAAATCCCAGATAGGCTATGAAGCTCACTGGGTAACTTTGGGTCTGTCACTCTGAGCCTGACCTATGGTCCGAACCGTTGTGAAGATAAAGCAGGAGAGCGGAGAACCATGCACAACACTTTGCGACTTGGAAGGCGAGGCATGGGGGGGGAAATAAAAATGTGATAGAGTTTGGAGTGCTGTCATTTGTGGGTCGAGAGTGCTGTCATTTGTGGGTTTTTAAACCAGAAACGTTCCTGTTTCACAAACAAATTGTCATTCTTTGAATGCAAACAAAATTAATGATAGTTTAGAAAATATTCTGAGGAGTAAATCAGTGCTTCTGCTAGTGCAGTGCTCCACCTTGCTTGTGTAGAATAAACAGAACAAGAGGCAAGACCTGGTCTCAAGTGTGTTTGCGGGAGTGTAGAGGAGGAAATTTTGGAGCATGACAGTGGGCACCTAGGATCAAAGAGACCTGGGTTGGGTTCAAATCCCTACCTAGATATGAAGCTTGCTGAAGGGCCTTGAGCCAATCACTCCCTTTTAGCCTAATCTACCTCACAGGGTTGTTGTTAGCATAACATGAAGGAGAACCATGTATACTGTTCTGAACTTCTTGGAGGAAGAGTGGGATAAAAATGCAGTGGATGGATCAGGTGGGAGCTGGTGGGGGCAGGGGCATGCAAATAGGCATTGTGCTGAAGCTGCAACTTCTCTTCTGGTGTGAACCCAGAAGTGACGGCATCACGTAGGAGAAATGTTCTAGGATTCCCTTGAAACTCTACTGTTTCACCACCAAGTTTTGGGGGGATCCTAGAGTGTCACACCAAGATGATATCATTTCCAAGTTCACTTCAGAAGTGATGTCACAGCATTGGTGCAACACTTATTTCCCCCATTGTTTTTCCCTGCCATTCTATAGAACAGCAGCAAGTAACCAAAGTTGCCAGGCAGCATACAGACAGACACAGTCCGGATTTATGATGTCCCATAAGTAAAGATCAGGAATGACTGAAGAGCCAGAGAGTCTAGTATGGATTCAAAGGGCAATGTTGATTGCTCAAAGAAGTGAGTCAGTTCACTTGCTTACTTTCTAACCAGAGAATGCACAAACCTGGCAGGATTAGATTTGTTAGCCAATCTGACTTGGAGAAAGATTCTTCCCAGCGGTAAACCATACTAATTATATCTGCCTATGGATCTGAATTTGAAATTGTCCTTTAACATTCATGAATCTGAAATTTCGGCAAACATTAAAGTGCAAAAAAAAAATCCATATATCAAATTGAAGTTCTAATACATTCCAGTGGATGATGCATTTAATTAAAAGTAGGTGGAAGGAATCATAAATCTGAAATTAGGTCAAGCCACAGAGAATGAGGATGCCTATCTAATTTGTAATTTGAAATGTTTTAAATATGCAAATTTGCACTAGTTTTTATTCTCAAATGAAATATGGCATAACTCTACATAAGCGAGTGGCTTGGGGGAAGATGAGCATTGAAAAAAAATATTAGCTTAATACTTCTGGTGATGATGCTAGGAGGTGAACCCCTGGGCAGAGTCATTTTAGATATTCTGTTGGGATATTTTCTGCATTTGCAGGAATCCTTCTTGCATCAATATCTGTACAAACAGTGCAGACTAGAGTGAAAACTTCTTTTTAAGGAGGATTCCCTCGAGTTTGGTTGTGCAGCTGCGACCCAACATGTGGTGGGTGTATCATGGAGTTTGTCCTTTAGGGTGTCACTTCTACAGACTGAAAGAAAAGTGACACCCTAAAGGACAAACTACATGATACACCCACCACATGTTGGGTCGCAGCTGCACAACCAAACTCGAGGGAATCCTCCTTAAAAAGTGCTAGTTTGCTCAGCATACAACGGAATGCTGGAAGGGGGATGAAGGAGTTTCTGGTATACCTACCGACCCACTTTCACTAGTGTAAAGGGCTGCAGGGGGCTTTTTGTCCCTTTTCTTAATGTTATCTTTAGTTTGGAGTGCCGACTAAATCAAAACTGAACAGGGGAGGGGACCTCATTCACCAGAAGAGCACATGCTTTGTGTACAGTTCATCTTACCTTGAAATTTTGGCTGTCTCCAGTGGACTCCAGTGTATGGACTACTGGCAAGAACTCTGCTTGGAGGGTAGAGAAATGGACCAACCCAAAATAAAAAGCTAGATGGCCTCAGATTTGTCCAGAGCCCATCTTTTCACACCAGACTTTCTTTTTTATTTCCAACCTTGTTGCTACCTTTGAGTAGCACAGGAGGGTATAATCCCTTTGGCAAGAACTCCTGGTGTCTGGCCTGGTATCAACATGTTGGAAATACTTTTTCCCCCCCCAGTTCTGTTGGTTGTTACTTAATAAGGCTGTTGGGTTGGTTACTGGTGGTGATGAAAAGCGAGTGGGTGAGTAAATGTCTAGTTGGGACCAGTGCTAGTTTTGTGAAGTATGGGTTTAGGAAGTGCAGTGATGGAAGAAGCATTTGTGTGATAGCACATAGGGAGAACATCGGATTCAGATTTGCCCTCTGTCTAATCTCTGACCCACTCCTCATATGTGGCTAATAGAAGTGGAATCCTTCTCCCAACCTTGATGTTGTTGGAAAGACCCCTGCCTTAGTTTGGAGAAAGTTCCTCCTGCCTAAGAACCCACTGTCCCACTTAAGTAGCTCTTCCATTGCTGTTAAGAACCATGTCAGTGATCTATTGTTGGAAGAAACTATATACCACATATAACCAAAATCTGACTGGATGACTCTAGTCAACCAGTCGTTTCTCAACTGACTCCAACTTGGTATGTGGTCCTACTTCAACCTTGGCTGAAGGAACGGTGAGTAGGAGTGGTAATAATCTACTGAGAGTTATTTAGCGGCTAATCTTGATCATATGTTTTGTGTGCGCTCTGGCTGAGAGATAGGCTTGAGCTTTATAGACTAATAGTCCTGAAGAATTTCAATATCCAAACCAAGTCCCCCTTGTCTGATCACCAAGTGAGTAGTGGGCTTATGGTGGGAGGCCTCTTGATGTTAAGCCTTGTTGCCCACCACTGCTCCAAGCAATGGTGGGAGAGAAATAAAATAAAAACTAGCAACATCTCTGATGTCACTACGAGCCAAGCTACAAGTGACGAATTACACTTGCCTGGCAAGTGAACAGACTCATGTGTATTCCTCCCTGTTCACTAGCCATTCACTTGCTCTCCACTTGATCAAGTGGAGCGCAAATGAATGGCAAGTGAACAGGGAGGAATACACATGAGTCTGTTCACTTGCCAGGCAAGTGTAATTCGTCACTTGTAGCTTGGCTCTACATCACTTCCAGGTACAACCTGAAAATGACAAAGGGTAGCTCTAGGAATCACCAGAAACGTTATGGTTTTACATAGCGTTTCCAGCAATCTCTAGATCTATCCATTGTTACTTGGGGTTGTGACTTAGCAACATCGATGTCGCTGACATCAGGTGCACACCCTCTTTCCAGGTCTTCCCACCGATTGCCAGGGCTCACCCTTGGGAGCTCTGGTGATGGAAAAACAGAAGGAGACAATGCATCCCTGTTAATATAGTTTGTCAGCTGCCTCCAGGGAAGGGGCTGTGACTCGGTGGTAGAGCATCTTCTTTGCATGGAAAAGGTCCCAGAGTCAATGCCTTCAGTTTAAAAGGACCAGGTAGTATATGATGTGAAAGACTTCTTATGTGTGGGCCACTGTGAATACACAATGCCTCATTTGCACCAACCATCAGGTGCCTATTTGTATTGCAGCACAATTTAAGGTGCTGCTTTTTATCTATAAAACCCTTTATGATGTGAGACCCATCTCTCTGAAGGACGTTCTCTTCCTATATAAACTCACAAGCTTTTTCTGTCTATGCTCTCTGTCGAACAGGTACAAACCTCAACTAGACTAATTCTCCATTATAGCCCTTTCCCTTTGGATTGGGCTCCCTGCAGTAAATTCTCATTATCTTTCCTGAGCCAGTACAAAAATGATTCTCATTGCTAAGGCATATGCCTTTTTTGCTTGTGGCCAAACTTTTGGACTATGAATCTTCTTAACAATTGTGATTTTCATCTTTTTATATTGGCCTGGTGGTTAGCTGCCTTGAATATATGAAAGGCGGGATAGCAATGTTTACGTGAAGATATCAGGTGCTGGGAAAGATTTTTCTCTGCCTGGGACCCTGGAAGGCCACTGCCAATCGGAACAGATAATACTGAGCTAGGCAGACCAATGCTCTGATTCAATATAAAACAGCAGCATATCTTTATGTCAGTGCTTATGCCCTCTCAAAGTGCAATCCTAAGCAGAATTACTCCCTACTGTCCACTGAAGACAATAGGCCTAGAAGGGTGTAACTGCTTAGGACTGCATTCTAAATTTGGGCCAAGACTGAGCTCCACAATTTGTTTTCAGTACACACAGTCCCAGGCACACAGTCAGAACAGGGGGAAGCTTGTTCCTGGCCACTATGTAACTGCAGCAGCTTGGCCTTAAGAGTATGCAATGCCCTGTTCACACATGCAGGAGATTGGTGGCTGAGCTTTCAGGAGGATTGTACCACTTTTAGGTGGGGGGTTTCAGCTCTCAACATTAATCTACATTTTAAAAACTCGCAAGCAGAAAAATAGCACAGCAAGAAGATAATACTTCCTGGTTTTTTGCTTGTGGGGAATTTGCTACCTCATTCTCCTGCATCCACCTGGGTCAGTAATGTCTACTCAGAATGGCAATGGCTCTTGTTGAAAGACAACTGCAGAAAGTCCCTTCTCTGTTATTTAGATAAAAGACCACTAAAGGTGGGCATGCAGAAGAAGACAATGGAAAACCGTCTCTGCTCTTCACTTGCCATGAAAAGCCCTTGATAGGGTCGGCATAAGTCAGTTGCAAATTGACAGCACTCACATACAAAAGGATGGGCATGCATGAGAGAGGTTTCTAAAATTATGCCTAGGGTGGCAAATAGGGATAAAAAGAGCACTTTCCCCCTTTCCCGTAATAGTAGAACATGCAAATACCCGGTGAAGTTTATGGGCAGGATATTCTGGAAAGAGAGAAGGAAGTACTTCCTCACTCAACAAGTCATTAAATTGTGGAATTCACTGCCCCAGGATATTGTGATGGCTGCTATCTAGTTGCCTTTAACAGGAGATTAAACAAGTTCATGGAGGCTAGGGTCCATCAGCGGCTATTATCTGTGATCATTAAACCTCCTTGTTTAGAGACATAGATCCAGAAGAGTTAGCCATGTTAGTCTGTCGTCACAAAATAGTAAATTGTCCAGTACCACCTTTAAGACTTAGGGCCAAGCTAGAAGTGACGAGTTACACTTGAATGGCAAGTGAACAGACTCGCATGAATTCCTCCCTACGTGATCAAGTGGAGTGCAAGTGAACAGGGAGGAATACATGTGACAGCCAAGCTACAAGTGACGAATGACACTTGAACGGCAAGTGTATTTTTCCCTGTTCACTTGCCCTCCACTTGCACTCCACTCGATCCACTTGCTGTTCAAGTGTCATTTGTCACTTGTAGCTTGGCCCTAACCAACCTTATTGTAGCATAAGCTTTTGAGAACCACAGTTCTCTTCAGCATCTGACGAAGAGAACTGTGATTCTCGAAAGCTTATGCTACAGTAAAGTTGGTTAGTCTTAAAGGTGCTACTGGACTCTTTTCGATTTTGCTACTACAGACTAACGTGGCTAACTCCTCTGGATCACAGTTCTCTTCAGTAACCTTCTGAATGCCAGTGAGGCACAACAATCACCAGGGGAGACTTTGGCTTCTCGCTCCTGCTTGTGAGATATCTGGGGACATCCAGTCAGCTGTTGTGTGAAACAGAATGCTGGATTAGATGGACCGCTGGCCTGATCCAGAACAGCTGCTCTTATGGTCTTATGCGGAGAGGATTCTTCTGTTCTGCGCTTCCCCATTCCAGCAGACATCCGCTGTGTGCTGAGTTCCATTCCACTTTTTAACTGCTAAAATTAATTTCAGAATTACCACCTGCACATAGATCCAGAGGAGTCAGCCGTGTTAGTCTGTAGTAGCAAAATCAAAAAGAGTCCAGTAGCACCTTTAAGACTAACCAACTTTATTGTAGCATAAGCTTTCGACAATCATAGGTCTCTTCGTCAGATGCATCTGATGAAGAGAACTGTGATTCTCGAAAGCTTATGCTACAATAAAGTTGGTTAGTCTTAAAGGTGCTAACACCTGCACAGTTTGTCACAGAGTTCAGTTTCTGATGCACACGTGCACGCCGATAAAAATACTGTATTCGTGATGTGACTGTTTGTAGGACTGTGTGGTGTTTTACCAATGTGCACACCCACTCTTCTTGCACGTTAGTAAAGCACCACACAAAAAGAATTTTGACACTTTGATTGCACTAGCCACTGCAGCAATCAGGTAATTATAAGTCTAGCAGAATTGCTCTATGTTTTATTAGCACATTCAGAACTGAAAAACAGATACATTGCGGTCAAGATACAAACAACTCAAGGCATTTACACATGGTGATCATAGAAGTTAAAGGGTTTATTTAGCAATAAGCCTTGATGCAGTCAATTTGGTAACTGAATGCATACAGGAAAGCATCAGCACCTGTATTTTATACCTTTCAATCAACATAGAAAAGACTGTATACAGTTCATAAGATTTCATATAGTTCTGTAAATGAACAGCCAGTTCTTACAAACAATCAAACTGAAGTACATGATCTTCTGAACTGAGTAGATTGACAGGTCATAGCCAGCAATTAAAGGAACACGGTAAGAATAACATTCTTGGATGGCACCATTAATTTCAAAACATAATTGGGAAAGGATACCCAAAGCCGGAGCTAAATATCTCTGGATATAAACAATTTTTAATCATCAGTGTATAGTGGAAGCAAACTCGCTGTGTGCTTTTTTTCATGGACTCCATGTTATAAAACAATTGTAGGAACATAAATGCAAAACATAGGGATTTTCTCACAAGTTTTGAGCAGTCCAGATCAATTAGTTTTAATTGGAAATAAAGGGGCTACCCCAAATTCCCTAGCAGGTACCTCCATTGCATTAGTCAGGAGCCACAGGAATTGTGTAATTGTGGATATCTGGTAGCAGTTCTTTATTTCTATTATTAAATACTGAGCTGGAAAACAGAACATGCATTGGATATCTGAAGAGGTGTTGGATGCATTGGATATATGCATTGGATATCCAAAGAGGTGTTTCCTGCCACTCAGAGATAGTGGAGTGGACAAGATGTTGTCATAATGCCACATCTGCCACAACAACATCAGTAGATGCTGGGAAATAAACTCACAACCCATCTGATCTGGGTAGCAATACTAAGAGCAAATGAGGGCAATGGAAAGTGAGAGCAGAAGTTTTTAATTTTGTAAAGTTTCAATTTCTTGTCATTGAGATGTATTTTGTTGTGAACTGCCTTGGGCTAACAAGTACCTTTTAAATATTTTAAGAATAATAAATAACAATGTGTATGAATTGGAAAAGAATGAATAAGGAGACTTTTTCTGGAATGAAATAACACCAAGCTGCCTTATATTGAATCAGCTCACTGGTCCATCAAGGTCAGTATTATCTACTCAAACTGGCAGCTGGTCTCCAGGGTCTTGGGCAGAGGTCTTTCATATCACCTACTACCTGGTCCTTTTCAATGGAGACGCCAGGGATTGAACCTGGGACCTTCTGCATTCAAGGCAGATTCAGTGCCACTGAGCCATGACCCCTTCCCTTGCTTCTTTGAATGATTCTGAATGTCCTTTCTCCCCCTTTACTATACCTGTGAAGGACTCAACATTTGATCGTCATAATAGTGAGCTGGAAGCTTGCCCGTTTCCACATGACAATTGATCTGGTACAAATAATCTTTCCTGAACTGCCTTTGCAAGTGAATATACAAGGTCTATGTATCTTTTTTCCCCTACAGGGAGGGTATGGTTTTTAGTAGTCAGTTGGTCCACGGGGAAGGAGTTCAGCATCCCTTCCTCCCTGCTATTAAAATGAAATAGTTATTCCAGCTTACAAGTGTTTATTGATGCAGCAGAGCAACTGAGAAAGTACGCTGCAGATCAGGAAGTCCTGGGTTCAGATCTTGCTCATTATGCCTTAGACCAAATACACTTTCTCAGCTTCAGCTGTCCAATAAGGCTTTTTTAGACATTACAGTAACTCATACCGGTAGCCCATCAGCTGTGCATAATCAGAGCATGCACTACCCGTGATTCTCCCAATACATGCAGTCACCATGTTGTGTTAACAAGGACAATGGATGTATTTAATCTGTATGTACAGTCTCAGTAGGCATAGCAGCAAATGCTGAAAAATCCAGAAGCAAATCCATTATCAGAAGCAAACTGATCCCATTATCAGAAGCTACTGATTGCATCTACTCCCCCTCCCCTCTCCACCTATATATCTGACCAGTTTCTTCTTACCCTCCATGCATCTGAAGAAGAGAGCTGTGATTCTCGAAAGCTTATGCTACAGTCAAGTTGGTTAGTCTTAAAGGTGCTACTGGATTCTTTTCTATTTTGCTACAACAGACTAACACGGCTAACTCCTCTGGATCTATGAAAAATCCAGTGGTCACTTTGTGCATACCAGGGCTGTATGCGCATAGTAAATATTGGCATTGCCCCTCTTCACCTAACTCTCTAAATGTACATATTGGGAGGGAAATGGGCAGTCTGCACTCCTAATAAGTGCGTTCATAAGGTCTAATATGTGAAACACTGACTCACCTTGCAAGGTGGTGGTTGTGAGAATTACAAGAAGATAATGTACACTAAGCATCTTGGACATTCCAGAACATGAGATAAGTGCTAAGAATTATTTAGAGGAGCACTCATAAAAATGATGAACCTTTAATATATGTTTTTGACAACGGCCAACAGTTCAAAGTCGTGAATGTCAAAAACTAATTCCAAACTAAGATTTATGGAGTGGTATAATGACAGATTTAGGGCTGGGAAATTTTTTTTTGCTTAGCCATCTATTAAGTGGCTACTGAACCTTGGGACTGAGTGTCTTAGGAGTTTTCCCACATCCTCTTTTTCATGCTGTAGTGTGGCTTGGCACAGCATGTTCTGGGCCCTCCTAGTTACGTTGGCAAGTGTGTAATTTTGAATATCTTTTTTTTAAAAAAAGAGTAACAATTAGGACCAACCCGGCTGTATGCTCTGGCATTATGCAACAGTGATACACTTTGTACAGGAAATGATCTCTCCAAATGGAAATAGGATTATGTTTGTTACACCCTGATTTTCATTCCAGGGGTCACTGCTTGAGCCACCACTCCATTACGCATTGATGAAAACTCTAGTCTATTTGACACATTCTGTATTAGTTTATTCTCCATAGCCAATTCTCCATTGATTTAAAAGCAGAGATGGTACTTGCAGGGCTGGCTCCAGAGATTCCGGCACCTGAGGCAGGGGGCAGCTTCAGGTCTGCTCTTGCCCCCTCGTGCGCGTGCGCACCCGGACTGTGGGGCAGCAGGTGGCTGGGCGGGAGGGCTGCCCACTCAGTCTGTCCCGCGCTGCCGCCGCTGGTGGGTGCCCCCAGCCAGGCACAGTGGGTGGCTGGGGAGGTGCGTGTGCGTCCTCCCAGCCCTCCTGCTCCGTGCGCCACCCTGGATGCCTGCCGTGCCTGGCCCATGGCTGCTACTCCTGGCCGGGGGCGTGTGCTAGCAGCGGCGGCAGCGCGGTAGGGCTGGGAGGCTGCAGGAGCTGCGGGCCAGGCATGGCAGGTGGCTGGGGCAGCACGCAGATGGCTTCCCATCCCTTCTGCTAAGCCACCCGCGTGCTGCTGCCACCAGCTCTGCAGCATGTGCCCTCACCCCTGGTGCCCCCTCTGGCACCTCAGCACTGGAGGAGGTTGCCGGACCTGCCTCAATGGAGGCACTGGCCCTGGGTACTTCTTCTTTTGTTGAAAGATCAGAATTCTCTGATGAGATCCTATCACAGTTCAGAAGAGCTCTCAGCCTCTGTAGGGTATGAAATGGAAGGCTAGGCGCTGCATGGTTTCTTAATGTTCATGTGCGTGCATTCATTAAGGCTTGCATACCAGAGGCAAAATGCATCCCTTCACCCACTCAGAGATTTAACTTTTAGAGGTTTAGATAGGTTGATAGATAATGCTGGGGAGGAGTCAGTGGGCAGTAACAGTGTGTGTGTGATTTTGCTGTACCTCTGCAGCAGCAAACAAAATTTACCCTCATCCAACGACAACACTGGAGTGGTTGTCAGGATGCCAAGTCACACCCTCCTTGGTCAATGGAGCTAGGCCACTTACTCACCGGATGTGTAATCGCTTCTTTTTCTTACAAAGTGACGTGTCAGGGCTTGTGCAGCAACAATAGCATTGGTCACAAATCATTTTCAGGTGCACCTGTCACAAGTAAGCCCCTGTTCTCAGGCCTTCTTCTCACAGGATAAAGCATATGACTGGACTGAACCATTTCAGACCTCAAGTGGGGGCTATTCAAAAGTGCTTCCTGTGTGCAGAAAACTAGCATGTAAAGGAGGAAGATTCTAACTGAGCCTTCTCCCTGAGGAGCTCATTATCCGCATGTAGGCACTTCTTTGTTTGCTTTTTTATGGAGGAACATGCAGTCATAGGTGCCCCTCCTGTAGCATAGTGTAGCTCAGACATAAGTTTACCACTAAGTTTGGATCCTGCCTGGAATTCTGGAATTTCCAGGGGCCCAAGGATGGAGGGGCAGAGGTTTTCACCAATCCCCCTTCCCAAGGCAGCCCAAAACAGCTGCTGAAATGCTGCTTCTGGGGATGGAGGACCTCCAGATCAGACTTCTTTTGCAGAAGGACAGAACTGGCAAAAGTCATCCCCTCCCTTGAACCTGTGGAAATACTAGGCCACAAGGACCCAGTCTGGAAGTGGAACCAGAGTGTACTACTAGCATTTCAAAACAGTTCATTAGTAACTGGGGTCATATCCATGTGACAAAAACCTTGTACCCTCTATTTATTTACTACAGTGTTTCCTTTCATGCTCATACACATTAAGATGGATCCTCACGCAGAAATAACATGGGGCTTGAACAGACAAGATGAAAGTCATGCATCTTGGTCTATCCCTAAAATGCAAACAGCAGGGTCAGACAGCCTCAGTTTACATCGGGGCTATGCAGGGAAGGGCTTTAATCCTTCAGCTTCTCTTAGCTATTTGAAACCGGCTTCCCTGCTCTGCAAAACTGAACAAAAGCCGGTAGAGTTTGAAGGTTAAACCTCCTCCTTTCTTGCCCTTCCCTGGGGGAAGCAGACCGAACGTGCCTGCAATGTGTATTTTATGGACAGCTTGAATCATGTGAACTTCTCTTCTGTTTTGAGCGCTCAGTATTGTTGGGGTGCATAAATATGTTGTTTGTTAGGAAGTTTATATTTCAAAAATTCAGGAGCCAAAGATGCCACCGTCTCTTGGCCTTTGATGGCCAGTGGCTTCTCCAACAATCTGGAATCTATGTCACTTTTCCACCTATTTGGGTGGGAAGTTGAGAAAACCACTTTTGAAATCTGAATTTGAGCACCAAAAAAGGGGGGAGGGGGTTGGAATTTAAAAAATATTGCAAATCATAAAATTAAAAGCAAGGTCCTGCAAGAATGGATGGGGGGATCATATCCTCCTCCCCTTCACTTGATCACCCTCAGTTCTGAGGCCTCTTTGGGCCTGGCAGATGCCTCCCTCCACAGCCACACTTACAAGAAAGGGGAACCTCACTCACCTGCTCCTCCCCGTGCTCCTCCTGCTTGCCTGCCATTTCCATTTCTCCTACTGCTCTCCCTACTCCTTTCCCCCATCCCTCTGTCCACCCCCGCCTCCCTGCCCACCCATCTGCCTTCCTTCCTGCCACTCTGCAGGGAGTGCTGGGGGGTGGATGCTCCTGCCCTTCCCCTAGAGATGCCAGGCACAGCCTACCAAACAGCAGGAGACCAGAGGCACAGGGACATGGGGGCACCCAAAAGTTATGTCATGCCTCTTTAGGAATCACCAGAAACACTATGGTGAAACCACAGAATTCCCAGCGATTCCTAGAGTGGGGGTTACATAGGGTTGCCAGCCTCCAGGTGGTGGCTGGAGATCTCCCGGAATTACAACTGAGGCCAGTTCCCCTGGAGAAAACGGCTGCTTTGGAGGGTGGACTCTATGGCATTATACCATTCTGAGGCTCCTTCCCTTCCCAAACCCCACCCTTTCCAGGCTCCACCCCCCAAATCTCCAGGAATTTCCCAGCCTGGATCTGGCAACCCTACATTTCCAGGTTTTCCTTGGAAGGGACATCATGCCATCACCCAACAGGCATTATTTATATTAATTTTCCCCCACTGGCTGTAGCGGTGGGAAAGGAGAGTCAAGGGCGGGAGTTCCCTGGCCCTGGATGCTTGGAAACCCTGCTTCCCCCTCATATCTGGCTCAAGTGGGAGCTCCTCCTCCTCCTCCACTGTTTCCCACACATGGTGTGGAAAATGTATGCTGCTGGGCCAGCAGAGGCGCATTCTTTCTGTTATTGTGTCCCATAGAATTGTTTCCCCTCGTGCAACACCTGATAGAATGCTTTGGGTTCCTGCCTCAAGGTCTTCTTCTCACTAGAATGGCCAACCTTTGCCTGGTTGTTCAACTTTATACCACAGGTGTGTGGGGGCGGGGGTGGGGGTCTCATATGATTAAATGTTTCTTGATACAAGGTATTTTTCTACACCTATAAAGCTAACATGTCTGGAAACTGCTTGTAATCGAGCCTCCTTCCTGACATAATGGTTTCCCTTGTGCAGGAAATTTGTATGGAGCATTTCATCGGGGTTGTCAATCTCTAGGTGGTGCTTGGAGATCTCCTGGAATTACAACTGATCTCCAGGCCACAGAAATCAGTTCCCCTGGAGAAAATAGCTGCTTTGGAGGGTGGACTCTATGGCATTATAACCTTCCTGAGGTGGGTCCTTCCCCAACCTAAATACCACCGTCTCTAGGTTACACCCCCCCAAATCTCCAGGAATTTCTCAGTCTGGAGCTAGCAACCCTGTTCATCATGCAAGCCCCCCCACCTGAAAAGGTTCAGCCCACTGAAGCTTACTGCTCCAGTGAGAACGAATCCTGGGGCTATGCGTGCTCAGCTGTCAGATTTCAAGGTTTGGAGATGAGTTCCATTGTGTTCAAAGCTGACTTTAATGCGTACAAATTCCATGAGCATGGAATGCATTGTGGTCGAAGCAAGTCTGGTATCATCCCTGGTCATCGAGAGGTGAGGCAGAAAAATGCTTTACTTGTGGAATGAGAAAATATAATGAGCTATTTGGCCTGTGAGTTTCTTGTAAGCTTTCTTAAAACATGAGTGAGGCCACTCTACGGACCTTATCAGTAGACTCGGGATGAAGACCAAGATAACATAAGAAGTAACATTTCATGTGTGATCGAGATGACTTGAGCACTCATTACGAGTTGTGTTTCAGGGCAACAAATGTGTTTTCAAACACCCGCCATCACAGCAGGTCACATCTGATTCCACCCTTCTTATTGTTTGCAGTTCCAGTGTTCCTCCCTTTCCTGCCAATCTGTCCTGTCCGATCCAAGAGGTGAAAAAGAGAAGGCCAAATGGCATGACGACGTGGCGAAAAGCCACCACGTGCTGTTGCCACCTTTTGGCATGGCGATGCCTCATCTCATTACCGATGTGATGAGCTCTGACTGTGGCACGTCTTGGAGCATTCGTAAAGTGTAGCTCATCATAGCTATGCAGTAGCAATTACAAGATGAGATACCACCCAGTGGGAAAAGGTCAGCTCATTAGACTCAAGCAAATTACTACTCTTGGTGTTCAGTCAATGAGTGGAGGAGAGAGTGCACTGGCACCACCCCCTGCCTATGTGCAATTGCCATCTTGTCGGCACAACCTGTGGAGGAAGAGTCCCTTCCTGTGGTCGAGAACATTTGGAAAGCTGTGTCCCCAATCATGGGGAAGGAATATATGTGCGGACACTTCCTCCATATGTTGGTTCCAACACTGATGAGCTGGCAATGGCGCAGAGGCAATGTGCTCATACCCACTTTTCTTCTCTGAGCATTGACTAAATGCACCGATGGGTCATGTGCTCAGGACTACCAGGGTGGTGTAGTGGTTAGTGTTGAAATGACAATCTGGACGACCCAGGTTTGAATCCTCATTCTGCCATGGAAGCTTGCTGGGTGAATTTGAGAGCTTCTGTAGCATAGTGGTTAAATGCTTGGCCTGTGAATCAGTACTTTGATGGTTTGACTCCCACAACTGCCATGAGCTCTGCAGATGGCCTTGGGTAAGTCACTCCTCTTAACCCCAGTTCTCCAGCTGTATTGTGGGGATGATAATAACACTGCCATCTGGTAAAAGGTAAAGGTAGTCCGCTGTGCAAGCACTGGGTCATTACTGACCCATAGGGGGAAGTCGCATCATGACGTTTTCTTGGCAGACTTTTTGTTACGGGGTGGTTTGCCATTGCCTTCCCCAGTCATCTACACTTTACCCCCAGGAAACTGGGTACTCATTTTACCGATCTCGGAAGGATGGAAGGCTGAGTCAACCTTGAGCCAGCTACCTGAACGCGGCTTCCACCAGGATCGAACTCTGGTCATGAGCAGAGCTTGGGCTGCAGTACTGCAGCTTACCACTCTGTGCCACGGGGCCCTTATCTGAGTGGACACTAATTTGTCCAGAAGGACACTACATAAGCACACTGTTGTTGGCCGTTGTCACATGGCCATAAATTTAGTGCCAAACTAGCGCCATCTCCCACTGAATGCTCACCTTATTCTGGTTCTGTTGCGATTTTGCCATTCTCCCCAAATCACGCTTTGTGACTCTTTATGTCGTCCTCATCCCTTCCATGTGAATGCCCTGGATCAACTGTGAACGCTTTGCAACGCCAAAGCGCTCATGTCCCTGATCATCTGTCCCACCTAACACTGATTCTCCCTCCCCACACTCCCACAAGCCCCAGTGCGACCTGTAATTAACCTCAAAGTAATTTTTTTTTTAAAAAAAGTAAGCCTTATAGCGCTATTGCGATATTCTGCCATGCAAGAACAACTGGAGCAGTTTACACCAATTGAGTACACTGACATTTCCTCTAAAAATTTAGTTCCAAGTAGCCATGGATTCTCTGCTTCGCTGCCTGTCTTCCCCCCCCCCTTTTTATATATATATCAATGTTGGCCCAGCACAACATTGGTATAACGGAAGTGCGATATAGTGCAAATATGCGGAAAAAAATTAAAAGGGGGGGGGGACAGGATTTTTTGGCCCCGTTTCTGGAGGCACTTTTACTGTCCGTCAAATTGCACTTTTCCCTGTTAATGTGACTGACTGGAAGCACAAGCAGTCGTCAAAATATGGGAGAATCCGTTCTGATAACGATAACAGAGGAAACGATTTCTAGTGCAAAACTGATGAAATAAGGGGCTGTTTGACGACGGCCATTGTTGTTGTTGTTACTGCACACACTCAAACTGACTGCCTCACAGAATTGTTGTGAGGATAAAATGGAGAAGATGTAAACCATTGGGGGTCCCCATTGAGGAGAAAGTGAAATAAGTAAATAAATAGATACTATGGCATCCTTATATCACAACGAGTGTGTGAAAATGTATGGTTAGACCAAGCAGTAATTATTTCTACCAAGTTGGCTTTGATGGAAGCACAAGCTCTGTGTTTCTTGACCAAATTTAAGCTTCCCTTAGCTCCATCCACCAGGGATGCTGGTTGTGGGCTGCCCCCATCATGGTGGAATGTTGTTTACCTCTCAGGTATCTCTTGGCAAGTTGCTGATGTCTTGAGTGTGAGGCCTGATTCAGAATGGTGGCATGGGAAGTGGGAAGCAAACTTCTGTCTCGGATGTAGTTGTGTTGCAAAGGCGGCTTTTCTCCTTCACAATGGTGTTTTCTTTACCGATTGAATGTGGAATCCTAAGCAAACACAGTTTACTGACACCACCTAATAAGCACATATCAGGTTTGTTACGTGGCTCCTGGTGAGGCAGGCAGCATTTCAGCTTAAAGAAAAGGCCAGATTATTGGCACCAAGTTCCGTCTCCTCTCCCTGTGTCTTGGCATCCTCTTCTATACAAGGAAGATGGTGCTAGAAGGATGGTTTTAACTGAGGGTTTCCGGGTCTGACATGAAGCTTGAAGGGTTTAGCTTCCTTTTCAGAGTTTCCAGGGCAAAGAATTACCATTTTAGGATGAAACGAGAAGCTTTTTCCACACAGGGATTTTTCCTTACCTGGAGAATAGGAAGCCCTTTTTTTAAGGGGAACTTCCACACAACATTGTGCTAATTCTGAGCACAACCAATGGTATTTCCAAGGCTTTCTCCTTTAAAATGGATTAACCAGGGCTTTTTTTCTGGGAAAAGAAGTGGTGGAACTCAGTGGGTTGCCCTGGGAGAAGATGGTCACATGGCTGGTGGCTCCGCCCCCTGATCTCCAGACAGAGGGGAGTTGAGATTGCCTTCCCCTCTGTCTGGAGATCAGGGGCGGGGCCACCAGCCATGTGACCATTTTCAAGAGGTTCCGGAACTCTGTTCCGCTGTGTTCCAGCTGAAAAAAAGCCCTGGGATTAACAACAAACCTACTTTGATCCAGTTCAAAGGGGAATCTTCAGGTGACTGAGGGTGGAGCTTCCAGTCCCATAACCTACATGGGGAGTGGGTGGAGTTAAGGTCTTCTTTCAAAATAGTATGAGTCAGCTTGTTGCAGTGGTCCATTCCACTGCTCTTTAGCCCTTTAAAGGTTTTGTCCATTTCTCTGCTGAGCCGCTCTGTAGTGTGACAGCTCAGCAGAGAAAGAGAAACTGAGGAGAAAGAGGGACCACCAAACTGCAGGTAGGCTTGCCAATTCCTATTTGGGAAATTCCTGGAGATTTGGGGGCAGAGTCTGGTAGAGTTTGAGGGGGCGAGCTTAGTGAGGATGTGACTGCATACAGTCTACCCTCTGAAGCTGCCATTTCTTCCAGGGAAATTTATTTCTGTAGTCTGGAGTTCTGTTGTAATTCTGGGAGAACTCCAGGCCCCAGGGCAACCCTAGCCATGGAGTGGGGGGCTGATTACACCGTGCCTGTGATTTTGATTGCTTGTATCTAACTAAAGTTGCTTTTTTGCAGTTCTGGTGTGTTGCTTCCTCTCAATGAATATTTCTGACAGACATAAGGAACAGTTCCTTGAAATAAGGAACAGGTGACAAACTGACAAGGGCTAGGTTCAGGAGAAGATCCTTATTTTGAGCTGCCGTTGGAAAATATAATCAATTAGATAAGCATTATCATGTGATCCTGGCACTTCCTTGGTCTAAAATTGGGGAGTCAGTATTCAGAAATCATTATTATAGTTCCATGATATCAGACCCAGAGAAGTTCCAGGCCGTGTTTTATGAACGTCTCTCCATATAGTCTGGATGTTGGCAAACCCGTATGAAGAACTCTGGCAGGCTTTACTCTCTTTTCCATGTGAGTTTGTTCTGGATAAAGTTGTGATTTGTTCACCTGAGACCTCCTGCTGTCAGGATCAGTATTGTCAACTCTGACTGGCAGCTGTTCTCTGGTATCTCAGGCAGAGCTCTTTCACATTGCTGCTCCCTTAGTCCTTTAGGTGGAGATGCTGGAGACTGAACCTGGGAATTCTTTGTGTGCAAAGCAGGCACTCTCCCCCTGAGCCATGGCTCCTCCCCACAGCACCTGTGTATTCCTGAGTGACTATGAGTCTTACAGGGAGGGGCAGGGAGAAAAATAAATTCTACTAGACCTACATGTAAATTCCAATCAATCAGTCTTCTTCTGCTTCCTGGAAATTTGCGGTGGAATATCTTTGACTGTGGAGAATAAATACAGTGGAAAGTCTGGAGGAAGGCGAGGGAATCGTATAGTTCAAGTCTGTTTCCAAGTTGGTCTGAGTGCAGAAGTAGGCCAAGCAGTTGTTTATGTTGGCAGTATTTCCGGTACTGTACCAATGCAGTCACATAGTCTGGAAGAACTTTGATCATGGCTGATTATTTATTTTATACCTCAGCTTTTGATTGAGTGATCTTCAAGGCGGCTTTAAAGCAATAAAAACAATAAAAATGGCTTTGGGTGGAGCGGGACTCTGGTCTTGGTGGTAGAGTGGTTAAGGGCTCAAGAAAAATTCACAGATGCATCAATTTGACAATTTGTGCAGGAAAAGGAGAGAGACTTCAACCTCCACTCCTTGCTGTGTCGTTAGCATTTTAAAAGGAGGGAGGTGTGTTTTTAAAATCACTTGTCTATTCTTTAAAATCCTAATAGGAGAGCAAGGGGATTCATTTCAAATGGCACATCTAGAGGAGGTTGAAGGGTTACACTTCATCTCCATTTCCTGTGCAGTCCTCAAACTGCTGAACCTGCAGTATACATTTTATGGATGGAATCGGAACATAAAAACATGGGAAGTAGAGTTGCCAGGCCCCCTCAACCTCCTGGTGGAGGCTTGTGGCCTGGCACTTAACTTTGGGGAGGGGGTGCATGCATGCGCACGCTCCCGCAAGCATGATGATGTCACTTCCGGGATGTGACATCATCATGCAGCCCCTGGGAGCGTGCCCGCATCGGGCCTGTTTCCAGCTGCTGCGGAGCGCAGGTGTGCTCCTGCGCTCTGCAGCAGCCCGAAACTGGCCCAATCCAGCCCGAAATGGGCCCGATTTGGGCGGCTGAAGTGCACAGGAGTGCCCAGCACTATGGGGGAGCGCACACGAAAGGTGTGCTCCTCCCCCGCTGGCCCGTTAAGCAGAGGCTGGGTGTGGGGAGCAGGGGCACGGGATCTCCTGCCCCCGGTTGGGGTCTGGCATCCCTAATGGGAAGAGTTTGGCTGGATCAAACCAGCAGTCCATCTATTCCTCTCTCTCTCTCACAGCAGCAAAGCAATTGCTCTGGAGGGCCAACAAACAGGCCATAGAGGCCCAGACCTTCCCCGATGTTGCATCTTGGCACTGAGATTCAGAGGATTAGTTCACCTGCATCTGAGAGTCAGGCCATTTTCACACGCCCATAACCTCTGGAAAATCGTGCAAAACTCACGGCATGAAGCATCTTCCTAGCACAATTTCCTGTCATGATCCTGTTTAATGGTGTGATTTCTGATGTCATCACGCCATTAAACAGGATTGTGATGGGAAATCGTGCTAGGAAGACGCTTTGTGCCATGAGATTTGTGTGATTTTCCGGAGGGTTATGGGGGTGTGTGAAAACGGCCCTAGTTTGGTGTAGTGGTTAAGAGCACGAGACTCTAATCTGGAGAACTGGGTTTGATTCTCCACTCCCCGGCTTGAAGCCAGCTGGGTGACCTTGGGCTAGTCACGGCTCTGTGGAGCTCTCTCAGCCCCACCCTCCTCACAGGGTGTTTGTTGTTGTGGGGATAATAACAACATACTTTGTAAACCACTCTGAGTGCTAAGTCATCCTGAATGGCAGTATATAAATTTAATGTTGTTGTTGTTGTTGTTATTTAAACATCCTGACTAGTAGCCATTGATGGATTTATCTTCTATGGATCTGTCTGTTACCTGGTAAACTCATCTGTGCTTATGGCCATCATCACTACATCCACTGGCAGAGAATTGTAGAATTTAATTATTTGTTGAGTAAAGAAGAAATCTATTGTCCATCAATTTCACAGGATGCCCCTGAGTTCTAGTATTATGAAAGAGGAAGAAAATGTTTTCTTTATCCAGTTTTTCTATGCGTTTTCTGTGCATAGTTTTATAAACTATGTCCCCACTAAGCCATTTAAAAAAAAAAACACTGAAAAGTCCAAGACTCTTGAGCCTTTTCTCTTAGTAACTAAAATTCAAGACCAGTAGAACCTTACAACACAAGAATATTTTCCAGGGTAGAAGCTTTCGTGAATCAAAGCTCATTTCATCTGATTCCACTGATTTTAACTAAGTAGGTTTTCACTCACAAAAGCATGTACCCTGAAAAAAAATTTGGTCTTTAAGGTGCTGCCGGACCGGAACTTTGTTCTGCTATTACAGACTAACAGAGCTACCCATCTGAAACTGTCTTCATAGGGAATAGGGTTCCCAGGTCCCTTATCCTCCTGGTGGGAGTGGGGAGACTTGGCTCTTCCGGTGATGTCACTGCACGGGTGCAGGGGTGCGTGCCTGCTTCACAGCAGGCCAGTTTGGTCCCAAACGGGCCCAATTCAGCCCATTTGGGGCCCAAATCAGACCACAGCAAAGCGCGGGAGCACACCCCGGCAGGCCCGTTCCTGTGTCATCCTCCCCTGCCAGCCAGGTAAGTGGAGGCAGGGGGCGGATGGTGAAAGCGGGGGATCTCCTGCCCTCACTGGGAACTGGGATCCCTAATAGGGAAGGTGCTCCAACCCCTTAATCATCTTAGTTGCCCTCTTCTGTACTTTTTCCTGCTCTGCAATATTTTGTTAGCAATATGGCAACCATGGTATTCTAAGTGAGGGCATACCCTATACAGATCTATACAGGGGTATTAAAATATTGACCGTTCTATTTTCAGTCCCTTTCCTAATAACCCCCAGCATGGAACAGCCTTTTTCACCACTGCCGCACACTGAGCTGACATAGAAAAGAGTCCAGTAGCACCTTTAAGACTAACCAACTTTACTGTAGCATAAGCTTTCGAGAATCACAGATCTCTTCATCAGATGCAAAACATGCATATGAGTTGACAGGTCTCTTTCCAGCAGTCGCAGCCAGTTCAGTTGCAATGTGTATCACGTTATATTTACATACACTGAACTTTATTTGGTGTATGGTTGAAATATGTGGTCTTGGATGCATCTATCTGAGCCTTAAGAGAGACACCATCCTTTTCCGAGCTCCTTGAGTTTCCTGGGGCTGCTGTTCTTACAGGGTCCTTAGTGAGTCTCTGTGAAATAGCTCCCGTTTCTCTATGTTTTTAATCTGCCCTTCTTCCAGGAAGCTCGTAGTGATGTTTTGGGTTCTCCCCTCTTTATGTTAACAAGAACCCTGTGCAGTAACTGAGAGCCAAGCTACAAGTGATGAATTATACTTGCCTGGCAAGTGAACAGACTGAGGGCCAAACTACAAGTGACGAATGACACAGGTTGGACATTTGTCAGCTTCCCTCAAGTTTTGATGGGAAATTAGGCAGCTTGGCGGAATGTTGGACAAGTGACAGTTGAAAAATCCATTGGACAGCAGTTGGAGAGCCAAGGAACGCACTCCCCTCAACAGTATTGGAGGGACATTATAGATAGTTTCCTATTTGTGAGAGGGTCTGCTTTTGAGGAGAGGGCATGGTGGAGACAAATGAGCATGTTTTGCTCTATTGTCAATTCTATGTGGCTATTCAAGCAAAGTTTGTTTTTCCTTTGCTAGGTAGGTTTTCAGGTGGTTCTGACTCAGAACTTACCAGGAAACTGCTTTTAGGTGCCAGTCCATTGATTACTGCTCCCTGTGCTAGATTCCTTGCCGCAGCATGTAACATTCATAAGGAAATAGTACAAAGTATAATTGATTTTTAACAAATATTATTTATTTCCAAAGAATTTTATGTGTAAAGTATGTATAAATTATGTTTTTATGTGTTGTGATTTTATGTTTTGGAATAGTTTTGGATGTCCTTGACCATATTAATAAACTATTGATTGATTGACCTTGGATCCCCAATCCTAAATCAACACTTTGACCTCTCATGTACGTGGGAAGGTTAACCCTTCAAGAAGTGTGCTGTCAGTGTTACAAGAGGTGCTCTGGCAAATCTCTCTGATCCAACTTGATCATGCTGTGTGGTAATGCAAGAGTTCATGGGTTGTGCTTGTCCAATGATGCAGTGCATTAGACAATGCCAGGGCTTTTTTTCTGGGAAAAGAGGTGGTGGAACTCAATGGGTAGCCCTCAGAGAAAATGGTCACATGGCTGGTGGCCCCACCCCCTGATCTCCAGACAGAGGGGAATTGAGATATAAACTCCCCTCTGTCTGGAGATCAGGGGGCGGGGCCACCGGCCATGTGACCATTTTCAAGAGGTTCCGGAACTCCGTTCCACCGCGTTCCAGCTGAAAAAAGGCCCTGGACAATGCACTGCATCATTGGACCCAAAGTCTTAAAAGTCTTGGACCAAAATGTGATATCAAAATGGATCTTCTGCTCACAAAAGACCAGAAGCTAATATAAATGACAACTTGTTCAAATGCCGACGCCACCAGGTTAAGAACTTTCTCAAAGAAGAAACACTGTGTATTGGAAACATTTTGCTTCCTTGGCAGCATTGCAGAAGAGATGCAGAGCGTCAACCCATTTATGAAGGGCAGATCCTTGCGCTATTCTCCCCTCCCTCCGCTAACATGCAATGTTCCTGTCAGCATCTTCGGGACTGGGAGGGAATCTTTTCGCAAGGCTATGGGGCCGGGATGCCTGTTGTTCTCTCCCTGCATGTAAAAGAACCCTTTGTTAAATAATGAGGCAGCAGCACTATTTGTAGGAGCCTCCCAGTTCCCATCCCTGCCTCCACCTGTTCTTCTGAGAGCTTGCAAGTATTCTTCGCCATAACCCTGTAGCAGAATGCACGCTTTGTTTGTATGCTGAAGGTCCTAAATTCAAATTGCAGCACCAGGTCTAGGAAAGACCTGCGGAGTTGCTGCTAGTCAAAGTAGGAGGTATTGTATGAGAAAGACCACAGTCTCGGGAAATATCAATTCTGACTTCTTGCGAAGAGCTGCAGCTCAGTGGTAGAGCATTTATTTTGCATGCAAGAGCTCTTGGTTTTAGTTACCAGCTTGTCCAGTAAAAGGATCTTGAGTGGCAAATGTTGGGAGGTAAGGGCCAATTCACACCTGGCACAGTCTTCTTGGAGGACACATGTATCCCCATGTGGACTTAGGGCCAAGCTACAAGTGACGAATGACACAGGTTGGACACTTGTCAGCTTCCCTCAAGTTTTGATGGGAAATGTAGGCATCCTGGTTTTGCAGCTTGGCTCTCCAACTGCTGTCCAATGGACTTTTCAACTGTCACTTGTCCAACATTCCGCCAAGCTGCCTACATTTCCCATCAAAACTTGAGGGAAGCTGACAAGTGTCCAACCTGTGTCATTCGTCACTTGTAGTTTGGCCCTTAGAGTCAGATGCGCTGTACATGGACTGTGCTCAGAACTTAATGCCCAGACATGAGCAGACCTCATTCGGATTGGGACCACAGAATACAAGGAGAAGGGCCTCAACATCCCCTCCTGCCATTTCCCCAGCCCCAGGGAATTGCTGTTTGCCCTAATGAAAAAAACATCCATGTAGTTATCAATACTGCACATAGTGACTCCCCCTAGGGGTCAGTTCAGTTCAGGAAAACAATGCGAGGCAGATGTCTGAAGCGCCTTCTGCTTGCCCTCTGTACTCCTGATCCAAATCAGGCCCATGTCCAAATGAGAATGGACTTTCTCCAGCACAGCTGCATTGTCTGTTGACAATGAATCAGCCCTCTCCTTAAGAGCTGGGAGAGCTGCTGCTGATCAGAGTAGACCACACTGAGCGTGGCTCAGCGTATGTTACTGGGGAGAGGCTGTGGCTCACTTGCTTGCCTATAGAAGGTCCCAGGTGTTGGAAGCGAAAGTCTGCCTCTTTGCACCAAGTATGTAAGTACTACAGACGAGCAGGAGAGATACTAAAGTGGACAGGTCAGATCCATCTGTATCCTTTCCTCTTGTCTGTTCTGTTGCTACCTCTTTGATCTCCATCTCCAGGGACTTCCTTCGTTCTGGCTACCTCTCTCTTGGTCCTCTCTCCGTCCTCCAAGGGGAGCAACATACACTCTCTGAAACTCTCTCCCTCTCCTTTTCTTTCACAGCATGGACTTCTTTAACTATAAAGAATATCCATTCCTCCTTAACTAGAGGTGGGCATGTACCGAAATAAGAACCAAAGTTTGTCACGAACCGGGCTTTTTTTTTGTTCATAATCTGGTGGTTCGTTGGATGGCATTTCTGACGAACCGCAACGATTTTTGGAGCGGTTCGTTTGGTTCATTTTTTGGTTCATCACTGCAGACAGCCTGGTGCCGATCAATCAGTTTCCTAGGGTTTGGGGGGGGGGGCGCTTTCTGCAAACCTTCTGCTGACCCAGAAGTGATGTATTCATGAACCAAATGAACCAGTTCGTGAACCGGGCAATTTGATTCCAGTTCGTGGTTCGTGAAATATGACAAACCACAAACTGGAATGAAATTGCTGGTTCATGAAATGTGACGAACTACGAACTGCAACGAACCACCATTTTCCCGGTTCGTGCTCATCTCTGTCCTTAACTCATCAAGCCTCAGGTGGACTTTATCCTGAAGTAGATGTCCGCTTCAACATGGGCAGATCATGCTAACACCAGTGTCAATCTCCAGCATCTCCAGTTTAAGATGATCTTATGTAGCAGTGCTTGGAAAGACCCCTGCTGAGATTTGTCAGTCGCATTAATAGTATAAGGGAGATTCGTATACTGCTTTGTGGATTAGAAGTGGGCGGGAGTCTTAAAGTGGTGACTTTCTGGGCACATGGATTCCCTGCGGCTTATCCTGTTGATACTCTTATGAACTGAAATCTGATGGTAGCTAGAACTGAAGTCTGAAAAATCCCTTGTTCAAGTCTCTGCTATGAAGTCACCAGGAAGCTTTAGGAAAAAGCCTCCATTTTCCATCCCACAACCTTCCCATATGTAATGTGTGTCTGTGCATAGGCACGTGCTTGCCTGTAGCCTATTTATTCTTACTTCTCCAACCCGTCCAAAAATGCTGAAGCCTGCCTGGAAATTATAGCTTCTTACCTTGGAGACTTTCTTCCCCATCTTAGATTTGTGCTGGATGGTAGGCTACCACCTGTACTAGAGGAAAAGCACTCCGACTCTGAGAGCCAAGCTACAAGTGATGCCTTACACAGATTGGACACTTGTCAGCTTCCCTCAAGTTTTGATGGGAAATGTAGGCGTCCTGGTTTTACAGCTTGGCTCTCCATTACAGCTGCAAGACCAGGATGCCTACATTTCCCATCAAAACTTGAGGGAAGCTGACAAGTGTCCAGCCTGTGTCAGGCATCACTTGTAGCTTGGCTTTCAGAAGCATGCCTTGAACATTATTTACCTATATTTGTAGGCTGATGTTGAACTCTGGTTTAGACTAGGCCTTGGTTGCAAGCAGATGGTGTGCGTGGAATCTAAGACTATTTGAAGCTTAACTGTGAATGGCTTCCAGATGGGTGTAGAGACCATCTGATGCTTCTGATGGGCTAGAAATAGAATGTATTTTCTAGCAGATTGAGTTTGGCTGAGGTTCTGGCCATTTCCACACGGCTTACCTTTTGCCGGGATGCAGCGTGTTCTTGTGCGAAATCATGCAATAACAGCGTGATCTCGCATGAAATCGCACAATAACAGTGTGATCTCACGCAAAATCACACGATGACAGCATCTTCCTGGAGCGATTTCGCACGAGAACACGCTGCATCCCAGCAAAAGGTAAGCTGTGTGGAAACAGCCTCTTTCCCTCACATATCTTTTGAAGGAAACGGACAACTTAGTTACCAAGATCATGTCTACATTACTCTGCAGGGATAAAATGCTGCTAAGTGGAGGACAATTTTGATCAGGAAAAGGACCCAAGCTGTGGCTAGAATGATTGGGCTCTTCTTCCTATACAAGCATCAACAGATTCAAGACCAAGCTAATTTAAATCAGCCTTTTCCACACGTGTGTATGTGTAGTACACCAATGACTAAAGGGGGGTTGAAAAGTGCTTTTTAATTGGCACATGTGAATTGGGCTGGAATAATTCAGCTTAGCCCAAGCTAGCTAAGCAGGTTTGACCACAGTTAGTACTTGGATAGACAGGGAGCTACATGGAGAAATGCCATGGCAAACCACCTTGTCTCTTGCCTGGAATGTCCTGTAGATGGGGTTGCCATGTAGGGCGGCCAGCTCCAGGTTGGGAAATTCCTGGAGATTTAGGGGGTGGAGCCTGGAGAGGGTGGGGTTTGGGGAGGGAAGGTGCTCAGCAGGATATATGGCCATAGACTTCACCTTCCAAAGCAGCCATTTTCTCCAGGGTAACTGATGTGTGTGACCTGGAGATCAGTTGTAAATCCAGGAGATCTGCAGCCATCACCTGGAGGCTGGCAACCATATTGCCATGAGTTGGTTGCCACTCAACAGCATGTTCTTCTCACCTCTTCTCTTCGAGACAGCCAGGACTGGACTCACAGCACCCCCAGTGGTGAGGAAGAGTCATTGCAAGGTGCGAATACAGATACATTACCCAGTTACTGCTCCAAACTGGGAGAGAGTTGCTCTAATACAATAATCCTACATACGACAGCAGTGGGCAAGAACAGCCTTTGACAGCTGTCCCACTAAAGTAGGTTCCCCAGGGAGTACTGACCCTGGGGCAACTGCCCCATCTTGCCCTATGGATACTAAACCATGGCCTCCCTTCTTAGTTTTGCAGATTCCTTAGTTTCTGCATTTAAAAAAATAGCCATTCGGGACATATTCTCCAGGCATCTCAAGTAAGCTGTCATTTGTCCTTTATTCATTATTTTTACCCAGCTTTTCAGCCCCCTAAAACTGGCACCCAAAGTACAGTAATTACAAATATATATATACTATTAATAATATTTAGGTTACCTCTCTAACAAGACACCAGTGAACTCTTGTGAGAGTTCAAACCACTGTAAAATCAAATGCGACTTTAATTTTTTTAAAAAAATAACAATCATCACAATGACTAGAACAGAAAAAGCCAAATTTAAATAGCAGCTGAGCCATCAATAACCAATTGAAAGAATGATTTTAGAAACATCCACCCAAAAAGCAAGTGGACAAGGCAATTTTTTTTAAAAAAAATTCTAAAGTGCTAACTCTTGGGATCAGTTAATAAGCCACAATTATTTCAGAAGGCCACCGAAGGAAAATATCCAAACATTAGCAAAAACATTTTAAAAATAAAAAAATGTCTTTGGTAGCTAGCAAAAGACCATCACTTTACATGCCTTGCTTTCCCTCTGAACCCCCTCCCCACAGCCCCACCTTGCACAGGGGACGTAGGACAAGGTGGTTTGCAAGCAGAGGGAGGGAGTGGATCTCTCACAAGCCACGGCAAAGCCCTGGTATCTGCGCCGGCAGGTTTATCTGGACTCTCTGGCCCAGCCGCTTCCTTCAGAGACAGGAGCATTCCACAGCCGGCAGCTCAAGCTGCAAAAGTGAGCCATGGAAGATTGTGAAGCAGCACACATTATTGGAAAGGCAAGACCTGGATCTGTGTATATGCTGAGTAGAGGTGCCAGCCTCCAGGTGGAGCTTGGAGATCCCCCAGTATCTCAACTGATCTCCAGACTACAGCAATTGGTTTCCCTGGAGAAAATGGCATCTTTGGAGGGTGGACTCTATGCCATTATACTCTGCTGAGTTCTGTCCCTTCCCCAAACTCCTCCCTCCCCAGGCTCACCCCCCCCCCCCAAATCTCCTGGAATTTCCCATCCCAGAGTTGCAACTTGAACACTGAGAGGAAAGAGGAATGGAGAGATGTTCTTTTGACATAGCAAGACTAAACTTTGGTAGCCCCACATCTATCTGGTCAAACCCAACAATGTTCCTTTCTTAGGAGATTTTCACACAGGTTATTTGATGCTTTTAGGAAGGGGGCGGGTTTCACCCAGCTATCCCGCAGTATCATGATACATTCATGTACCTTCTGGAATTTGCCTTGCTTTCCCCCGATTTTTCCTAAACTTCTTGTGCTGCAAAGTTTTGGTAAAGATCACAGCAAAACCTGGATGCCTGCTGTGGGCATGGAATAGTTTGGATTTTCCCGGCCTCTTCCACACAGCAGCTATTTTCTCCACAGTGATCTTTCCCCCCTTCCTGACACCAGGAGAGCTTTTTAGTTTTTTTAATTCAACAATTGAATATCGTTATATCGATATAATGTTATAACTGTATGTGTTACAGTTATAATTCCTAGCTTTTGTTTTTTAAAAAAGTTTCTAAAACCATCCATTACAGAGATACAAGGAGAAAGGCATATCTCCACAACAGGGGCTAGAGACTTTTATTTTAATTAAAGCTGGGAATTCAGAAAACCTGTTACACATTTTGTTATAAGGTTATATCGATACAATGATATTCAATTGCTGGTTTTCTTTTTAATGAAAAAGCCCTGGTGGTGTGAGGGGGGGCAGGATGGATGCTGCCGGATGACGGGGCAGCTAACAAAAAATGTGGATCGTGAAAACTAACTATGCAGCCAAAGAAAATGAGATGTAGAAACCATTATTAAATAAAGTTTTTAAACGTACATAGTGTAGGATTCCTTCTTATTACAGTACTGCTTTACATATATCAGAGATCACACACACTGTAGCAAATCAGCCTCCAGAGTAGCGCTATCAAGTATCCACCTTGAAAAGAGTAATGTGTAACAGTAAAGTGCTAGGGCCATCCAATCTCATACATATGCATTCAGTAAATAACAAATAACAATAACAGTAAATAAATAACTATAACAAACAAGAGGTCTGTAGCAGCATAACAAGGAATACTGTTTTGAAAGTGACATTGCTAAGGTAGTTCATTCATAAATATATTCAAAAAGTCCATCCCAAAGTTCCAGTGTTGCTGCAGAATCTCATACTGTTCTGTGCTTTTTCTTTGAAGAAGAAAAATCAGACGTGACGGGCTTACAGGTAGTCTGGTGCCTATTTCCCCGTTTCACCGTCTTTCTCAAAGTAGTCACAATAATATCGCTGACTGGTCAAACTCTTAGAAAAGCATCCTTATTTTGCTCAAGCAAGAGGCTGAGGAAGAAACAACCCATGGTTTGTTTGTGACGATGTTAGCCGATCACATGCACTCTGAAACCTCTAAGCGTTTTACCAACCTGCCTCACTTTTCTTGTGTCTATCAATTGGGGTCTGCTCCAAGATTCCTCCAGGAGCATGGTTGGTGTCTAGTCGGTATTCATGGATTTACGGAGTTAAAAGTCTATCCAGCACACACATGGCTGCTAGGTTTCCTGCTATGCCTATGCTTTGGCAAGAGACTTCCCACTGGGACCCTGGGGGGAAATGAGGGGGGGTTCAGTGGTCGGTCTTGTACGGCTGCCAGATCTCCTACAATGGTGGGAGACCTCCCGCTGGCAGTCTGGGTTGCTCTCCGCTGCATGGTAGAGTGGTGGGGGTAGGATGGGGAAAATAATACAGCATTCAAAAATGGTGATGTTTGAGTAATCTTAGAGCATCATAGTGATGCTATGATGTCTCTTTCAGAATTGTGCTGGAAGTGGGGTTGTAGCATCAGACTGCCATGTATTTACGTGTCCCTTCCCCCTTCATCTCCTGCCAGTTACCTGTGCTTGGTTATAACAATCCTATCTTGCAAGAAGGTTCAGAATGAATTTGGTAGACAAGCAAAGAACAGATGAGGATTTATTTCAGTGGTTTTGCTTGCCTCCCTCTCCTGGTTGCTGTTCGGCAAGCAGGCTAGGATGGTTCTGTCGGATAAGGAAAGAACGTCTTTTTGCTGTATTTGAATGGTTGTATCATTATTTTCATTGCTTTTATGCTTTTAAGTTTGCAGCCTACGCCACTCTGGGACTGTTTGCTACAAAGTGGATTATAATGTCCTCCATATATAAGTAGAATAAAATATTCAAGCAAGAACAAAGGATAGCATTGTCCGGAAGGGGACAATCATGTTTAAAAATTTATTACATGTGTATACGTGGCTGGGGACACATATATATGCACTGCAAACAGAAACTGTCTTCTTCTTTCTTCCCAAAGTGCCCTGGAAACTGCAGTTGATGAAAACTTCACAACAGGAGGAAAGCAAAAACATGGATAGCGGCCTGTTGTATCCCAGGGATTGCACAGGCTCTAACTAACCCTATTTACTAGAGACAGTCCTTGTTTTTTAGCATAGCCTCTAGTAAATCACCATCCCAGTTTTGCTTGGGGGGGGGATGCCTTATTAAAATTGTTTTCGTGTGGTTTGCTAGCACCATCCTTCTGGGTAGCTCAGTTCTAGGCTTGCCTGCCAGTGGACAATTCCATGCCCCCACCCTCAATCCCCCAGTCTTGATAGGTTAAGGAGCAGAAGAAAATTTTGGAGGTGGTGGCGGCAGCATTGTTGATGGCACTCTAGAAATTTTGTGTAGTTTCTATGGTCTTTACCAGAGACTAGAGGAATTTCCTAGAACATTACACGGAAGTACCCTCATTCCTACCCTCCCTAGGCACGGCCCCCAAAATCTCCAAGCCTTTGCTGGTACAGGGCTGGAAACCCTATTCAGCTCCCTTTCCAAGGTCTCTAGATCTAATGTTGGAAGTATAGATGCATCTTGTCTGTAGGGCACATGCATATTAATGCTTGCACACAAACACTAAGGCATTGTACATTTCACACAACTTGTCATTTCCGTAGATTTTGATTTCATTTCTATATTTATTTGTTAAAAGTCTTACATCCTGCCTTTCCCTCTGTCTACAGTGGTTCAGAGCTGCTTACGAAAAGCAGCAAAGCTAGGTGCAAAGACCCTAAAACCACAAAGTAAGAATAAACCACAGATGTGTTTTTTGCAGCATAAAAAACCCTCAAAGCCCTTAGTCACCTCCAGTAGTCCATCTGAACAAGCCATGCAGCTTTACACTGTCTATAGGACCAACCTGGTGTTGGGACCCTCGTTGCTTAGGTCCTCCGCTACAGCATTCTAAAGGGGCAGCAGCATTGCCCCCCCTGCCCCGCCCCAAAGAACAAATCCTAGCAGTGGCTGACTACACACCTTTAAAAGCGATTTGGTAACCTATTGGAGGACAATTACGTTTTTCTTACATATCTTTAACCAAAAGAGTAAATACCTTCTTGGCTTTTATATCACAGGCAATCGCAGTTTATTTATTTACAACAATAACAACAACATTTGATTTACATACTGCCCTTCAGGACAACTTAATGCCACACTCAGAGCGGTTTACAAAGCGTGTTATTATTACCGTCACAACAATCACCCTGTGAAGTGGGTGGGGCTGAGAGAGCTCTGAGAGAGCTGTGACTAGCCCAAGGTCACCCAGCTGGCTTCAAACGAAAGAGTGGGGAATCAAACCCAGTTCTCCTGATTAGAGTCCCGTCGCTCTTAACCACTACACCAAACTGTTACACCTCACTTTTCTCCTAAACGGAGACCCAAAATGGCATACAACATTGCTTCCCCCTTTTTTTCATTTTATCCTTATAACAACAAGTCTGTGAGGTAGGATAGACCGAGAGAGAGTGACTGGCACAGGATCACCTACTGAACTTCCAAGGCAGAGCAGCGATTGGGAACCTGGGTCTCTCAAATCTTGGTCTGACAGGTTAACCACTACGCCACGAATGCAGTATTTAGAACATATTAGGAGTTTTCCACAGTGCACAGCGGTGAAGAGGGTGGAGCTTGCAAAGTGATCCCTGATGAAATAACTGATGTTGGTATTGCAAGCATTTTAATCTAGGAAACATTGGTGTTGATAGGATTAGGAGGATTACCAGCTCGGGCTTGGGAAATTCCTGGAGATTTGGGGGTGGAGTCTGGAGTGGGTGGAGTTTGGGGAGAGGAGGGTCCTCAGCAGCATATAATCCCTTACAGTCCACCCTCCAAAGCAGTCATTTTCTCCAAGGGAACTGATCTGTCATCTGGAGATCAATTGTCATCCCAGGAGATCTCCAATCCCCATCTAGAGGCTGGTATACTAGATTATTACCACCCAAGATTCATCCTTCTTGGATTTCCATCTGTGCACTCAAGGATAACCACTTCATGTGTTTTGCCCTCTTTTGTCTCCTCAGGTTCGCCAGCAAGGGTGCTGGAGCCCCGCCAAAGTGTTACCGCAGTGCTTGGCAAAGATGTAGTTCTACCTTGCTCCTACCAGACCACAGCAGATGAGGCAGTGGTTCAGGTGACGTGGCTGAAGCGTGGAGACGATGGGCAGAGTGCGGAGCTTGCTGTTCTGAATGTGGACCATGGGGAGCACATCCAGGATGCCTACGCAGGACGCCTGTCTTGGCAGTCACAAGGGTCTTTGAAGAACGGCTCCATTGTGTTGAGGAATGCAGTGCAGGCCGACGAGGGGAACTACGAGTGCCACCTCATCACCTTCCCACTGGGCAACTTTGAGTCCCACCTCACCCTCAAAGTCCTAGGTAAAGGCACCTTGGAAGCCCCCAGAGTGAGGCCTAATTCTCCTTGAGATGGTTACCCTGTGTGGTAGGGTTGCCAGGCTGAGCATGTCAACCAATGGGAAGGTTGGGGAGTAGGGACATGGGGGAGCGTGTGAGGTTGGCAGTGTCGCTGGCATCACTGCATCACTTCTGGATACAGCCTGCAAGTGGCAATGGGTAGCTTGAGAAATTGCTGGAAAATCTATGGTACTTTATGGTTTTACCATAGAGTTTCTGGTGATTCCTAGAGCTACCTATTTTCACTTGCAGGTTGTACCCAGAAGTGATATACCAATGCAGAGGCCAGCAATGCTTTTTTTGTTATGTGGGCTGTTGGGTACAACGTATTTGAATATTTTTTGCACACAAGGAAGTCCCCAGCCCCCTAGAAAAAGGGTCTAGAATAAACCTCCTGATATGCTAGTATTCTCTTACAAGGAATGTTGTACTAGGAATATTCAATCACAGCAATCTCCACCTGCAAAGGTACAGCCTAAACCCAGGTTGATCACTCAATAAGGCCCAAACCCGCATTACGGTTTTTCACATGTAGTGTCTGAGTTCCTCCTATCTGACTTTGACTTGAGTTACCCGTCAGGTGTAGGGGAACTTGTTCTCCAAGTGTCCGGACCCGGACTAGGAACAGGACCATGGAACAAAAGAAGAAAGGGCCTCAGCCTTTGCCCCTCAGCTGTTTACCTGACTCAAAATGGCTCCAGGGAGGAGTTACTTGTCCCACTGGGGGGCTGTGTATGTACTGGTAGGCTACTCATACAGCCCCGCAATGGGGCAAAAATAGCACCCCCTGGACCCATTTTGGACTGGGGAAATGGTGCAGGAGGAAGGCTGAAGCCTGTGGTCCCTATCCCAATTGGGAGCCCAAAACTGAAAGGGGGACTGGGTATTGAAACAGCAGGGGTGAGAAATGCAGCATCATGCCCCCATGCAGGTTGGCTGGTGTTTGACGTTGCTGAGTCAACTGTTTGGCAGCCCTTCTTTAAATCAAAGAGACTTTTCCCCTTGATGGGGCAAGGAGGATTTCCCCCAGTCCAGACATTCTTTCTAGGTAGCATTGCCAGCTCTGGGTTGGGAAATTCCTGGAGATTTGGCGGTGGAGCCTGTGAAGGGCATGGTTTGGGGAGGGAGGAAACTCATCAGGGTATAATGCCATAGAGACCATCCTGCAAAGCTGCCATGTTTCCAGGGGAACAGCTCTCTGTAGTCAGAAGAGCAGTTGTAATTCTGAGAGATCTCCAGGCCCCACCTGGAGATTGGCAACCCTATTTTTAGGGTTGTCTAATCTTATTACGTGGGAAATCTGTAACTGGACTTCCCGATATTTTTTAATTCACGGATGTTTCCCCATGGTTTGCATGCTGATTGACAACCATTTTTCTCTGAGCTTCCTCACTTGAGTCATTTTCCATTTGTTGTTAAACCTGATCTGAGGAAGCACAGAAAAATATCTCGGAAAACACAGAAAGATGACAAATGGAAAACACAGAAGTGCAGCAACTCAAAGAATAACCACTAAAATTCAGCACCTGAAACTCAGAGCCAAGCTATAAGTGACACCTTACACAGGTTGGACACTTGTCAGCTTCCCTCAAGTTTTGATGGGAAATGTAGGCGTCCTGGTTTTACAGCTTGGCTCTCCATTACAGCTGCAAGACCAGGACGCCTACATTTCCCATCAAAACTTGAGGGAAGCTGACAAGTGTCCAACCTGTGTCAGGCGTCACTTGTAGCTTGGCTCTCAGAAAAGCCTCTGCGTGAAAAGAGACAACATTCTGCCATGACCCCAAGTAATCCAGAGTGGACAGGGAAACCAAAACGGCCCAGGAAAAAGGCCCTGCCATGGCTGGGGTAACTGTGGGCAACCAAGGACCAAATGAGACTCGCCTGTCCTTGTTTGGGGCTTCTGTTTGCAAGATGGGACTCTCCTTCTCTTGTGCAGGGCTGTCTTGGACAAGATGAGTCTCATCTACCTAAGACCCCCCTCTGCCCAACAAGACTCACTCGCCCAGGGCTGAGGTGCCCTGATAGAGAGCTGGCCACAGGCCATCATCCCACCAGGACGTTTCCAAGTGGCCATAATGGCCCATCTGCCCCTGCTAACAACCCAATGAAATGGCCAGTTGTGAGAAAAGCGGTCAGTCAGACAGACTTCAGTAAGCAGAGATCTTCTTTCTTGCTAATCGTACACCTGCTGGAAAATTCAGACAAGAGGCGTCTCTGATTCATATGCTGAAAAAATCAAGATGGGTAGCTGTGTGAGTCTGTCTATAGCAGCAGGAAAGAGCAAGAGTCCAGTAGCAGCTAAAAGACTAGCAAAATTTGTGGTAGCTTATGAACTTTTGTGAGTCACAGCTCACTTCTTCAGATACACACAGGACTTTGGATCACTCATGTACTGAGAGTTCTGTGCTTCTGAAACACACGTGGGCCCAATTAGGATCCAGACTATGAGGTGTGCGCAATGGTATTTTAGCCTTCTCCTCCCTGTACTGTTTTCCTGACCTGAAGCAGCCCCCAGAGAGCCACTGTTTTCCCCAGTGAGGAAACTTACGTATACTCATCATGAGGGCCAGTGTGGTGTAGTGGTTAGAGTGTCTGACTGGGATCTGGGAAACCCAGGTTTGAATCCCGACTCTGCCATGCAAGCTCACTTGATGACTTTGGACCATTCATTGTCTCCCTTAGGATAAAAGGGAGGGCAAGAGTTAAGATACTTTGGGTCATCATTGAGAGCTGCTGTAGCATAGTGGTTTAGTGGCTGGGCTCTGAGCCAGCACTCTCCTGAATTGATTCCCACCACTGCCGTGAGCTCAGCAGGTGGTTTTGGGCAAGCCACTCCTCTCAGCCCAGCTCCCCAGCTGTATTATGGGAATAATATCACTGACTTTGTCCAGAAGAGCGGTATATAAGCACATGATTATTATCATTAGGGAGAAAGGCAGGGTATAAATGAAAAAGTAATAAATGCAATTACGTATCCTGTGGGGTAAATAGTGGCTGTCCAGAGCCTTTTCAGATCAGGAAAAGCATGATAGAGGGAAAGCCGAAGCCCTATTTCCACAGCTCGATTGTCACTATCTAAATTGGTCCCGTGTACATATGCAGAACAAAGAATTCTCTAAGAAATCCACAACAACCATAATTCTCTAAGCCTTTGTAAGACTTGTATCAGATTTGTGGTTGCTTATTTCCTCCTACAGTGCCCCCGCTGCCAACTCTAAATCCAGGCCCCCCATTGGAGGAGGGACAGGGCCGTACTCTGGCTGCCTCGTGCACCGCAGAGGGGAACCCTGTGCCAATCGTAACCTGGGAGACAGATGTGGCTGGCATCACCGATTTTCGCCAGTCCTCGCATCCCCGCTCGTCATCAGTCACCACTGAGTACTACGTGGTCCCCGGGCGGAAGATGCACGGCAAGCTCCTGACCTGCGTTGTCTCCCACCCAGGACTGCAGCACACGAAACGGATCACACACAGACTCAATGTGTCGTGTAGGTATCCACCCTCTGCTTTGAATTGAGCTACCACTGCCATTTCCCTATGCGGCCTTTGCAGCCTTGTTTCTCGAGCGTACGTCCGAGCTGCTTGGCACTTCTTATTTCAGCAGATTCTCTGGACTCTTCCCACTGGCCATTGTTGCACTGGGGTTGAACTCTAGGCCGTGTTTTCTGTGCGAGAATCGCAACTCAGCCCTGGCAGGGAGTGCTTGGCTGGTGTGGTGCAGCTTTTCTGGGAGTAAAGCATGGCCTGGACAAACAAGATGGAAAGAGGCTTGTACCTTTACGGGCGGGACCGTGGCTCAGGCAAGGATGTATTTGCCTGATGTCATCCTCATGGCATTCTCTGTTTTGCATTCGTGAAGGCAGAGGCATTTGTATTGGCAACAGAGCACTCACGCAGGCATTCCAAACACGTGAAGCTGCCTTGTACTGAATCGGCCCATTGGTCCATCAAAGACCGTAGTGTCTCATCCCATTGGCAAGAGCTCTCTGAGGTCTCAAGAGGAAGCCATTTTTTGCTATCTTCTGGGCATGGAGCAGGGGTCTCTGGGGGTGGGGGCAAGGTAGTTGTGAATTTTGTGCATTGCGCAGGGGGTTGGACTAGATGACCTTGGAGGTACCTTCCAACTCTATGATTTTAAGACCTACTGCCTGATCCTTCTGCCTAGAGTGGTCGGGGGTTGAACCTGGGACCTTCTGCATGCAACGCAAAGGCTTTCCTACTGATTTCCATTTTCTGTGCACTTTCCTCCCTCAGCTACATTTTCAATCTGCGTTTTTCCCTGCTGCACCACCAGAAGGCTTTGGGATTCTTAAAAACCAGTAACTGATATAGTGATATGGTTATTACCATTTTTTAAAAAAATAAAGTCCTTTGGGGATGCAGCAGGGAAAACGGCAACTGCAAGGGGGTGATGGACACCAAACAGATTAAGAGTAACAAAAGCTTTATTTATGGAATTAACAAACTGGATAGAAAGAGATGAGATAATCCAGCTGCCTTGCTAGTTGAGAGAGTTCTAGAGAGTTCTCAGAAGATGTAGGAAACTATCCTGAGGATAGAATTCTGCAGACAGACAAAGAGAAATCCCCTTATTAGAAAAAAGTACTTCCTTTACACCCTCACCTGGATAGCCCAGGTAAGCCTGATCTTGTTAGATCTCAGAAACTAAGCAGGGTTGGCCTTGGTTAGTAATTGGATGGGAGACCTCCAACAAAGACCAGGGTTGCAGAAGTAGGCAATGGCAAACCACCTCTGATAGTCTGTTGTCATGCAAACCCCACCAGGGGTTGCCATAAACCCTCTATGACTTGACAGCACTCTCCACCACACTCCTCCTACAGTCCTGGGCCGATTCCAGACGGCCCTCCCCATGCCGAAACGTTGCGCATCATTGTGCGGAAAACGCAAAATATCACGTTTTCTCGCGTGACGACACGTGACGTCGCGCAAAACTCGCGCGAGAAAACGCGATATTTCGCATTTTCCGCGCGACGTTTCGGCATGGGGAGGGCCGTCTGGAATCGGCCCTGTCTAGCTAGAGCTTGCTGTCCCCTGCAGGACCTTCTTCTCTTCTTTGTACACAAGACGTTGCTATACTCCAACTGAGAGCACCTGTTCTGCATACAGAAGGTTCCATATTTTGTCTCCACCATCTTTCATTGAAGGGTATCAGGTGCTTGGAGAGTCGTTTCTTTTCTTGAGACTTTGGGAAGCCACTTGCAGTCAGACTAGATAATACTGAGCTAAAGAAATACTTAGATGGTGCCGTAAATATTACATTGAGTAGGTTGAAACAAGGAGACACCCAGGCAGTCTTAGCCCCAAAGCAACATCAGTCTCACTTTGGTGTCTCCTAAGAGTTTCTTCTGCCAGCCAGAAACCTGGGAGGGGCTTTGGTTCAGCAGTAGAGCACCTGTTTTGCATGCAGAAGATCACAGGTTCAGTCCCCGGCCTCTCCAGTTAAAAGATCTCAGGCAGCAAGTTGGGAAAAGATTGTTCTCTGGCTGAGAGCCTAAAGATCTGCTGCCAGTCAGAAGGTTTGATAATACTAAGCTAGATGGACTAAAGTCTGACTCAGCACAATGCAGATGCGTATATTATTGGGCAGGAGTTGTAGCTTTGCATACAGAAAGTCACAATTTCAGGGACTAACCAGATGTGACATGGAAACAGGCAACCTCTTTGTTTTATTTTATCCAGCTATTGCAATCTGTTTTATGCCCTGAAAGATTCTTGAATCTAACCCCACTACCTCTAAGCTCATAACTTTCTCCCTTCACAGGAAACATACCTGGAAGCAGGTGAGCTCTCCGTCTTTTCTCTCTGCTGCTGCTGTAGATTCATAGCAGCACTTCTCTTCAAGTTGCCAGCTAGTTGGCTTAGTGGTGTCTCCATGAGAGAAACCAAAAGCAAAAAAGATGGATATCTGAATGTGGTCTATGTGGCTGCGCCAACTTAGAGCCAAGCTACACGAAACATCCAACACATGTTCTTCATATGTTGGGTCCCTCAAAGTTTCCTGGGTAGTGTAGTCTTACAAAGAACAGCCTCTTGATGCGATTCTCTGCTGGGGGAATAGCAGTGGAAGGGATTCTCTCTCCGTCTCTTGCAAAATGCCACCACTCAAGTTTTCCTCTAGGAGCTTTGAGGGGAGGATATAACAGGAAGCAGGAAATCCAGGGCGGCTTTTTGCAAAGAGAGAGAGAATCCGCCCACCGCTTTTCTCCTCGGCGAAGAACTGCATCGCAGATTCTCTTTCTCTCTTGCTTTTTGCAAGAGACAAAGAGAGAATCCCTCCCACCGCTCTTCTCCTTGGCGGAGAATTGCATTGAGCGGCTATTCTTTGTAAGGCTACACTACCCAGGGAACCTTGCAGGACCTGACACAGGCCTGGGAGTCTCGTGTAGTTTTCCTCTTAGTGAGCAAAGAAAGGAGGCTGATTGAGGCCTGGCTAGAAACCTCCCTCTAAAGAAGTGCTTGTGGAGTGAGGCAGCAAACGTCATTTTCTGCTTCCATCTCCTCAGCAGAAATGAGCAAAAGGGGAAAAGTGTGAACATGGAGGCAAGTGGATTCAATTTGGGAGTTTGGGAGGTATACAACATGGCAGTTGTGACAGGAAAAGACAGATTGCTTTCCTGCTTCTGTGTATACTGAGAGGAAAAGGCTCTAATCTTACGGGCACAACACTGACACTGCAAAACTACACATCACAGTTTTTAACATGTTTGGGTTCCCCCAACCTGACTTTGACTCAGTCCCCTGTCAGCTGCAAGGAACAGTGTTTCCTAAACACATTGCTATGCGCACCAGGGAAATGAGTTCCCTCACAGCATTTGTGTTACTGTCTGAGTCAGGTCGGGGAAACCCAGTCACAACACGTTGACAACTATAAGGTGTAGCTTTGCTATTATAAGGACTTGTAAGTGTACATGTGGAAAATGTCCCATCTGGTTATGCCCTCAGTTCCTGGAACCTCCACTTAAAATGACTTCAGGTAGTAGGTGTTGAGGAAGATTTTCTTTACCTGACACTTTGGAGAGCTGTTACCACTAAGAGGAGACAATGTGGAGCTTAATAAACCAATGGTCTAATTCATCATTAGGCAACTGCGGCTGACTTTCACGGGGAAAGTTCAAGAATGAGGTGGGGTCCAAAGGAAGAAGTACTGTCAAAAGTGGGGTTCCGTTTACAGTTGGGGGCCTGAAATGAAGGTGACTCCACTCCCTCTGCTTCCTCCACTTAATCTTCTCTTCCTCTCACAGATCTGTCAGATGCTTCAGTCCTGGGTCATGAGACAGAGGAGGACTGGGTGGCAGGAACTGAGGGGGCCTCCCTGAAATGCCTTGTGGATGGGAACCCTCCACCTACATATAACTGGACAAGGTGAGCATTTATTCTTTGTGTGGCAGTGCATTCTCTGAGGCCTTGTTCTCAGGGCCGGTGCCAGAGTTTCTGGCGCCTGAGGCCGGGGGCAGCTTCAGGGCTGTTGCCGCCCCCACGCACACACATGCACCTGGACTGTGTGATGACATCACTGCATGTGACATCATCACGCAGCATACCGCTGCAAGCCGGCCCCATTGGCGCAGCAGGCAGCTGGGACAGCGCGCAGGTGGCCTCCCAGCCCTCCCACTCAGTTGCCCCATGCTGCCCTGTCCGCCTGCTGCGCCTGGCCTGCAGCTGTGTGCAGGTGGCAGCAGCACAGGGCAACTGAGTGGGAGGGCTGGGAGGCTGCCCGCTCAGACTGCCCCGCGCCGCCACCACCAGCACACGCTCCCAGCCAGGCACAGCAGTGGTGGGCCAGGTGTGGCAGGCGGCAGGGGCGGCACGTGGGCGGCTTCCCAGCCCTCCCACTCAGCCACCAGTGCTGCTGCCGCCAGCTCCACGACACGCGCCCCCTGGCGCCCCCTCCGGCACCTTAGCACTCGAGGCGGCTGCCAGACCCACCTCCACGGACGCGCTGGCCCTGCTTGTTCTGAGAGTGGGAAGGGGCCTAAAATCGGTTCATCACATACTCGTCAACCCGTCATACCCTCGTCATACCCTTTTTCTGATTAGTGTATCTAACAAGTTACTGCCTGGTTTGACTGCATCTTTGTATTTGGGAGATGGCTTATTACATTTTTCTTAGGTGGAATGGTTGTGAGTTCCCCGTCCAGTCTCTAGAAATTAAATCTCCACACAAAGGTTTGGAGGCACCTAATCTCTCAGGTGCATATACGTAAAATGCACACTCTTAAAAACCTTATTAGACTTTTACCTCACCTTCCCTTCCAAAACCTCAGGACAATATATATCCCCCTCACACCTTTTTTATCCTCACAACTACTGCACGCTAGATGGATAAAGAGAGTAACTGTTCCAAGTTGACGGTTGGGGAATTTTAAAGACCCCTACCATTTTAGGTTTGTGAGCAAGAAACTTTGCCTGGCATGTGAAAGTTGCAGAAAACACCTAAACTGCACATTCCATGTCTCTTGTGATCGTTGCTATGCCATTTTTATATAGAATAAAGCAGGGCTTTTTTTCTGGGAAAAAAGGTGGTGGAACTCAGTGGGTTGCCCTCAGAGAAAATGGTCACATGGCTGGTGGCCCCGCCCCTGATCTCCAGACAGAGGGGAGTTGAGATTGCCCTCCACGCCGCTTGGCGGCGTGGAGGGCAATCTCAACTCCCCTCTGTCTGGAGATCAGGGGGCGGGGCCACTAGCCATGTGACTATTTTCAAGAGGTTCCAGAACTCCGTTCCCCCGCATTCCCCCTGAAAAAAGCCCTGAAATAAAGGTTCCACATCCAGCCTTGGACACTTCATATTGTTTAGGTTCCAGCCTTACCACAAGGAGCCAGAAAGGCTTCTTATTTGTATAAAGTATTTTGATTGTATCTTGCCGATCAAAGTAATGGTGCCATCATTCTCTGTAAGATGAAATCTAAGTGAACTGTTTGTAATAACCTTTTTGATCTTTTGATTCATTTTGTTCTGTAAACAATTTAGCATTAAAGTATTTAGGCATAAGGATAAGGTAGCTCAATATGCATCAGGCCCCAGGAACCTCCGAGTTTTGTGTAACAATAAAACTCATATTTCTCTGTATCACTGTGGTAGGTGTCTTAGATTATATTTGGGTAAGTGGTAGAAGGGACATTTATAACTGGCAGCACAGTACTATTTAAAAAAATTCCCTATCAGTTCCCCATTGAGTTTTACAGCTGATTAGGAACCCGTTAACCTGACCTGGATAGCCCACGAAGCCTCATCTTGTCAGATCTTGGAAGCTAAGCAGGGTCGGCCTTGGTTAGTAATTGGATGGGAAACTTCAAAAAAAGATTGGGGTTGCAATGGCAGATGATGTCAAACCACCTCTGTTAGTCCCTTGTCTTAAAAACCCCAGCAGAGGGGATCACCGTACATCAGCTATGACTTGACGGTACTTTCCACCACCAGGGATCCACTTGTCCTATAGTCTAAGTGCTACAATCCCCAAAAAATTGTCAAGAAGACCAGAAAAAGACTATGCATCTTGCTCCATTGTAAGTAATCTTTTCTCCTTTAAATGCTGTTAACTTAGAGGGGAAGCTGGTTTCAAACTGCGGAACCGAGTGGAAGTGGAAAGGTTAAACCTTCCCCCTTGCAGCACAGCTCCAAAGCAACTTGAGGCTTCACAACCCTCCACTTTGCAATTTATGGACTGAATGAGGCATGTTTTGAAATATTGATTTTAAAATTGTAGAATAAAAATAGCAGAACCCCAGAGCACTTTAAAGCCTGAAATATTGGGCAAATCCACACGCCCTCGGAGCATCCTGGCGTTGCGCTAAATGTTCTCTAAACACCCGGAAGTATAGCGTCTTTCTAGTGCGATTTCTAAAATCGCGCTAGAAAGACGCTATACTTCCGGGTGTTTAGCGAACATCTAGCGCAACGCCGGGACACGCCAAGGGCAAGTGGATTTGCCCATTACCTTCAGTTGCAGCTATAGCGCTAGGTATAGATGAAAAAAGTGTAAATAGTGGAATCCAGGGGCAATGAAATACTAGTGATAGGAATCTCTGATATTCCTAGGCTCAGATTATACAGAGTCAGCAAAGTGGCCATTTACAAGAGCTATAAGTGGTAATTACAGTCTCTTCCTAAACAGAAATCGCAGTCACCAGGAAAGTCTATTAGATACATTTTTAATCAACTTTTCCCCCCCCTTTCAAGTCACAGCTGACTTACGGCAACCCCGTAGGGTGTTCAAGGCAAGAGACGTAGGGACGCTGGACTTCCATGGTGGTCTCCCATCCAAGTACTAACCAGGGCCATCCCTGCTAAACTTTTGAGATCTGATGAGATTGGGCTATCTTGGGTTAACTGACGGGCAGTGATATTTTATTCACTTCTCACTCCCCCCCCCCCAGCAGTGAAAAATTCCCAGGGCAGCACTTCCTAAGGTTATTCTGGCATGAAATCTTTATCCTTGTCCCCACTGCTGGCAGATAACGCTTCCAACAGTGTGCCAGCAAGTCTGCTTCAGGAATTGATTTTGCTTTCTTAATGTGACCTTCAGGACACTCCAAGCTGAACAATGACTTGGATCCACGAGAGCATTTTTGCTAACCTAGCATGACTTTCTTGCTTACCTCTCTCTCTCTGCAACCCCAAACGTCCCCCCAGTCAACATTCTGGGGGGACATTTGGTGCTGCAGAGGGTGATGGGAAGGAAAGGGAAGAAGTCCCTCCCTGCTTCCACCATCAATTCCTTGGCCATGTGACAGGTTTATAGCTTGCACATTCAGGATTGCACCATTGGAGTCTGTAGCAGCCCAGGATTTTCCTGTGTCAGCTTTGGGTGGCTGCGTGGGCCCACCAGACATTGTTTTGGAGCCAGCTGTAATTCCCCCCCCCCCGATGTCCCATAAATGGTTGGCAACTTTTCTCAGAGTGCTGCTGTTCCTTGATTCCTCATGCCCCGGGCAGCTGAAATTCTGTGGGTTTTTTTCCCCCTTCCTTCCTCGAGACGGGTGCAGTGACTCACAGCCATGCCAACCTCAGCCAGCAGTGCACCTGATCTGGGTCAACCATTGCTGAGAGCTCCCATGGAACCCATTCAAAGAGAAAGAGGTTTATCTCCCTCAAACACGTATTCATCGCCCAGCAATTCCTGGCTGTCTCTCAAGCGGTTTTACGCTCAGAGGGACCAGCTGGGACTTGCTGTGGGTTTCGGGGAAGCAGCCTCAGGGTAAAAATGCACCTCGTAGCCTTTCTCGACTTTTGTGGTGAGCGAGAAAAAACAGCCAGCTCAGCAGGGCTGGGGATGCTGGATTGACGAAGCTTTGCATAGAACTGAGAGGGGGGGGGGCACAGAATTAGACTCTCTGAAGTCTGTTTACTCTCTACAAGTGACATCTTCCACGCGAAGGGCACTTGATCATTTTCGCAAGTCTTTCTGGGTACTGAAGTCCCTCTCCCACACCCCTTTTCCTTCTGTTCCTTCCCGTCTCCGTTAGCACGGCTGCCTGAAGAGACGGAGAAAGCCTAGGAGAGCAGCTTTTGCAAATCGTCTTGCTGGGGGGTGGGGAATGCTCTAGAGAAAGCTGACATGTGAAGTCCTCCCCTCTCTGTTAGAACTGTTAGGATCGCTGCCTTAAAAGTCAGAGAAAGCTGCAACTTTCTAAGCTTTCTCTAGAGTATTCCCCCCCTCCCCGAGCTGCCCGCTGCAACTTTGCTAATCGTCTTGCTCGGGGAGGGGGGGAAATACTCTAGAGAAAGCTTAGAAAGTTGCAGCTGCCCGCCCCCAAAGATCATTGAGAGCAGGCTTGCGACTAGAGAAACGATTTGCAAACGCAGGCTTTCTCTGACTTTTAAGGCAGCGATCCTAACAGTTCTAACAGAGAGGGGAGGACTTCACATGTCAGCTTTCTCTAGAGCATTCCCCACCCCCCAGCAAGACGATTTGCAAAAGCTGCTCTCGTAGGCTTTCTCCTTCTCTTCAGGCAGCCGTGCTAACGGAGACGGGAAGGAACAGAAGGAAAAGGGGTGTGGGAGAGGGACTTCAGTACCCAGAAAGACTTGCGAAAATGATCAAGTGCCCTTCGCGTGGAAGATGTCACTTGTAGCGAGACACAACAGGAAATCTGTGCCTCTGTCGACATTTGATTCTAGCCTGCCCAGAATTTCATCTTTCTGGCCAGAACAACAGCATGCAAATATGAATTTGGTGGCGTTATTCTGATAAGAGGCTTTCCCCCCATATCAGACTATTGTACCCTTCAATAGGTGAGGGGAAGTCTGTGCGTGTTCTAAGTCATACTGAGTTTTTTTTAAAAGCAGCTTCCCCTTACTGGGAAAGACATTCTGGACATGTCTTTTATTGCTGCCGCTACTATCTTTTATTGTCTGCCTTTCTCAATGAGACTCCAGACAGATTACTTAGTGTGAGATTAGTACAGTCAGTATCAAGGATATTTCAATAAACAATGCCATCAGGTAAATAAATGTAAAATACAGATTTTGCATGTACAGAAGCATACAGTCTGACATTTAAAAAAATAGAAACTCCAAGATCCTTTTGCACCATAGCAATTGGCGTAACCTGTTGAGCTAACAAACTTCTTAAAACACAAAGGGTTGTGTTTATCCTTAAAGGGAAGTGATAATTCATACAATACAATTCAGTGCCAAGAAAGGCTGGATTCTGCAACTTGTAAAGGTTTTTTTTTTATGCAACTGTGCCTTATTCTTCTTTCTTTGCAAAATAAAACAGGGTTCCAATGGCACCTGAAAGACTAAGTGTTACATCCCATGACTCCCCTAAGGTTGCCCTCGGGCCTTGGAGAAACATGTTCTGTCCCCTTCATAGAGGTTTAATGTGTGGAAATGGGCAACAGAGATTTTCATGGCATACAGGTAAATAACATCACCTGATAAATAACATCTCATTGAACCTCTGTGAAAGGGACAGGGCATGTCTTTTCCTCCAGGCAGTTGGCAACCCAGAAGAATGAGGTTACGGGGAACTGACGTGATGGGAATGGATTGTGCCTCTTCAGGCTGTAGGTAGTTGGATTCCAACTTTAAACGTTCCTTCCTGTCAGAATCTCTATGGAAGTAGATACTTGCACAGTAGGGAGGAATATTCAGTCCCCCTCTTTGCTTACTGTGCTCTTTTTCCATTTTCAGGGCACTCATAACTAGGCTTGCTATTTGCCTGCCTCAAGTAGATAAACCCCTGCCTTTGGCCCAGTCCTTCACTCTCAAGAAATGAAAGAGTGTGAAGGGAAAAAATGGCTGGAAAATGGCCTCCATGGTGATATTCTACAAATTTCCCTGAGAGCCAAGCTACAAGTGACGCCTGACACAGGTTGGACACTTGTCAGCTTCCCTCAAGTTCTGATGGGAAATGTAGGCGTCCTGGTCTTGCAGCTTGGCTCTTCACTTAATTGAAGTTTACAGAGTGGCAGTCTATGGGAGGGAGAACATGCGGTTGGGAGGGGAGTGCAGGTGTCGGGCTCTCACCGGGCACCCCCCCTTCCCCTCCGCTGTGTGTGTGTGTGGGGAGGGGGCGGTGTTCTGTAAACTTCAATTAAATGGAGAGCCAAGCTGTAAGACCAGGATGCCTACATTTCCCATCAAAACTTGAGGTAAGATGACAAGTGTCCAACCTATATCAGGCGTCACTTGTACCTTGGCTCTGAGTCTCTATAGTCTTTAGCACAGAGATTAGGGGAAATTCCTAGAACATAACCTGGAACAGACACTCTGCTCTCCAAACCTTCTGGCATTTGCCAGGGCAGTGTTGGCAACCTATTCATAACATAGGGGAGCCTTCCAACACGTAATTCTTCTCTACGTGCAGTCTTAAGTGAGGCAATCCATTCTGCTACCTCAGAACTCTTCACTGTCTCCTGAGAGCCATAACAGGTCTGATGAAGACAATGAAGGGAATGTGGATGTTCCCTTTAGTCATAATGGTTTCTCTGCCTGTCTCAAAAGGTAAATTGTTCACTCAGGTACAATTTGGATTGGGGCCATAAGGGAAGGGAAGAGGGGATTTAACCTTTCGACCTATGTTTGGTTTCTTTAATCAAAACTAGCTTCCTGTGCTTTTATCAAGAGGGAAAGATGTTCTTCAAAAGCCTGTCTTTTTCTTTTAAATGCTATTAAAAGAATGGAGAGCCAGTTTTGGATTAATAAAATTGAAGGGGGTGGAGTTGAAGGGTTAAATCCCCTTCCTTCATGGTCCTAATCCCAATCATAGACGCAGACATGCACAATTTACTTTCTTCAAATGGGCAGTGATTGGGGTCAACAATTTCAAGATGGGGCCTGGAGTTTTCATGGAATGACAACGGATCTCCAGATTATAGAGACCAGTTCGCCTGCAGGAAATGGCAACTTCAGGAGGTGAACCCTATGGCATCACATCTCCACTGAGCTCTCGCCCCTCCCCAGGACCTGCTTTCCCTGAGCACTGTCCCTAATCTCCAGGAATTTCCTAGGCTGGAGTTGGGAACACTAGCAGAGCTGAGGGATTCCCATCATGTCTGATTAGGCTCCTTGTTCTCTTGAACGGGAGTGTCAGGCCTGAGATTTCTGCGGGTTTTGCCCACACACTTTCTAATATATCTCTGTGACTACAAGAGCTAGGCGGTCATTTTTTTAAAAATGAACTAGGATTTTCTATGTTTATTGTCACACACACTGCTTTTTTGGTGATTGAGTGGACTGGAAGCAGAGACATGGTCTTCTTGATTACAATCTGTTGATACTGCTTCGGACATTTCAGAGACATGTGGGCTGTTCTTGTGCACATAAGACAAAGAGGAAATTCATGCCAATAACTGGGCAGCCACATCCATTCATTGAGGGCCATCAGAAATAGACCTCTCTGGTCATGGATGCTGCTGATGTGGTATTGCAGGATTCGGTCCATTTACAACTAGGTGTCCAGCTGAAGAGGACAAATCTAGATGAGTGGCTCAGTGGTAGAGCCTATATTTTGCATGCAGAAAGTTCTGGGCTTTCTCCCCGCCGCCTCCAGTTAAAGGATTTCAGTTAAATGGGGAACAACCCTTCTGCCAGTCAGAAATGAGCTAGGTGGACGTAGCCTGACGGTATAAAGCAATTTCTTATGTCCAGTTGCAAGGAGAGTTGCCAGATGTCTGGCTTTGGCCATGGCAGTCTGGTATTTTGGAGGATTATCCAGGAAAAAAGTCCCCCAAATACTGGACACCTGGCCTGGCCCCTCCCCCTCCCATTGGTTGCCAAGCCCAGCCCCCCAGTCTCCTGTGGCTGCACAGAAAGTGGCCTGCCACCCCAGGCGCCTGGGCGGTCTCCTGTGGTGGTATGGTGCTGCCCAAGAGTGGTGCCCAGAACTTGGGGGGGGGGCATGATGACATCACTTCCTACAGTGATGTCATCATGCTGCATGGGAGCGTATGCATGCTGTGTGCACACACACAAGATAACTTTCCCCCTGCTTCTCCCCAGGGTTCAGTATTAGGCCGGACCCCATCTGGCAGCCCTAGTTACAAGGCCCACAAGTCGATTTTTCTAACATAACTCCCCGCCCCCCACCCAAGAACCCTGGGAATTGTAGTTCTGTTACCTGCATTAAGGGTCTTTAACAGTTTTCCTAAAGAAAGTTGCTTATTATCCCAAACTTTTTTTAAAAAGCCAAAGGTTGCCTGAACTTTGATAACAAGCACACAATGCAATCGCCACATAGTGAAATCAACTTCAGTTGACTTCCCAACATCAAAAGTGAGCTGAAGGTGGTTGTGTGAATCTGCTCTGAGGGCACTGGTGGGGGGAAGGGGGGGGAGCACTACACCCAACTGGATGACAAAGCTCTGCCGTAGAATAGGGTGTGAGTCAGTTGCCTTTGTTGATCTTGGATTCTCTCCAACCCACTGCCTGCTCTCGCCTGAAGTGCAGACCTAGCAAAACTGGCAAGGGGTTTGTGACAGTTTACTGTACTGATAGGCCCCACAAAGACAGGCTGATTCAGGCCATGATTCAGGGGCAGAACACATGCTTTGCACATGGAGAGCCAATGTAATGTGGTGGTTTGAACGTCAGATTAGGACCCAGGGACCGCTGGGTTCAAATACCCACTGGCTTTGAAACTCACTGGGTGGCCTTGGTCAAGTCTCTCTCTCTCAGCCTAACATACCTCACAGGGTTGTCGTTAGGATACAGTGGGATGAGGCCTGCCTGTGCTATGTATGCCTCACTGAGTTCCTTAGAGGAACGGTTAAAAATATAATCATTCAAGTTGTTCCAGTTTCATTTCCTATCCATCAGACTGGGACATTCTGATGGATTGCATTTTTAACCCACTCCAAAGTCATCCAGTGAGCTTCTTGGCACAAGGGAGAATTTGAATCCAAGTTTTCACACTCAAACTACTGCACTACACTGACTCTCTACGAGAACACTGGCTTATGTGGCAGGGCTGTTGTAAAGATTACTGAGTGAATCTGAAGCACTTGGGAAGGGGATAATTGCAAATGTAAATAATATTTTTATTATTTTGTATATTCTGAAGTATATATGTGGTATATGTATATATCAGCATGTGCACACGATGCCATTAAGTACATCACAGTGTTTTTAAAATGGAGTATTTCGACCATCTAATTGTGCCTCTATATATGTTTGTTGCGTGTATGGCTGAGGCGGGGGTGCAGGGAAAAGATGCCATTTTCCTTGCTGAGCCATGCTAACCGGCTCAGATGCTGGCTGATGCGATGCAGAATTTGGAGCAGTGTCTGAACATGCTCTGGCACTGACTCAAACCATGCGAGACACCGTGGGAAAAAGGAAGGAATCCCTTTGATTTCAGCACCTATTGTTCATGATGTCATGGCTGACCCCGCCCTCCTCCCCCCCCCTTTCTTCTTCCCCACACCTTCTATCACGAGCCTGGACATGTTGGGGTGGGGAGGCGGCAGAAAGGGCAGAAGAGCAAGCTTGGAGAAAGAGACTCGTCTGCCTCTGGTCCAGGAGTCTTATTTTTGCAAGGTGGCCTCTAAGCGTATGTGCCACTTGTTCCTGTCTGCCACAGGCAGTCCCTGTTTTCTGGTCCCAGATTCCTGTGGGTTAGCCCTGTTAGTTCATTACAGTACAATAACAAAAGGAAACTTGTGGCACCCACAAGCCCAATGCAAACTTTCGTAGGTGGGAGAACTTGTTTGGTCAAAGTGAGCTCTAGCTAGGAAAAGCCTCTTTTCTGGCCCCTATCCCTGATATATCACTGTCTCTATTTTGTCCTGGTGTTTGCTTTTGGAGGTGATTTGTTAAAACAGTGGGCATAGATTGTGTTGCCAGGTCTTCAGATTGCTCCCCAGGGTCTCAGGAAGTTAACTGTGCAATCCTAACTAGAGCTTCACTGTTCCATTGGCGTCAATGAACTTAGAAGAATTGCACTGCAAACCTCCAAGTGGGGAATGGATGCAAGATTGGTTGGTAACCTGTTGCATTCTAGGGCTTCCCGTTGTTCTCCTCATTTTCTCCCCCCAGATCACGGTTGTGACATTTTTAAACACTTAAAATGCAAGAGCAGGTCCTGGCTGTTTGCTGAGAATATTCAAAGCCTTATTGGGATTTTTCAGGGCTATGGTCCGATAAAATATTCCTCCTATCCTTCCTGCTTTAAATTAACTACTTTCTGTTCTCTCACAGCTGGCTGTGGTATTCCTGACTCAATTGTCAATTATCACTTGTTCTTTTGGGGTGGTAGAATAGAGCGAGAGTCCAGGAGCACCTATAATATTTGTGGTAGGGTAGGAATCTGTGACTCACAAAAGCTCATACCCTACCACAAATTTTGTTAGTCTTATAGGTGCTTCTGGACTCTTGCTCTTTTCTACTGCTACAGACAGACTAACATGGCTACCCATCTTGTTTTGGGGTGGAAGATGAAATGTACTGCTTAGCACTTTGCAGCCAAAGCTATTGCTCTTTGTTTTAGTTGACTTTTAATTATTGTAATTTTGTCATTGTGCTATTATTATATTATAAAATTAAAATAATGACCAATTGGTTTTATTGGAAATGGTAGTGCTTAACGCTGCCCTTCAAATAATAATTCCTAATTGAGGCATTCATTCATAGGGTTGGCATAGGTTGGAGGCGACTTGACGGCACATAACACACAACTGAGGCATGAATTCCATAGCCAGCAATAGAGAGAACAGGAAGTTATTAATTAGGTTATAAAACAAAGGTAGCGAATTACAGGGAGAAGCATATCCTTTTTTGAACAGGATTTACTTCCAAGTAAACATAACAGTAAGCTCTTGCCTGTGTGGACAGGCATTGCTGGATTTTTATGAAGAATATAGCGCTATATTAAGTGCTGTAGAAACCTTAGATGTGATTCTGTTCGGAGGTTATTATGGAAAAAGCATGAGCAAATACGTCCCAGTCTGGCATCCCCCAAAGTGAAAAACAGGGACAGCAATTCACCCCAGAAATTTGGCTAGTTTCTGAAAATTAGAGATACTTCGGACGCGTGTTGGACTTGCAGGAGTCAAGGGATGCAGGCTGTATATATGAAGGAGACTTTGGGAGAACACAGGTCTCCCTGTCGTGGATCCAGAACTGCACCATCAGCGCAGCCAAACTCCACAGGCTAGCGAAACAACAAGCATCAGGTCTGGCAAGTTATCTGGTCTCCGGGGGTTTTTTCTGACTTGACTTGCTCACCTTCCAGGCAAGAGAATGGTCTCCCGAGTGGAGTGAAAATAAAAGGAGACACGCTGCTGTTCCAGAGACCGCTCAGCACAGATGATGGAGGGGTTTACATCTGCCGTGTAGCCAACGGTTTTGCCACCAAGGAGGCTGCGGCGACCATCAGCATAAAAGGTATTATTTGGGGGAAGATTTGTTTAGATATTTATGCCCCACCTTTCCCTCCAAAGTAGCTTGCAACATTGTTCTCCCCCTCCTCTATTTCATCCTCACAACAACCCTGTGAGGTAGGCTAGGCTGAGAGAATAACTGGGCCAAGTTCACTCTGCAACCAAGTGGGGGCTCAAACTTGCAACTCTGATCCCAGTCATACATCACACTGAATGGACTTTGCTTAAAGACGGTCTGCTGTGTGGAATATACACACATCCTCACACTGCTTTCCCCCCCTCATAGAATAAATAGCTCAAATGTCAGAGGAGTAGCAGTGTGAGTACGCGAGAGTCCAGTGGCACCTTAAAGACTTCACTGTGTAAATTGATTGTGGCATAGACTTCTGTGGCCACAGAGTTCAGAAAACAACTGATGTCTTATGGAATTTTTTGCTATAACAAAATTGTCTTTAAAGTGCCACAAGGTTATGATGCTGATCATAACCTGTGTTTTCCCAGTAACCATCTGAGTAGACATTGTGCAAGTTTGTCTAGAAGCATACTCAGGGCTTTTTTTCTGGGAAAAGAGGTGGCGGAACTCAGTGGGTTGCCCTTGGAGAAAATAGTCACATGGCTGGTGTTCCCGCCCCCTGATCTCCAGACAGAGGGGAGATTGCCCTCGGTGCGGAGGGCAATCTAACTCCCCTCTGTCTGGAGATCAGGGGGCGGGGCCACCAGCCATGTGACCATTTTCAAGAGGTTCTGGAACTCCATTCCACCACGTTCCAGCTGAAAAAAAGCCCTGAGCATACTTACAAATCGGGACCCACTGATTTTTTGCCTTCTTCAGTGTCCTCAACATTGCTTCCCCTCCCCTCACCACACATTGTAATTCCCATTTGACAGACGTGCTGATCACAAATCGGATGTTGATGGAGTTCTCTGCCTCAGACTATTTTTATTTTTAAATCCCCGTATGTACCTTTTTATTTAATTCATTGTACATTCGTCCTCCCCTTTGCAAAAGTTGAATGCATGAAAAACTGTAGGGTGGGGGATGCTGGCTTTGCGATTGTCGCAAAAGAGCCATCTTTGGTTAAAATGACCAGGCAGCAGGAGATGTGAACAATCTTCACCGGAGACCCTGGAGAGCTGCTGGCAGTCCGAGTAGACAATACTGACCTTCATGGTCTGATGGTCTGACTCAGTATAGGGCAACTTCTTGTGTGTTCATGTGAGCATTCCCTCCTTGACAAATCCGTATGCAAACTCTTGCCAAAAGTGTTTCGGTGGCACTTTCCAAGCTCATGCAGAGAAGCCCAAGGTGGTCCCAGTGCCTAGTGGCCCCACCCAGCCAGTTTCTCCTCCTGTCTTTCCAACAGAGAACCAGGCCAAGCAAGTGGACGTCATCTCAGTCTCCATGATAGGAGCAGGCGCCATTGCCTTTGTTCTCCTGGGCTTGCTCGTCCTGGTGGTCGTCTTCATGACCTGCTACCACCGAAGGAAAACCAAACGGATCACAGAGAAATAGTAAGTGACGGGAGTTGGGGCCGGGCTTGTGCCTCTCCCCCATAAAACTGAAACTTCTTATGCATTTATTGGCATATCGTCATGCTTTGGTGGGAGGGCATAGTGGTGCCTGCTGGGTGAAGGGAATGGAAGGAGTCTTTCTAAGGGGTGGTGTGTTGTGGGAAGGGTAGAGAATAGAGGGTCCTGTGGGGGGCAGAGAATGACACAGGGTTGGTCAGGAAAGGAACTGGCTTCCCATCAGTGTATCCTGATAGACTGTCTGTGTGTGTGTGCATGTGTGTGTGTGTGTAGTGAATCAGAAAAGCTCTCAAGCCAATGAGAGAGTACCTTATTCCTCTGAGGTTTTCTTCTCCCCTGTAGGCCTTGAGTAGAATAAATCTTGAATTTTCAGGTCAAATCCTAAGACCTGAATACCACCAGTATAAATGGTTTGGTGCCACGAAAGGACTTCCCATCAAGCTTTGGGAAGGAAAGGTTTCATCTTAGTTTTTCCTCTCCTTGTCTTTCGCAGTGAAGAGGAGCTGACTTTAACGCGGGAAAATTCAATACGGCGCCTCCATTCAAGCCACAGCACTGACACGCGAAACCAGGTGAGGACTGACTAGGGTTGCCAACTCTGGGTTGGGAAATTCCTGGAGATTTGGGGGTGAGGCGTGGGAGGGCGGGGTTTGAAGAGCGGAGGGATCTCAACAGTGTATAATGCCATAGAGTCAGCCCTCTGAAGCTGCTATTTTCTCCAGGGAACTGATCGCTATAGTCTGGGAATCTGTTGTAATTCTGGGAGATCTCCAGGCTCCACCTGGATGTTGGCAACCCTACAAGGAAGGAGAGACATGAATTTTGCAATGGAAAATTTTTGCAAAGGCAAGGAGAAAGAATTGCTTCTGCCTAGCAAGTTAAGAACAAGAGGACTCTGTGATTGAATTAGGCCACCAGTGGTAGCCCAAAAACAGGGTTTCAAGGCTGCAGTCCTTGAATCTGTCCTTCTGGACTGGGTCAGATTATTCTTTCATTTAGCTCAGTGTCCATTTTGAAACAGTGGCCAGCCAGATGTCCCAGGAAGGCCTACAAACTGAGCAGAAGCCATAGCCTGCCCTGGTTATTTCCCCCATTTACTGGAATTCAGAGGCTTATATTGCCTCTGAAATAGGGGAGTTCCATTTAGGCATCATGGCTAATAACCACTGATCAATCTATCCTTCATGAATTTGTCCAATCCTTTTCTAAATCCATCAAAACTAATGGCCATTTTTATATCCCGTGACAATGAATTCTACAATCTCTGAGTGAAGTATCCTAGAGTTTTCCTCCCAACACCTGGAACTTGGAGATATACTGCCTCTGATCATGGAAGCTCCATTTGCCCATTATAGCTAATTACAATCGATAGATCAGAGCTCCACAAATGTTTTTCTTTGTACAGTACCTCTCTCTTCATGAGCTGTGGCAGCCCTTCAGCACCCCCTGGAGGAGGGAAGTGGGAAAATGTGAATGAACAAGTCACTTTCTCTGACCTGGGCCAACCTCTCTGACCCAGGCCAGAGAGATGAGTGTGGGGTTTCCCTGTGAGAAAATTCATACAGAGCTAGCATCTGTCTTCCAGAGTTTGTGAACCTGGAACTTTTGAAGGTAGGGCTGACTAAATATCAGCAGAGAGGGTCCATAGCTTAGTGACAACACCTGTTTTGCTTGCCCGTCTCAAGTTCAGTTTCTCAGTCTCTCCAATGAAAAAATTTAGATAGCAGGTTCTAGCAGATAGCAAGGAAGATCTCTCCTCCCTGACTGAGGCCTTAGGCTGGTGGCTTCCAGTCAGCGTAAACAATCCTGGGCTGAGCCAGTTTGGTGTGGTGGTTAAGAGCACGGGGCTCTAATATGGAGAACTGGGTTTGATTCCTCTACTTGAAGCCAGCTGAGTGACCTTGGGTCAGTCACAGCTTCTAGGAGCTCTCTCAACCCCACCCACCTCACAGGGTGATTGTTGTGGGGATAATAATAACATACTTTGTAACCCGCTCTGAATGGGCATTCAATTGTCCTGAAGGGCGGTATATAAATCGAATGTTGTTATTATTATTAGATGGACCAGCTGTCTGACTTGGTATTAACCAGCTTCATATATACATTAAGACTGTTCTTTAATACTTAACAATGAGGTAATGCTAACATCATAGTATTGGAGGTGATGTACCATATGCTACGCATGCCAATGGCCTGGGGTTCCGTCTCTGAAAACTCCTATTTAGAAAGAGCTCTCAGATAGGAGGGCTGAGAATACGGTTGCCAGGTCCCCTTACACTCCCAGCGGGATGGGGGAAGACCTGGCTCTTACTTTCTTCTTGCCTGGTCCTGTGGCTGCGTGATGACATCATTTCCGGTGAAGGCACTTCTGGTGACATCACCGCAGGTGCAGGAGTACTCGCATGCTTCACAGCAGGCCGATTTGGGCCTCAAACGGGCCCAATTTGGCCCGTTTGAGGCCCAAATTGGCCTGTGGTGAAGTGTGGGAGTGCTCTCAGGGCAGTGTGATGTCAGTGATGTTGTTGTGCCACCCTGGGAGTGGGTCCAGGAGGCCCATTCCTATGCCTTCCTCCCCCCGCCGGCCAGGTAAGTGGAGGCGGTGGGACAGAGGGCGAAAGCGGGGGATCCCCTGCCCCCACCAGGGGAATGGGATCCCTAGCTGAGGAAGGCCTTAAAAAGCTGATGCCTGTCAGAGTAGAGGCCCCTAAGTGAGATGAACTAGTTGTCTGATTCAGTATAATCATGTGTCACGAGTTGTTCAGTGGTAAAAGGAGTCCACAAGATCACCGGCATCTCTAGTTAATGGCTTTTGGGTAGCGGGCATTCGGAAAGACCCACGCTGAGAAGCTGCCAATCAGAAGAGGCATTACTGAGCTGTACGATCAGACCTAGTAGAAAGCAATATGTCCTCCTCAAGGCATTCTGCACACTGCAGGAAAGGCAACTGATTCTGGTTTCTCGTTATTCTCTCTATCCGCTACCACCTCGTTCTGTCGTTCAGATGGAAGAAAATCTTCCCTTGAGGTCTGAGAGCCGGCAGGGCAGCTTTCGTGGGGATAGCTTGTGTCGAGAAAGCCTGCGAGGGGACAGCTTATGTCGGGATAGTCGGCAAGGGAGCTTCCGGGCAGAAAGCATGCGCGAAACCAGCCTGTGCTCAGTCATGGTGAGTGGGTGATGCAGTCGTCGTGAGTGCTCTGGGCTGTATCAGGGGAGAGAGGGCCCCTGCTCTGAAATTTCAGCATACCATATCAGTAAAATTATGCAAATATTATATGCAGTTCCTCAACACAGTGTTAATCGGAGAGCTAGCATGGCATTGTGGATTTTGCAATGAGGAGATGAATTTTACAAGGAGGAGAGACTATGATCTGGAGGAGACCCAAGTTGGAATCCATACTGGGATGTGGAAGCTTGCTGAGTGACCATGGGCCACTTGTTTTTTTTCTCAGCTGAGCCTACCTCACAGGGTTGTTGTGAAGACCAAATAGAGGAGGAGAGAGTGATGTTTTAAGTGGATTTTGGGTCCTGATTGAAGAGAAATGTGGGATATAAATGTCTAAATAAATAAATCAAAACCTGCTGCTGCCTTTGGCTGACACCAGGAAATCTCAGGGCTCCTATTTTAATGTGATAACGTGAATCAATATTTAATATAACTTTAACATATTTGGCTACATGTTATATTCTGCCTGATCTACATTGATTTTCCTCTAGCCTAGTTCTTAGCACAGATATCCTGACAATGGGCCCCAGTTAGAGTAGTTTTCTAACCTAAGTATTCAGACTCCTCACTAATATGGCCCTTTCAGGAATCCTTAACTCCACTGCCAGAATTGCTAGTAATTGTAGAATATACAGACATCTGCCGGAGGTCAATGGTATAACAAGTCCCCACATGTTTTACTATGGCTGTTTTCACACTGCTTACCAGCCACGGAACACCGTGCCAAGCTCCCGGAATGACAGCGTCTTCCTGGCACAATTTTGCGTGAGAACTGCAGTTCTCGCACGAAATCGCACCAGGAAGATGCTGTCGTTCTGGGAGCTTGGCGCGATGTTCTCTGGCTGGTAAGCAGTGTAAAAATGGCCTAAACAGCACATACAGAAGGGAGCAAGTTTCGCTCTCCTTCTCTTTCACTTCTTGCATTTTTTAACCCTACCTTTCCTACACAGAGTTTACAGCTGCATACACAGTTCTATCCTATTTACCTTCACAACAACTCAGTGAGGTAGGTTAGCCTGATGACAATGGATTCAAACTAAGCCCATCTGCTTCATTGCAGAGAGGAACTCTGAATCCAGATCTTCCTGGGCCTGGTCTGCTACTCTAACCACTACACCATACTGGATCCCAAAAGACAGGCCCAGTTACCTGCCTGTCCGGTCTGAAGGAAGACAGGTGCCTTACAGGTGGGCAAGCTGGAGACCTTGACACAGAGAAAGAGCAGGATTTGGAGGGCTGTTTCAGGCTTCCCCAAGAGGGAAAAGCAATGAAAGTTGCTCTTCATGGGCAGAAGTCCTCATGCCTGCAGAGATGCAACATTAGATCCACCACAGGAGGGTGTCATAAAATTGAAGATTAATAATGATACGAGTTTTCATTAGTGCATTAGCTCTGAAGAAGAAACCATTTTGTTTGGCTTTTAGATAGCTCATGTATGTCTTGTATAAAGCATCATACCAGAAGACCTCTATCATGTCCCTGGTTATTAGAAAGATGACAACTAAAGGAGGACATGTTAGATGATATATGGGGTGGAGCAAGTGAATAGAAAGAGCTTTTTCTCCCTTTCCCATAGCCAGTTTAGTGTAGTGGTTAAGAGCACAGGACTCTAATCTGGAGTGCCAGGTTTGATTCCCCACTCCTCCACTTGAAGCCCACTGGGTGACCTTGGGTCAGTCACAGCTTCTAGCTCTCTCAGCCCCACCCACCCCACAGGGTGTTTGTTGTGGGAATAATAATGACATACTTTGTAAACTGCTCTGAATGGGCATTAAGTTGTCCTGAAGGGCGGTATATAAATCGAATGTTGTTGTTGTTGTTATTACTGGAATTTGGAGGCATCCAGTGAAATTGATTGGCAGTAGGTTCAGGACAGACAGAAAGAGAGACTTCTTTACTTAGTAATTCAATTGTGGAATTTTAGGACAGTGGTCACAAAAAATTCCATCTTGTTTGGGAGGAATGCCTCTTCTAAAATTAATAAGATCACTTTTTTAAAAAATCTGCTGCTCGATTAACTGGACATATCTTTTTAGTCCTTCCAAAGACTTTGAACCGATTAATCAAATTGGTTATCTAAATAATACCCTTCCACTTTTATGGCTGGCATTGACTATCAGAGTGCCCCTTAGCTCCACCCACTGCATAATCGCTAGCAAAGCAACCAAACTCACTTCATGTCTTTCTCTGCTCAGGGAGAGGATGAGGGAGGACGCAGCTACTCTACTTTGTCAACAGTGCGGGAAATTGAGACTCAGACTGAGATGCCGCCGCCGCCACCCACCCCTATCCAGGAGAACAGGATGGAGAAGGAGAAGGAAAAGGAGGAGGAGGAAGAGCGGGACGGTGAAAATAACATCAAACAGGCCATGACTCACTTTGTCCAAGAGAATGGCACCCTCAGAGCTAAACCCACCACCAATGGCATCTACATCAATGGCCGAGGACACTTGGTGTGACATTTGTCCTGGCTAAGGAATTCCGGGAACCGGCAAAGCACTGAACCCTCTTTTCCCAATTGCCTGCTGGTGTCTCCCCTTGGTAAGGGAGCAAGCAGTCCTTAAGACTGAGGAAAATCTCCTTCTGAGCCACTCACAAGCCTGCCTGCAACACCAAGACGCTGGGATTTCTTTGTAGGCCTTAATGTCCTTTCTCCTTCCCCTTGCCCCAATCTCTCTCCAAAGCCTTTGCTGCATTTGGCAGATCCTCTCCTATCCTGCGGTGGGAGCAGGAGGACAGAGACAGCCAGTCTCGCAGCAGTGCTGATGGCTGTCAGAAACCCCCGGGGGAAACTTCTTCACTGACTCCTGCTGGACTCTTACAATGCCTGGATGCTGTCCGAAAAGAAATCCGAACATTCGAGACAAGCGGTTCTAAGCAAGCTGCCAGGCAGGGGTGCCCCACTTGGTTATGTTGCAAGGTAGTTTTTCTGGGCTCAGGGATGGGAACCGTGAAACGTTGGTGTCTTTTTTAACATTACTATGATTATTATTTTATTATTAGGAAAATTCCATAGCTCTCAATGGTTGTGGACAACAACTAGAAATCCAGAAGGTGGTTATAAAAAAAAACTTTAAAGGAAAAGTCTGATACATGAGAGAGAGAGACCTGATTTAAAGTGTTTTTAAGAGCACAGAAATTATGAGCATAAGTCAACTCTCAAGACCGCCCTCTCAGCTATGAATCAACTGCTCTTTGAAGGAGAGTCTTCAATACAGCTTGATTTTGTGGTGTGGGAAGCCACTGTGGGTAGGATCCCTGGCTCCCATAAGTCAGTATCCTTTCCCATCCTTATTCTTATGTAGATGACCCTGTGATGGTGTGTTTCCTCTGCCTGATGGAAAAACAAGCATGCCTTATGGGTTTGAGTGCTAAAGTTTTACAAGCTGTAGCTCCCATCTTGTAAATAAAAGTCCAAATTGGCCCATGTTGGAGAAGTCATGCAGCCCTGCTTTTGTGACAGAGAGGGAAGATTGGTGCCATCATGTCAAATTGGCCAACTAAAGTTCAGATGTACTGGCAGGGTTTTTGGGGGGGGGGCATGTAGATTAAAGAAGGGAATAGGAAGAGAGTATGCTGATACTGGGCAGGGTTTTGGGGTTTTTTGCATGAATCTCCAGAGACAAAGGAAAACAACAGAAATGAATCCCTGCATGTAACGCTGAAGGCAAAGGGGAATTGCTGCATCTCAGTCCTTTATATGATACATACAGAACGTTTGAGTTTTTTATGCTATGTATCATTCCTCTCTCTGTCTCAAGCAGGATGATTTTAGAACCAGTTTACAAACCCAGGTAATCACTTGACTGCGACACACTCGTTAGACTGTAGCTGAATATATGAAAGGACTCCTTTTGAAAAGTTTTTGTGGTGTTTATGCGGACGTGGGGTGAAGCACAATGTTGCGGTGGTGCTTGATCTATGATGGTTTATCTGCTGATGCAAAGATCCATAGGAGCTGCTGCAGTGGGAGCTGCTCGTATAGGCACCTGCCCCAAAGGAAAGGGTTTGGAGAGACTATGGCTGCGGGAGAATATGTATTTTGCACAGAGAAGTCATCGGATTCTCCAGTTTGAGGTATCTCCAAATAAAGGATATCATAGCTGAGAAAGGATCTTCCAGTCAGACTAGGTACTGAGTTAAGTGGACCAAAGGTACGAGGCAGTTTCATAGGGTTACTGGGAAGGGGCCATGGCTCATGGGTAGCGCATCTACTTCAATTGCACAAGCCTCAGTTCCTGGTATCTGCAGTTAAAGAAGCTCAGGTCCCTGGTGCTTAGGAAATATCTTCCACTGCCTGGTGAGCTGGAGAACTGCTCTCAGTCAGAGTGGACGACACTGGGCTAGATGAACCAACAGTCCAACTTGTTATGTAGCAGCTTCATATGTGTGTGGGACGCTTGATTTTAAAGGGACGGTATTGCACACAGGTGCGCACCTGTGGCCTGATTATTCATCTTTCTTCATTGACTCCAGCTGAATGTGTGAAGTGCCACCATTGAAAATGCCAGGTGCGTGGCAGGGATATGAAGTTTGATCTGTGCAGTTTGGTACTTGAGTTGATTAAGTCCTTTCGCTGGCAGCTGATGTTGTGCAATGGCTAAGACGAGTCAGAAAATCAGTAGTTTGGATCTCACCTCTATAGTGGACTATCTAGGTGGTCTGAGGCAAGCTTCTCTCTCAGAAAACCTCAACAACAGTATGGGGATAATAATACTGGCCTACCTTACAGGTGCTGTTGTAAGGATTACAAGACAATGTATGAGGAGTGATGAAATGTACGTGTGGACTGTCCATTAGTCCTTCTCAGTCAAGCTGACCCCCTCCTCAAATTTCACAGTCCATTGCAACCAGTCCCGCACAAGAAATATTCCACCTCTTAGTTCAAATGGCTTTTTTACAAAAATGGTGAGACTTTGAGAGTTGAAATAGGATCAAGGCTTAGTACTTGATAAAGTCTCTCCCCCCCCCCCCAAAAAACTAGGAGACACTGGTTGGTGGTTTCAAGCACAACCTAGGCACTTAGTGATCAGACCATGTGGGTGTGTTTAAAAAAAGCCAGCCATTTCTGCTGGTTCTTAACAAACAGCATTTCCAGGTGACTTGGGCAAGAGATCCATCAAAAGTTTGTAGCAGCTGATCCTTGCACACTTAAAGGCTCTTTCCAAACGGTTTCCTCAAGTCTTGAGTCAATTCCCATGATGCCCTAGGACTTGTGCTAACATGAGGTGATTTTTCCCCCTCAAGATGGCTGCCAGTTGCATCACTGGAAGTATCTGTCTTCTGCTCATGCTGTCCAAGGATAGACTTGTTTTGGACAACATGAGAGCCAAAACTCTCTACGCAATCCACCTCTGTGGCATTCCTATTTAGGCTGTTCTCACACTCCCTCTGGGCCTGCAAGTGTTAGCTATATGTATGTATTTTTTAAAAATTTGTTAACATTTGTCACTATGCTATGTTTTATTTGTGTATTATTTGCAGCTATTCTTGGTATCCTGAAGGGCAGCTCTTACTTGAAAAGTCAATGAAAACTGGTGGGGTTTGCCGGGTCTCCTCATATGTAGCCTGGTGGGATAGGGGTGGAGCCTAGCGGGGCGGAGGGTGGCACCTGGCCAATTACAGGAAGAACCTCACTGTGCCTGGTAGTGCCTGAGGAGGAGGGATAAACATAGGGGCTGAGTGAACAGCAATAGACATTATGTCGAGCAGACAATATTCTGGGTGCACACTTGGAGATTTCACTCCTTCCTCTGAGAGCCAAGCTACAAGTGACGGCTTACACAGGTTGGACACTTGTCAGCTTCCCTCAAGTTTTGATGGGAAATGTAGGCATCCTGGTTTTACAGCTTGGCTCTCCATTACAGCTGCAAGACCAGGATGCCTACATTTCCCATCAAAACTTGAGGGAAGCTGACAAGTGTTCAACCTGTGTAAGCCGTCACTTGTAGCTTGGCTCTGAGAAGGTTAAAACTCTGAAACTTCAAAGGCTGAAGCCTGGCGATCCTACAACCTGGGAAAGGGCGGGGGGAATTTTCTTCAAGAATGCAAAATTGGCCTAGGTGCAGCAGTCTTGATACTATAGCTTGTCAGTCACGGATTAAGGGAGTCCAAAGGAGATTAACGCAAAGCAGTTTTTCTAAAGCTTCGCTATCCACACACTGCAACTGAGGAACTCTACATCCTTAGCATAGTGCAACTATGCATCTACCTTATTGCTGCTATCTCCAGTGGCCTGAGGGACAGCCCAAAATGTTCCTTTTACAGTTTTTTCACAAAAACGAGTGAGCACTTCTTTACAGCCTCAGCCACATCTCAAGTATGGGTGGCTGACCTCTAGGGTTGGGGGTGGAGCCTGGAGAGGACAGAATTTGGGGAGGTAACTCAGTGGGATGTGATGCTATTGAGTTCACCCTCCAAAGCAGCCCTTGGCTGTTTCCACACGGCTTACCTTGTTCCGGAAAACAGCGAAATCTCTCACAAAATCTCGCGAGAAGATGCTGTTATCACGCGAGAAGATGCGATAACAGCGTCTTCTCGCGAGAGTTCACTGTTTTCCGGAACAAGGTAAGCCATGTGGAAACAGCCATTTTCTCCAAAAAAAAATTGAGATAAGCTGTAATTTCGGGAGGTCTCCAGGCTCCACTAGGAGGTTGGCAAAGTCTAATGACTTTATCCTTCTCATACGTAGTTCCCCAAAATCCTGGGCAACAGGAATGTCTTAATTTGAGCCAGAATCTCACTGTGTGGTGGATTTCCTTCTAAATTGAGTATAGATATTGAAGCAAATTTAAATCACCTTTACCAAGGACCAAAGTACAAAATAAAGTAGCTTAGAAACGTTGCACTGATATGCCTCCATCCTTTTCAAATTCAAGAATTTTCTAATGCAGTCTGCACCATGGTTCCCCTTTTAATTTTTTAATCTTGTATATAATTTTATATCTCCGTACCTACCTAATCTTTTAAATCTATTCATCTGACCTTATCTTTTATCTCTGTCATTTAAAACATTTTTATACTTCCTCCATTTCCAAGTCCAAGGCAGCAAACTCCAATAAAAGTTTTTAAACGAGCCGATAAAAATAGCAGCAGCAGCAAAAGAAGAAAGTTCAACAGCATAAAATATAAATAGTGCAAATACAAATTTCACAATAGCGTTGAAAGGTCATTTCAAGTAGTGACGGAGAAAATTTTATTTTTAAAAAAATAACACCTAAAGCCGACCAGAAACCAGACAAAGAATCTCAAAAAAGGCAGCACTGAATAAACTTAACTGTTAAACAAATGCTGACAGGAAAAAATGTCAAGGCAGCACAGACTGGCCTCCCAGTGAAGTTTGTTCCATAGTCATCACTCTGTCAGTGAAAAGGCTTGCAGCAAGCCTGCTCTGCCCCTCACCTGTTGGCCAGGGACAGGGCTAGGTCCAGGCCCTCTTCCTCATTCCCTCCCTCTACTATAGTGCAGGTGGGTAGAGATTCCAGGTGTCTGTCAGTAGTGGGCAATCTCCTGGCGGTTTACGAGATTGCCTGCCAGTTGCTGGCGACCGGTGGGTGGTTTAGAGCCACCCGGAGATCACCTGCCCCCCGGTAGGTATCCTGGGAACATGTGCAGAGCGTGCAATCTCAGCAGACACAATGATGTCACTTTCGGAAGTGACATCGCTGTGCCGCCCATAAGAGTGTTCCCACACTTTATTTGGGGCCTGCCGATTCTTTGAGAATCGGCCCCACGCAGAGTGAGGGAGTGCTCCCGTGCCTATCGTGACATTGGTGGTGGGAGAGCGCACGTGAAGAGAATTAAAAAGGTGTGTGCTGGGTTCCCCCTCCCACCGGGAGGGTAAAGGGACTTGTCAACCCTACAGTTGGGGCCTTTTTCATAACTTTTTACCTCCTAGTGCACCCCTTCCTGCACTTTTGAGTGGTTCAACCCATTTTACCACCTCAGAAGTCTGCCACTTCATTCTGCTGTGTGTCTTAACAAGGCCTCAGTGGAGTGATTATTAGCATTGGCATTGGCCTGGGCCGTTTCCACACACGTTGAATAATGCACTTTCAATGCACTTTAGTTATCCTTTAGAAGTGGATTTTTTGTTCCACACATGGAAAAGCAGTTACAAATGTTCACTAAAGCATATTGAAAGTGGATTATCCAATGTGTGTGGAAGCAGCCCATGTCTACACTACAGACTCATATTGGTCTTATACCAGTATAATCGTCCCAAAGGATCCTGGGAATTGTAGTTTAGTAAAGATCCTGAGAATTTTTTGCTTCAGATTTTTAGTGCATCCTCACATGCACGCACACACCTTTAATAGAAGTACAGTTCCCTGCAGAGAGTAAAGGACTATTAAAGGAGTTCATGTTTGTGGGGTAGACATAACCTCCGTGTTTTCTAATCAATGTAACAGTTAAAGACTTCCACGCCAAAAGCCTCACTTAGTTATTAAATACCATTTTCATTATTTCAATTCCTATCTTGTTTAATCTTCATGGCAATTAAGGCAGCATTTAGCCAATCAATCAGGGTAATTACTTGATTACAATCTTTTGATTGATTACAGAGATGCCCCCCGGTTAATATTTTTAATTATTTTTTACCATAACTACTTACATCACGAGGTAGCAGGCTCCATCTTAGAAGAGACATTTCACCTTCTCTTACACAAAGGAAAAAATGTTTAGCACATTCCTGACTGGTCTTGCAAGAGTACTTGCCCCAAGTGTTGATTGTTGCAAATGGTGAGATGATTTAGAACCCAACCAGTACCTGGCCAATAGATATTAAAAGCCTCTTTCCTGGCATCACAATGCAAACATTTGAATTGCCATAGGCCAAAAAGATCACATGAAATCATCATGGAATTCTTAAGGTGGCACGCTAACAAATGAACACACCCAATGCTCTAGGTGAGCTTTCCAAATTAACATATATACCATCTTAAAACAGAGAAGTTATCCCTTTCACACAGAAGGGATAACTCTTCTATGATAAGCCTGTATCATCGAAAAACAAGGCGCTTTTTATTCATTCTAAATTATAATTTTATTCCTATGCAAGCTTACCTGTGGTTAATTGACTGAGGTTGCAGTCCCAAGCGCTAGGGATCGAACTCAATGGGTTTTGCTTCTGAGCATGCGCGCTTAAGGCATGCACTGTAAGGCTGCAATCCTACAGAGACTTACCCGTGGGTAAGCCCTTTTGAATAAAGATTGCACTGAAGATTGCATTGAATAAAGAATTGCACTGAAGAACACTTATGATTAATTGATTTCTCTTATGAGATGGCTGCGATAACCACAACACAGTGAGAAAGGCTGGGCCGAGAGGCCATAGCTTTGCCTAGCAATGCCCAGGGATCTTCAAAGCTTACTGGGGATTTGAAGAAACACTGAGGATCGTATCCCAAACAGTCAAGTTGGCAGACGCGACTTAATTTACTTGATCTATAAGAAATGCAGGCAGGCCAAAGACTTTGCTGTGATTTCTGCTCAACAGACCTCACAGCCATTCCCTCCCCTCCCCAAGGATGCATTTCTTCTGCTTACATCAAAATGGAGGAGTTTGAGAAACGAACATATTCTAGCTCTTCTGTGCTTTTAACTGTATTATCATTGTTTGTTATTGACTTAATTTTTTTTGTATTCCAAAAAGTTTGTGAACAGTTTGTGTAGATTGCTCCAGGACTGTCCTCTCTCCCACCCACCCCCTGCCCAGGTCCTTGTATGATTTGTAAATGTCCATGTATATAGAACTTCTACCCATGTGTTTGTCCATGAGTACATGTTTATGTCCTGTTAAGTGTATTTCTGTGTATAGGAAGGGACTGGGGGAGCCTTGTCTGGTGTTACCTGCACTGCTGGTTTTTGTAAATAAATTGCACCTTTGGCACCCCAGGACTTTGTTTTTGGATGGACTTGTACATCTCCTTGATGAATTGTCTCCAGGCTCTAAGTCTAGATAGCAATTTCACTAATTCGGGATTGCTTTATTCTTTCTGACTTTCCCAAGTGAGTGGAGGCAGCTCCAACAGGGCCAACATTCCTTGTGAGGAAATGGTCATCTAAATCTCTCTCTGGATTTTGGAATTCCCAATTACCCTCTTTTGTTTCCAAAACGGACCACCTGATGCACCAATGTTCCATTTTTCATTTCTAAATTTGGTATACAGCACCATGCATGTGCTGTTGGTTGGTGTGCCGTTCATTTGTGGTTTCCTCCCACTTTGTCAATGCGTGCATGCTCATTGATAAAACACTGCAAAGAAGTACTTTTGATCCTATGGTGGAACAGCTCGACTAACCTGCAGGCTCCACTCTGTCCTGTCCTCCAAGGTATCTAGGCACCAACGGCAGCCCAAGTTTCCACCTGCAACATGCCACTATCCCAGCTTTCCTGATCCTTGGAGAGATTCTCTCTCCCTCTTTTAGGTCAACTACCACCAACCCGCCTTGGTAGGAATTACCAAATGAGAGGAGCAATGCTCCCAACTTCCCTATGTTGCTGTTATAAGGCCACACCTTGTGTCGGTGTTGCCTGCTACCCAGTGCCTGGTTACCACAGGGATGGTTTACGGTACTTGCACACCAGTGGGGAATTAGTGATATGTCATTTATGTCATTCATAGCCTGCCTTTCTCAGAGACTCAAGGCGGATTACATAGTGTGAGATTAATATAATCTGTATCAAGGACATTTCCATACAGTGTCAAGGACATTTCCATATAGTATCCATAAACAATGTCATAGGAGTTTACAAAGACATAGCATTAACAAGGATCCAATTCAGGGTTGAAGAATTGCTGAAACAGAACATAATCAGTTCTAGGACTGACATTAGATAACATGAAGCACAGGTAGTATATAGGAGTACATATTCAAAGCAACAGATAATATGCAAGACAACATAGTGGTGAAGTCTATGGTCCCTAACTCATTAGCAAAGCATCTGAGACCGCCCCCCTCCCTATACTACTTCCCTCTTATCTGAGTAAAAAGCCTTTTTGAATAATTTGGTTTTGCATCGTTTGTGGAAAGCCAGGAGAGTGGGGGGCTCTCCTTGACCTCTTCAGCCAGGCCGTTCCACAGGGTAGAGGCCTGAATGCCCCCTTCTTCCAGGCACTTTTTTTCACAAGTATGTTCCATCGGTGGATGACTGTGTGGTACAGAGAACAACTATCAGCATCATCCTTTGGTCACATCATGAAAAGACAGGGCTCACTGGAAAAGACAATAATGCTAGGAAAGGTGGAAGGCAGTAGGAAAAGAGGAAGACCCATAATGGGATGACTTGACTCAATAAAGCAAGCCACGGCTTTCAGTTTGCAAGATCTCAGCAAGGCTCTTAATGACAGAACGTTTCAGAGGTTGTTCATTCATAGACGCCCAGTAAGTCAGAAGCAATTTGACGGCACAAAACATACACAGAAATCAAATGTGTCAGCACAGCAATAGACTGAGTAAGAAATCTGAAAGAATGGTGGAAAACATACAATTCCCCTGCCCCTCGCACTGTACATGCCCTAGCTGATCTTATTCTAAGGCAGGCTCTCTAGCTCAGAAGTTACAAAGGTCTAAAAACTTGCCATTAACTTGTTGTCTAAGAGTCTTTCTACACAATACTTTTGACACGTGTTCTTCACGTGTCAGGAGATGCAATAGCCAGCAAATGTAGTTTTAAATGACAGAGCTGTTGGAGATTGCTCTGGAGGAGATGGATTCTCTCATTGCCCTCCACTGGCTCTGGCATCTCCCCTTCCGGAGTCTTTGTCCTGCCGAGGATCGGTTAATTCAAAGTTTTAAGCAGCGAGGATGGCAGGATAAAAGCTCTGGAAAGGGAGACAGTCTGGCACACCAGAGGCAGCGGAGGGCTGAGTGAGAGTCCTCCCCCTCCAGAGCAATCTCCGCCGGCTCTGTCTTTCAAAACTACACTTCCCAGCTAACATTGCATCTCCCAACACTTGACAAACACATGCACAGGAGTCGTGTGTACAGAAACTCTTTGTTCAGACCTTCAGCCTTCCAGATGGCAATGGTGGACTTCAGCCAGAGATCAGGTGGGGGATCTCCTTCTCCTTAGATGGAATTAGGCAAAAAGAGACTTCCCCCTCCATGACAAGGCGTTTTATTATCTCTGCTTCCCTCGCCACCCCAAGCAAGCCTTGTTTGAAATCTGTAGGAAGATACCTTCTAACCTCTTAAACCTCCCAAGTCTGTCCTCTCCTAGGTGTCAGCTTCTAGATGGTGTCAGCTTCTAACATTTCTAAAGCATTGAGCTGGATGAAGCTGGGGAGCAATCAACCTGACTCCTTCCCTCCCACAGCCTCATGAACTTGGGTAAGCCATGCCTCTCAGCCCCAGCTCCCCCGCTGTATTGTGGGAATAATAACAACATTGACCTTGTCTGTTTGGGGCACTGAGAAGAGCAATATATAAACACAGAATAATGATGGTGATGATTCTTTGCAGTTGGCAGCATTCAGCATGGCAGCTGACTGCAAAGTCGCCGCTGGCTCATGCCCACAATGTAAGGATTGCTGGTACTGTGTATGCCCTTGTGCTATTACGGCATTGTTTAAATGCATGACCAAGCCGTAATAGCCCAAGGGCATACACAGTCATGCATATTGCTTACAGACCTCCACAGCCTGCAGCAATTCATCACATTGAGGCATACTCAAAAATTAACTAGACCATGATTATAATTCCCAGGCAGCAATGTGAGAACGTAAGAGCCCCGTGGCGCAGAATGGTAAGCTGCAGCCCTGCAGCCCAAGCTCTGCTCACGACTTGAGTTTGATCCTGGCAGAAGCTGGATTCAGGTAGCCAGCTCAAGGTTGACTCAGCCTTCCATCCTTCCGAGGTTGGTAAAATGAGTACCCAGTTTCCTGGGGGTAAAGTGTAGATGAAGAAGAGGCTGGATGAATATTTGTCAGAGATGCTTTAGGCTGATCCTGCACTGGACAGGGGGTTGGACTAGATGGTCTGTATGGCCCCTTCCAACTCTATGATTCCATGATTCCATGACTGGAGAAAGCAATGGCAAACCACCCCATAACAAAAAGTCTGCTAAGAAAAAGTAATGTGACGTCCCCCTATGGGTCAGTAATGACTCGGTGCTTGCACAGGGGACTATCTTTACCTTTGCCTTTAATGTGAGAGAAAATAATCCTGTGCAGATGACCCATCCGGGTGTTGACTGACCATGCAGGGTGGGAGAGTGGGCACAAGCATGGTGGCCCTGCCCTCCACCTCCATGGAATCACTAGCTCATGTGCATGGCACCTGCGCATGAAGGAAGCACCCACACATATATCTCCCAATGATCAGCAGCATTCAGAAAGCAGTGCCACTGATTATAGGATGGGGGGGGAGTGTACATATAGATTCTTCATCCATGTGTAAGTGCCATGCTCACAGGCAGCAACTGCACAGAGGCAGGGAAAGCATATTTATACCTATTATCCCTCCCAGTGTGGTCATTAGGGTTGCCAGGCCACAGCCTGGAACCTCCAGGAGCATTTGGGCAGCAGGACAGGTATACCAGCATCATGCCAGTGCGTGACATCTCTCTTGACAAAAGCCAGAAGAGATGTTAGGGGGATGCTTTAGAATTTCCCCTCAAAACCTTATGATTAAACCATAGAGTTTTTGACAAATCCTAGAGCACCTCCATGTCATGACATAACTTCCAGTTTTTGCCGGAAGTGATGTTGCACAGCAGTGTAATACCAGTGTCCCCCCCCCCAAATTTGCTGCCATTCTCCTTTCCCGCTGGCCTTTCAAGCACCAGCTGGCAGCAAAGGGAGCTGCCTGGGAACCCCAGTCATTAGTCAATGCACACACGAGTTCTCTGTATAGGGCTACTAGCATTTGAAATGCAGTGTAGAACACTTGCTGAACACAGCCAGATTTGGGAGTCAGGTTGACCAAATGGGCAAGGATGGAATATCAGAGAAACAAGCTATATTGCATCGCTCTTCTCCCAGCAGGAATGAGACAACCAGGGAAGTACTTCTTTTATACTGCTTTCCCTTCCCTCTTTGAGGTGAATTGAGCAGATGGGGAAGGGAAACCCCACGGGAAAGCAGGGAAAAATGCATATGGACAAAACAATTGCACTAGAGGTCAAAACAATTTTGCGTGCTCAATGAAAAGCAGAATGTTTTCCTGTTGTTTGGGGGTGCTGCTTAGAATTGTGAACAAACTGCAATTTGAAAACTAAGTTTGGGTCCAGTAGAGACTGGACCTGAGAGACCAACTAGATTTCTAAAGTGTGAGCTTTTGAGAATCAAAAGTCCTTTGTTAGACATATCTCCGCATCTCTTGCTTTCCTACTACAGACCAACACGGCTGCCCCTTGAAACTAATTTGAAAAGTGATCACATATCACAGCTTGCAGCAGCCACAAACATGCATGGTTGAAATATTCACTTTTCTCAGCTGCTGACCAAGCCTTTTTATGTAGCAGCCACCTGGCACACATCATGTGGACCAAACTCTTTTTCTGAAGGAAAATATTAATCTGCACTCTCAACTTTTATTTTGGAATTCATGGATTGGCTGTACACTTTAAAAAGAACTTCTTATAGAAGGAGCCCCGTGGCGCAGAGTGGTAAGCTGCAAGTACTGCAGCCCAAGCTCTCCTCACGACCTGAGTTCGATCCCGGTGGAAGCTGGGTTCAGGTAGCTGGCTCAAGCTTGACTCAGCCTTCCATCCTTCCGAGGTCGGTAAAATGAGTACCCAGTTTCCTGGGGGGAAAGTGTAGATGACTGGGGAAGGCAATGGCAAACCACCCTGTAAAAAGTCTGCCAAGAAAATGTCATGATGTGACGTCCCCCCATGGGTCAGTAATGACTTGGTGCTTGCACAGGGGACTACCTTTACCTTTTTAAAAAGTCTTATAAGTTAAATGGAAGAACAAGCAATCAAGCCAGGTTGCAATGTGATTTAGAGTGGGCCATAATATGGCTTTGACACTTCGGTGCCAAAACCCATTAAAGGTACCGGCCTGCCTAGCTATCCATTAGCAGCAGCCGCTGCAAAAACTCAAGACAGAATCACTGGCTACATTCCAGTTGTTCAAAATGAACAAGCAGGAAGGATGCAGCACAAATTTCTAGCAGCAACCACCACCCATCAAAAACTACCACACAAACATCTTCTGGCAACAGATCCCCATTTATTGAGGAAACAGACAAACAAAAGGGGCTTTAACACATTTGTGGGGGAGGAGAGGTCCACCAATGGCTGTTATCCATTATCCATGATAGATGGAACCTCCATGTTAAAACGCAGTGTATCTCAGAATACTGCTTATGAGGGAGAGGGAAATAGTGGTAGGGTCTGTTGCTTTTTGTAACAGAAAAGGATAGGATAATCCCCCAGGGATCATGCTGCCTGTGCCATTCTTGAGACTCCTCCCATCTTTTCCTAATCCTGTTTAGCGTAAACAACCCAATCCGGTAGCTTGTCACCAATATGTCACTGAATCAATACATATAGAGCAAACAAGGACACGCTCACACACACACTTCAAGGATCTTTTACCACCAGACCGAGATACATATTCAAACATACTGAGCCCACCCCACCCACCCCAGTGAGGAGAAAGTGCAAAAAAGGGAATTACTATGAGAATAATTATGTCTCCATTCCTTGCTTGTGAGCTTCCTAAAAGCATCTCACATAGGCCACTGCTGGAAACAGAATTCGGAACTAGAACCTTGGGGCCAAATGAGACAAGATACTAGGTATTCTGTGTTTGAAGACTGCAGCCTTTTAACAAATTACCAGGCACACAGAGGCTCAGAACTGAGCCTGCGCAGCAAGGGAACAGGTATTTAAGCCTTTCCCTGGCACCATTTCACCAATCTAAAATGGCCCCAGAGACTGACTATTGGCCCCATTGGGGAAGCATACAAACCTAGATACAGCCACCCATATGTTTGTCTCAGCAGAGGAAAGCACAGCTCTCTGAGGCCTCTTTTCCCCAATCCACTAAATAAATCCAAAGCTGATCTATTGGCAATGCCCTGCTAGTTACTATGTTGTTGCTTCCACACTTACCCCTTACAAAACCCTGTGGGCCACAGCCAGGGAGCTGAAGAACACCAGCTGAGGTCCGCAGTGGATGATTTCTTCGTACTGGTTTGTCAAGCCTGGATCCTGGTTATCAAGGCTGCCAAGAGGGGAGGACTAAGGGACAACATTCCAGGGTGCTCTGATCAGAAATTTGAGTTTTCAGTGAGAGGGAATCTTTGGCGTGGGTTGGAGGGCTGTGGTGACTCGTGGCAGCCCTGCTGCTTACCACCAGTACAGTTTTACAGGCAAGATGAGTAGTAAATACAATGAGTCACTGAGCCCATTCTTGGACAATATGAAAAATCCCAAGCATGCAAGAGAAGGCACTCTTTAGGCTATGCAGGGCATCAAGTGGGAAAAGGATCATAGACCGAACTGTGCTCAGCACACAATAGGGTTTCAGTAAAGGCAGGCAATCCATTCCTCCATTAGGCTACTTATTATCAAGGCCAGAGTCTTAATGCCAAACTACAAGTGACGCCTGACACAGGTTGGACACTTGTCAGCTTCCCTCAAGTTTTGATGGGAAATGTAGGCAGCTTGGTGGAACACCCCTTATGTGTTTTTGTGTCTGTGGGAATCTTCCAGATTGTTTTTAGTTCTGTTTTTGTATACGCACTGTAGTGTATATAGACAATTCCCCCTGACAAAGCTGCATGTGAAACGTGTAGGGGTTGTACAATTACTAAAGATTCCTTTCCTTTGCACCAATTGGCTCTTCATCTTTGTTTTGCCTGGGTGCGCCCCCTTCAAAACATGCCAGCCACACACCCCTGTTCTCATGCCAAGGATTAATGCTCAAGACCTCACATAAGAACATGAAGAGTCCAGATGGATCAGACTAGTAGTCCATCTAGTTCAGTATCCTGATTCACACAGCAGCCAACTGGTTGCCCTGAACGGCCAGCAAACAGGGTGTAGGAGCAAGGCCTTCTCTTAATAATATGCCTTGCATATTATCTGTTGCTCGAATATGTACTCTTATACTACCTATACTTCATGTTTATCTAATGGCAGTCCTAGAATTGATTATGTTCTGTTTCAGCAATTCTTCAACTCTGTATTGGATCCTTGCTAATGCTACGTCTTTGTAAAATCCTATGACATTGTTTAAAAAATGTCCTTAACACTATATAAAATGTCCTTGATACTGTATGGAAACGTTCCTGATACTGATTGTACTAATCTCATGCTATGTGATCTGCCTTGAGTCTCAGTGAGAAAGGCGGACTATAAATGACATAAATAAAATTTAAAAAATAATAAATTAATGCTGCCTTCTAGCCACTGGTATTCAAAGGTTTGCTACCTCTAAATAGGGAGTATCCCTTTGGTCACCACGGCTAGTAGCCTGATGGACCTCTCCTCAATGAATGACTCTAGTCCCCTTTTAAAGCTATCTAAGTTCATGCCCTTCACTACAAATGCTTGCCATGAATCTCACAATTTAATTACTCATTGAGTAAAGAAGTATTATAGCAACAAACACCTCCCCCCCTCCCTGCATATTAGAGACACTTGTATCTGCCATGAGTTGTTTTGATTTGCCTAAAGTTGCCGTGTCCGTCTTGGGAAATTCCTGAAGATTTGTGGGTGCTACCTGGAAAGGGCAGGGTTGGGAGGGGAGGGAGCTCAGCATAGATCCGACACTTCGGGTTGCCAGGCTGCGCCTAGCACCTGGTGGAAGGCTTGGGGACTGGGACTAGAGGAGGTCAGGACTAGACATGGGCACGAACCCAAAAAAATTAACGAACCAGCGGATCGTGGTTCGGTGCAGACCACGATCCTGAATTCCCAAAACGCAACGAACATCTCCTGTTGCCGAACCAAACCAGATCGTGGTTCGTGGAGGCCAAAGTGGCAAGCAAGAGCTCTGTCCCACTCCACTGCTTGCAGAAAGTGAAACCCATCCTGGGAGCCCATAGCTATTTATAAGCATGGGTCCCATTCAGCAACACAGGAGGTCTGTGTTTGGCCGTCAGAGCTGCCTATCAGGGTTTGCAGGGATGAGATTGGAGTGCCCATGGCTACAGAACACTCCCTTCCCCCTCCCTCCCCTGGGTGTCTTCTCCCAACTTGTAACTGCTTTGCAGCTCCGTGGTTGGAAGGAAGCCCTGCTGATCAAGGCAAGCTTGGCTTCCATTTGGGTTTCCAGGGCGACAGAAGGAGGGCAGACAGAGGTCAGGCATTCCCCTGGCTCCGTTGCCAGGGGAATAGATTGCTGGTGCCTGAGTGTCTGGCTTCCCGAACCGAGCCCAAACGCCCCAAACCAGGCCTCTCCAGACCGCTGGTTCATTGGCCGTGGCCAATCATGATTCGCCGGGTCATGATCGCGCGATCGCCATTTTCGTGGGTTTTTGAGATTCGTAATGCAGTTCGTGCCCATCTCTAGTCAGGACTTCATGTGCAACTAGGGATCCCAGGTCCCTTGGTGGGGGCAATTCCCTGCTCCCACCATTCACTCCCTGCCACCACTCACCTGGCCAGCAGGAGGGAAGGTTGAGGAGCAGGCCTTCTGAGCACGCTCCTGGGGCTGCATGACAATGTCACTCCCAGGAGTGACATCATTGTGCAGGCCTGGGAGCGCACATGCGTAAGGAGCAACAAAAAGATAAGTGCTGGGTCCCTCCTTCCACTGGGAGGGTAAGGGGATCTGGCAACCCTACATGCAACTAGGCCACTTCTGAGAAAAACCTGGGAGCTGACGTAAGGTCGCTCTAGGAATTGCCTGAAATTCTATGGTTTTACTGATGCTGAGGTTTTTTTTTTTTAAATGTCTCCCATTGCTGCTTGGAGTGGCAGCAGACAAATACAGCTGCAATGGAAGGCCTCCTGCTATAGTGTGAGCCTAGCAACCCTAATGACACCATAGACTTTGTCCTCTGAAGCTACCATTTAATCCCAAGGAACTCTGTAGACTGGATATCGGTTGTAATTCTGGGACAAGCAGACACCACCCCAGCTGGACAAGTGGACACCACCCCATCTACTTTGGCCCTCAACAAATGCAGGAAATGGAATGGCAGACCGCATGAGACAATGTTTTAGTGTTCATGTGCAGGTATCAGAATGAATATGTGCTAGAAACACAGGGCTGAGGGCACCCATTCATCACTTGAACTTCTAGAGTCAAGGCAGTTGAATCCTGAAAGATGGTAATGCTAGTAACCCACACTAACAGTGTTTTAACATGGCATTCTCAAAGTGCAGAAATATGGAAAGTAAAGATCTAGGGGAAGATACTATGACAACAGGGACAATTGGAACACCTGGAGTGGATAAGATTTTTTTTAGTAATGGCCAACTGACAGAATTCTTGACCAAATTTTATCCAGAAAGGCAAAACCAAGAAAATTGAAGGAGTTGAAGAATGTATAATCATGTGACTTAGCCCTAAATCCATGTCAACATGTGTGTGTGTGTGTGTGTGTGTGTGTGTGTGTAAGAGAGAGAGAAAGATGTAAGCGCAAGAGTTTTCTTGTTCTTTGTGGTTTCAAAGATGCTCAGTACGGGAAGTTGGGTTTGAAGGCTGCTGAACTCACTTCCTGTTGGGCTCTGACTGAGAACAGAAGTGTAACGATTTTTTTTTCCACTTCAGGCCTTGGGGCCTCAGCAGTTTTCACTCCCCAGTTAAAACTTCCATCACAACAACGCTGGTCAACGGTCTCCCCAAAAGAATCTGGAACTACCAGAGCAGTTCCACTCGTCTAGCCGACTCATCTTAAGCCAACCTCAATGAAGATCTTGACTACGAGGAGTTAAGGCCACAGAGAGATTAGCCATGGATTTAAGGAAGCAAAAAATCTCCGAGGCTGGCCTGTGTCGCATGTTTTGAAGGAGTTGTGGGCTGTTAGTTCCACTATTGAAAACTTATCTCTAAGGCCCAATGAACCCAAAGAGGTCTCTGGGGCAGAAGAAGCGAGGTCTTCTTGAGCATTGAGAAGCAATTACAGCATAATCCTGGCATCTGCACACATGTCGCTGGCTATGAAAGCACGGCAAAAAGTTAGGAGGAAGGCAGCAGCTAAAGACCGGGTCTTTGGGTGTGACCTGGTGGAGCATCTCCAGTTATCTGGTCAGGATGGTAAGTGATTTCCTCCTTTGAGCGCATCATTTTTTTTTCTTGGTCTCAAATATTTATTACAAGAAGGCCCTCTGTCTAACTAATGTTTCTGGTAGTGCTGTGTCGGCTCATTTTGTAGACTTTGGTGAGCCTTCTGGTGGATCTTCATCATCTTCCTGGTGGGCTTCCACTATTTCAAAGCTGCTAGCACCTTCATAAGAGGGTGAGAATGTCCTGTTTGTGGATAAAGTTCTTGAATAGTCTCAAATGAATTTCATTAGGATGTTTACGGATAGCTCGTTGTGGGTCTCTGTCTTCTAGCCCAACATTAAATACCAAAGGACAGCACCCCGGGGGTAAAGGTTAGAGCTTAACATAGGATGAGTTTTCTGCTTAGACCAGGCAGGATGAATGCCTGGATACTGGACATTAAATTTTAGGGGGACAGGCACATTCAGAGTTGAATGAAGCTACAAAATGTGAATGTTGGAATCAATCTGACAGTCAATCTGAGTTTTGTGCAGAAGTTTTGGATTTTAAATGAAGATTTTGATCAGAAAATCTGGGGTTTAAATTCAGGTTTTGAGATCTTCAGATCTGCAATTTTGAATACCTATTTTGATCTTGAAGTCTGAAATACAATTTTTATCACATCCGATTGAGTGAAATGAATATAAAAGCAACAGTTTAATGCAAGCTATTGCCTACTCAGTATTAGATACTGTTAAATACTGATGAGGTCTCAAATACTAATGATTGATAGCTGCAATTTTATGTCAGTCATCAAAATCTTAAATGTACATTTAGGGCTTTTTCCTTTCTCTCATAAAAGGGTAGGGAGACACAGAAGAGCTGCTTTTTTAGTGTTTTATGTGAAAACGGCTTAAAGAAAAAATGCTTTCTATACAGAACAATGATATGAAATCATTATAATCAGTGATGTCCACCCATCTACCAGTCTTGTGCACCAATCCAGCCCAAACCAGGCCAATGCAAGACAGTTGTCACTTGTCAGTGCTCATTCTAAAACTGGCATCTGCATCTGAAACAAATTTTCTTTCTTCATCTGGTTCTGTCCCAGCTATTCAGCAAATATAATCTAAATCTTTGCTGACTATTCAATATGCAACATCAACATCTGATAACGTGTTGGATCCTGCAGATGTGCTCCACTAACACAATCAACTGCCAGTGGAATTGAACCTGGAGTTTCACACGGCACAATACAATGTTACAATACACAAAAAGATCTAGCAGCACTTGTCATTACTAGACACTTTATCTACAAGTAAATCCTATTCAGCAAAGGTTTCACTTCTCTCCAGTTTCCCTTTGCTTCTTTATTTTACACCCAATTAATTAATTATTGTTTTCTCATGGTCATAGCATTCCTCAATCTGTTATTAATGGGGTGGGGGGTGTTGCTTTTCACTTTGCCACCAAACCCACTGCTCATTATTTTGTTTTATTTTTGATGATCATAAAACACTAGTGACAGAAGTATGTTTGTGAAAATAAAATTAAATAATGAGCAAGAGCTTTGACTGCACAATAAAAGGTAGTATTTAATTCCCTTGCTTCAAAAAAAAGGCCTTCATTCATTAATGCCATACCAGGCTGCAAGAGAATAGAAAGTAATTAATAAAGCTGAAAGGAGAAACAAAGGAAGGGTATTGAAAGGAACAAGAGATGTGGGAAACCTATATAGCACTTCAATGGTTTACAGTCACTACAAACCAGATCTTAAACAGGATAGGTAAACATAAGCCTAAAAACAGGGATGATGGCTTGTTATAGCAAGCTATCTAATCCCAGTCATTATTAAGACCAAGTCTGATAATGACAGACATCTATGAATTCCAGCTTAGCAGCTCCAACTATGCAGTCACATCAATTGAAGTTTTCCTCTTAGCCTGTGATGGCTATTTACCCAACAGATATATGTGAGAGTCCAGTAGCACCTATAAGACTAACAAAATTTGTGGTAGGGTATGAGCTTTTGTGAGCAACAGCTCACTTCTTCAGATACATGCAGTGTCTTACTCCACTCGACTCTTTGAGTAGGCATCTCCTTTTGCAAGTTTGAGTTACCTGAGCTACTGAATCAGGGACCAGCTGCCTTAGCTGGTTGTGCAGTGCTCGAGACACACAGGAAATGAGCCGTGGGGTGTAAAGGAAGGCGAGCTGAGCAGGGCGGGTTTGCATTTGTAGTGGGAAGTGAAGGGGAAGGTAGATTATGTTGCTTCCTTGTTTGGCTAGTCTTAGACCTTGCCAATTTGTGCATTACATCAACTAGATAATTGAGCAATCAAGAGAAGCTCAAAGGGGCTTGGTAAACAAGCTGGGGGTTAACGCAGGACTCTCCATCAGCCACGTAAGATAAATCGAGCTACTGCTAAAGATGGCTGGTATTGATATTGCCTTGTATTGCTTAGGGTTATGGCCTCTTTATTTTTCTGGCTTTGGTTCTTGTCTTTGGCTGATGGAAAGGCTTCTCCAAACATTTTGGGCAAAAACACACAGGACTTTGGGAGTTCTCCAAACAAAAGCATTATTTTCTATTGAAAAGCATGTGCGTGTATGTGCCATCAAGTCACAATTGACTCACGGCGACCCCAGCAAGGGCTGTCAAGGCAAGCGAGAAGCTGAGGTGGTTTGTCAGCGCCTTCCTCTGCAGAGTCTTCCTTGGTGCCACCCATCCAAGTACTGACCCTACTTAGTTTCCAAGATCTGACAAGATACCATGCCATCTTCCCTCCACAAAAAGCAGGGCCGATTCCAGATGACTAACCTTAAGGCGTTTCATGCCGCCCTCTTCCGGATCGCAACGGGGAAAATGCAAAATATCGCGTTTCCTCGCGCGAGTTTTGCACGTCGTTGCGCAAAACTCGCGCGAGGAAACGCAATATTTTGCATTTTCCCCGTCACGATCCGGAAGAGGGCGGCATGAAGCGCCTTAAGGTTAGTCATCTGGAATTGGCCCAGGTGTGCAGGGGCCAAATTTGGATCGCAAGCACAATGTACGGTGAGGTGAGTTTAAATTTTCTTCCCAAGCTGTTTTCCTAAGCTAAAATGCCCTCGCAGAGCAGCATTTTTATCCCGCCCTTTGTCCAAAGACCTTAGGGCAACTTAAAATGTTCTCACCTCCTCCATTTCACCCAGTCTGTGAAGCAAATGAGGCTGACAGGCCCAAGGTCACCCTGTGAGCTTCGTAGTCTTTGCAGAATGGAGGGTCCTATTCCTAATGAGTCTCCCAGGTCCTATTCCAACACCGTAACCACTACACCACACTGGAAAACATACAGGTCTGATCAGGATTTATATAATATTTTTGGCCCAGCAAAGCACATGGTAGCTCCACAAGGAAAATTAAGGTCAGAAAGACCCTCCCCCATGTCATCTGGCTCTTGTTTTTTAAAATGATAACTTTTGGGGAAATTATTCATGGCTCTCCCAGAGTCACACCTCTGTTAATCCTTTATCTCCATGCCGGGAGCACATGAGACTGCCTCATACTAGCCCTGTTCACAAGTCACATCGGTTTGTAAGAAAGCGCCGACGCACATTCACTTTAAAAATGAAACCAGGGACCAAAACTGAGATAAACGTGGGGCTTCAGTTACTTGAACATCCATGAACACATGAAGATGCCTTATAGTGAATCAGACCCTTGTTCCACCAGGGTCAGTGTTGTCTACTCAGACTGGCAGCTGCTCTCTAGAGTCTCAAGTCTTTCACTTCACCTACCATCAGATCATTTTAGCTGGAGATGCTGGGGATTGAACCTGGGACCTTCTGCATGCCAAGCAGATGCTCCACCAGTGAGCCACAGCCTCTCTCCTTTACACATTCAGCTGTACGTGTGTAGAACATAACTAGATTTGCCAGGTGTCTGCTATGGGTGGGGAAACTCCCGCTGCTACCACGTTCTCCCTTTCACATGTTTCCTTAGACATGTGTGGACTCTAACTTGGGTTTGGGGACACTCAGCCAGAACCACAACCAATTTGGGGAAATTAAGTTCAGTGTCAAGGGAAAACCTCTTACCACTTCTACAGCCTGGCTAGCTTGGAAAACTGACACACTTTCCAAGTTGGGGGCAGGCACGCTTAAAGAGCCAATTGTCCGGGGTCTGAGCCTCAGCCCCCGGACTTGCCAGGAGGGAGCAATGGGAGGCAACCGGGAGACAGCAGCCCTGCTGCCCCAGCCAGCAACCAGGGGCAGAACCCACCTACACCCGGGGAAAGGGGCAAAGGGCCAGGGCCTCAGAGGGCTAGAGGAAACAGAGAGGCACCAGCTAGACCCACCCTCCAGGGGGGCGATAGGGGGCTCAACAGAGCAGAGGGAGAGGGCAAAAGCAGGGGGAATAGGGACCCAGCAGCTGCCCAAACAGAGCTTTTACCTGACAGAGAGGAGAAACAACCCCAACAGTCCCAAGCCACGCCCAAGCCTATGCACCAGCTGGAAGGCAATAACCTGGCTCACGAAAGATCAGGGACAAAGCAGCCCCAGGTGGAGTTGCCACAGGCATTCTGGGGGAGGAGCTGGGCAGCCAGCCAGGGGGCCACAGCTGGGCCTGCCTCCAGCAATCAGCAGTCAGGGAGGCTTGACAGCCAGGCAACAAGACGCAGCTGGTGCTGGTCAATGGAGCCAGATCAGCTACCTCAGCTGCAACTGCTTGGGGCAGCCCAGGACCAGGCTGGAAGGAGGGCGGGGCGGAGGAAGGAAGCCCTATAAAGGTTGGCTGGGAAGAGTGCTGGGGTGGTGGGTGAGTAAGGAGTGATGGTGTGGAGTGGGAGCAGAGCAGTGTGAGAGTGTAGGCTTGGAGGAGAGTTCTGGGAGGAGGAGATGATGGAGGATACAGGGGGTGAGCAGGCCAGCGAGTGGACTGAGAGGGAGTCTGGGTGAGGTATACTACCCCTCCTTCTGCAGAGCAGGGTCCTGTAGCATCCCTGGCACCCCTCTGACATCAGGGCTGGCCCAGTTGGTGCCCTGCCCAGCTGCAGTGATGGCAAGCCCTGACACCAATAATAGGCTATGAGTAACCACAAAACAACCAAATCTTTTTCAAAGCAAGGTTTAAAATTTATTCATGGAAATATAGGAGTATGGGAATTAAAAAGGTACTCAAGCCTAGGAACTGAGCAATTGTTGTGTTAAGAGGGACAAGCATATGGAGAGTTACTTGAAAGGAGAGAAAGAAAGAGAAAAACAAACCTCTGGCTGAGAGGGAATTTTGCATCTGGGAATGGCTACAAAGAACCGTCTCTCTGCATGAGACACCTCGGCGTGTGTTCGTCAAGTGAAAGGAGATGCAATGTTAGCCAGGAAGTGTAGTTTAAAAAGACAGAGCAGGTGGAGATCACTCCTCAGAGGGTTTGTTAATTTCATCTTCACCTCCCTGAAGACTCTGTCAATTTCAACTCTCCAGTCTAAAACTGTGTGGGATCGAACCTGTGGGCAGCGAGAAATAGACGGGCTGGAGCTGCCTTCCAGAGCTGGGCTTGCACCTGGAGAGGTTGCACCTGTAGAGTTTCTCTTCTGGCATTTCACAGCCCCTTCACACAGCCCCGCTATATAGCAAAGCTGCCGGCTCTGTCTTTTTAAAACTACCCTTCCCGGCTAACATTGCATCTCCTGACATGTGTCAGATCTCTCACGTAGAGAGGCTTGAAGAAAGAGAGATTTAAAAGGAGGGGAACAGAGGAAAGGAGTGAACAGAGGAGGAGTTACCTATCCTCAGTCTGCCAAGCTGTGTAGCGTACGTTGTCTGCTTTAATGGTGCAGAGATTGAGAGAGGAGGACTTCTGGCAGGGATTCTGAAGATCCCAAGGAAAAGGATGGCTGGTTCTAGAGGTGAAGAGTTGAGTGTGCAGCCTCTGAGCCAGCAAAGGGTGTGTGTGTGTGCGCGCGCGCGTGCGCGCTGCCTGCCTTTGGCTAGCCGAACAGCAATAGTTAGGAGCCCACACAAAAGAATGTCAATGAAATAATTGTCATGTCCAGGAATTCAGGGTGAGTCCTGGGTGCAAATGTGTACACTTCCTGAATTGGAATGAGCTAGGAAGGGGATTTTCCAGATACGTAGCAAAAGGTTATTGCCTCTAGACAGAGCAGACAAAAAGGCTGGCAGGATGCAAAAAGGGCTGGGTGAAGGCTTCACCCATGCCTGTAAACAGGTTGATAGGAGACATTCAGAGCCAAGCTACAAGTGACGCCTGACACAGGCTGGACACTTGTCAGCTTCCCTCAAGTTTTGATGGGAAATGTAGGCGTCCTGGTCTTGCAGCTTGGCTCTCCATTTAATTGAAGTTTACAGAGAGGCAGTCTATGGGAAGGAGAACATGTGGTCAGGAGGGGATTGCCGGCGTCGGGCTCTCGCTGGGCGCCCCCCTTCCCATTCGCTGGGTGTGTGTGGGGGGTTTCTGTAAACTTCAATTAAATGGAGAGCCAAGCTGTAAGACTAGGATGCCTACATTTCCCATCAAAACTTGAGGTAAGGTGACAAGTGTCCAACCTGTGTCAGGCGTCACTTGTAGCTTGGCTCTCAGACAGGGTCAGTACAAGTAATCGAGCCCTTCTGACTGCTTGATAATCAGATTTTGCGCCCAGGAAGATTTGTCCTTGCAGATGAGCTTACATTGACAGATCTAGGCGGGTGCAAGCTCCTGTGGCAATGGGTAGGCATACAGATGTCCCATCAGTGAATCCGTCTCCCCCGTAAAATTATGGACACTCATTAGCATAGCCTGAGGAGAGCCTTAGCCTTACCTTCTCCAATGTATGGCATTGCTGGATCCTCAAATGGCTGCAAAAATGAATCTAGCCAAGATGGAGTCAGAGCAGGCAGCACACATCTGGAAAGGGGGACCCTGAAAACACCACTCCCCCTCACTCCGGTGAGCAGTGAGAGGAAAAGGGGAGGCTGTTATGGCAAAACTGGCATCACTCCCTACACCCCCATGATGCTTTAAGAATGGACCAAACCTCTATGGTATTGTTGGTTGTTGTGGGTTTCCGGGCTGTATAGCCGTGGTCTTGCCAAGACCACGGCAATACAGCCCGGAAAACCCACAACAACCATCGTTCATTTTTCATACTGGTATCCCATCTGAGGGAAGAAAGGTGGCATGGTATAGCTTTGATCTCTGTGGGTTGGGGACAAGCACAGGGCAAGGCTTCTACCATCCCATTTTGCTTGGGTCTCAGAGCCAAGCTATAAGTGATGCCTGACACTGATTGGACACTTGTTAGCTTCCCTCAAGTTTTGATGGGAAATGTAGGCGTCCTGGTCTTGCAGCTTGGCTCTCCGACTGCTGTCCAATGGACTTTTCAACTGTCACTTGTCCAACATTCCACCCAGCTGCCTACATTTCCCATCAAAACTTGAGGGAAGCTGACAAGTGTCCAACCTGTGTCAGGCATCACTTGTAGTTTGGCCCTCAGATAAGGAGAAGAGGGAGTTTAGGTCACATTCTCCTTCTTCAGCCCCTTGGTAAGTTTTGCAATCTGTTTGTAACTGCAGCCAGACCTTCCGCCCTGGACCTTCAAAGACATCAGGCTTAAATGTGCATGGACAGAATTTGCCTTTCCCACGCCCCATTTCAGGGCTGCTCCTGCCCGTCATCATCTAATGTGTCACCTTAATGATGCTGTTCTTGGCGCTTTGCTGAAGTCCTGCTACTTTCCATCTTGTCCCCTTGGATGGAGTGGCCGTGATATCACCTTGCCCCATCCCCCAGGAGCATGCGGGGTCAGGTCCTTATCCTTGGCTTGGGCGTCCTCCAAAGCAGGTGGGTCAATGGAAGTTGTGGTGTCCCCCCCCCACATCCACACACACACACTGCCTGTTTATCTTTGCATCCATCCTCCTCCCCACCCTCTATTGCCTCCATGGGTTGCATTTGAGATCCTAAAGCTCCTTAGGGCAGGTATTAAGTACTGGGGTAGGCCCCGCAAGTGATTCAGCCAGGCAGTGACTTCAGCTCATAGTATAGTTTATTGTACAAGAGAAGAACAACTGGCCCTGAAAGGGCCACAATATATACACTCCCAACTCCACCCCATATCCATAACAACCCAATAAGAACGTGGGCTTTAGGATCCTTCATTTGCATGCACACAACAAAAGACATCCTGTTTACTTGATTGCAATTGGCTCCTGTCCAAGGAATAACGATTGGTTGCTGACATCCCAATTCCTGATAGGATTGGTTACCTTTGGAGCCTAGTTCTCCTTGAAGCTAGCTCAATACATAACAGCAGGGAACTGTTTTCTCATTGCTACTCTGTAAGGAGACCTTGGCTGGGCAGGAAGGTAGAATATAAATCCTGTAAATAAATGAATAAACTTATAGAACTAGAAATAAAACAAGCCATCTCCGCACGCTGGGGTGCTGTTGAAGGCAGTGGAGCAGTGCTGATCAAACAGGTGGCAGCTTTCAGTGGGCAACAAATTTATTCTGGCATTTCTCCCACCGCGTGCATAAGTTGGACAAATGTCTAGTGGGATGTATTGATTTCATTCACATTTTGTGTCCCACCCTTCTCTATTAAAGGAGGCTACCGTCCACATGTGTTGCCGTCCAACTAGTTCTTTCTGCTTCGATACGTTGGAATCGAGAGAGAGTATACAACGGTGCCCTCGTTCCCCACAAGCTATTCCCATCTCAGTCTAGCACAACTTAATTAGCGGGGGAAACCTGAGCTACAAAACATTTCACCACACTTAGCAAAACACTCATGCTTTCATAACATGGTTCAGTTTGCAAATGACATTATTACAGAGCAAAGGAGCAATATAAGCCAGCACATCAACCTCGCCAGTTACCTTCACAGTTCAAGGATTAGGGCAGGAGGCAGCGGTACGCCTTTTACCAGCCAGGACCAATCATGACTCCATCTCTCAGGAAGAGAAGTAGTGGAGGGGGGATTTGTTGTGATCTATGGTGGTTACAAGTGGCCCAGGTGAGGAGGTAGCAGAGGCAGATTAAGACAGGACATCCTTCTTGCATTCCTGGCAGGTTGTGGGGAGAGCAGTGCCCTCTGGGAAATTTTAGTATGGCTCAAGCCTTGCTACTTCTTGTTAACAACCATGCACCCTCTGACTGCCTCGTCTACTAGAGCTGATTTCACAATATGGCCATTTTGCATTGCTGGATAATTCCTTGTTCACAATTAGTTGCAAGCAAAATGAACAATTGCTGTTGCTGCGCATGAGAACGCAGTAATAATCAACAGCGGCCTATACATGGGCTTTCTCTGTAGTGGCCCCTATCCTGTGGAATGACCTGCTTGAGGAGGTCAGGAGAGCCCCCACTCTCCTGGCTTTCCACAAACGATGCAAAACCAAACTATTCAAAAAGGTTTTTTACTCAAATGGGAGGGCTGAATTGTAAGGATGGGGTCTCAGATGCTTCGCTAATGAGTTAGGGACCATAGACTTCATCACTATATTGCCTTACATATTATCTGTTAAATATGTACTCCTATGTACCACCTGTGCTCTATGTTGTCCGTTGTTAGTCATAGAATTATGTTCTGCTTCAGTATTTTTTTCTGCTCTGTATTGGATTCTTGCTAATACTATGTCTTTTAAACTTGTATCTATTTACCCTATGGCATTGTTTATGGAAATGTCCTTGATACTGTATGGACATGTACTTGATACTGATTGTACTAATCTCACACTGTGTAATCCGCCTTGTGTCTCAGTGAGAAAGGCGGACTATGAATGAATGAATGAATGAATGAATGAATGAATAGCCCCCGCCCTGCCCCAAGGAAGGTAGGGTCACCGGAAAAGGCGGTAATTAACTGAGCACGAAGAAGGCATATTTGCTTTGAAAAACAGATACATTTAAAGGGATATTTGCCCTGAGAAGCCTCTCTGCAGTCGGTTTCAGGAGATTTCCAAGCCTCATATGAAGGTTGGCAACCCTAGGGTTGCCAGGCCTGGCATAGCAACCAGCAGGAGATTGGGAGGGTACATGGGGAATAGCTGTTGGTGATGCATGATGTCACCTAGAAGTGACATCAGTCCTCTTCAGGAATTGCTGGATACTATAGAGTTTTGCACAATTTCTTAAAAGGAAAGACATTGATTTTAGATTTCCACCAGAAGTGATGTCACACCATAAACCCAACGGCCATTTTTTTCCTCCTACTGCTACTCCTGACAGGCCCGCCTCTGACAATGTTTACCTCAGGACTTTATGAGAAAGGGGATAGTTAAATCTTGAAACCTGTTTTTCTACTCTGCTATTAGAATTTTACAAAAGATTAAGAAGCGTCCTTTAAAAATTCACTTTTCCTATTAGAATGCTAATAACAAGGCAGGGGTCCTTTTTGCAAATCATGAAACCAAGTAGAGTGAAGCTTTCTTTCTTCCGTGCATTTTTATCCCACCATTCCTCCATGGAGTTCTGGGTGGTTTACACGGCTCTCCCCTCTTTCAATTTTATTCTCACAAATACCTCATGAGGTAGATTAGGCTGAAAGAGAATGACTGGGCCAAGGTCACCCAGTGAACTTCGCTGCAAATGGTGGTCCAAGCCAAACAGAAGTTATGCATGCTGCAATTTCTATTTTATGGATTGTCTCCAGATGCCTGATCTTCGTCTTGTCTGTTGATCCCACAGAGTAGGGTGGCCAACCTCCAGATGGCACCTGGATATTTCCCTGAATTACAACCACTCTCCAGACTAAGATCAGTTCTCTTGGAGAAAATAGATCCAGAGGAGTCAGCCGTGTTAGTCTGTAGTAGCAAAATAGTAAAGACTCCAGTAGCACCTTTAAGACTAACCAACTTTATTGATGCATCTGATGAAGAGAGCTGTGGCTCTCGAAAGCTTATACTACAATAAAGTTGGTTAGTCTTAAAGGTGCTACTGGACTCTTTACTATCTTGGAGAAAATGGCAACTTCAAAAGGCAGACTCAATGGCATACCATCAAGTTGAGGTGAAATCCCTCCCCAAACTCCCCCATCCACAGGCTCCACCCTCCACGAATTTTCCAGGCCAAAGCTGGCATCCCTACCACAGAGTCTTCAAAAGAGATTGCTACCCATGGCAGCCATCTTATGGACACTTGCTTTGCAGTAAGCCCCATTGACCTTAGTAAGCTCCTTGCCAACAGGCAAAATAGGTCAAGATGGGTAGCCGCGTTAGTCTGTCTGTAGCAGTAGAAAAGAGCAAGAGTCCAGTAGGGTCCAGTAGGGTCTCACGACACGAGACAAAAAATCACTCAGGTAATTTGAGTGTATTTTGTAATTTGAGTGTATTTTGTAATTCGAGTGTATTTGAGTGTAATTCAAGTGTATTTTGTCTCCTGTGGTTTGACCCTCAGACTAACAAAATTTGTGGTAAGGTACGAGCTTTCCGGTGACTCAGGAAAGCTCATACCCTATCACAATTTTTGTTAGCCTTATCGGAGCTACAGGACTCTTGCTTTTTTCTACTGAGGCTTTTTTCTACTGAGGTGTTTTCCCAGGGGCTGGTTCCAAAACATAGGGGTAGTCTCTGCTAAAGAGCTGGTGGGAGAGTGACCTTGGCAGCTGCGCCTCATGAGGGTAAATTTCCTGAACTCTCTCAAGTGTGCGTGCCGAGGGAAGGCGAGAACACCTCTCCAGGGCATTGGCTTCCATTGATCGTCCTCCAATTATGTGCCCAAAGCAGCAGCCGGGCGTGCCAAGCCACTCACTCATCAGCAGATAGCATCTAATTGTGCTCATTACACAGCTCGGATTGCTGTTCCCTGAATACTTTCGCCCCCAAACGGTGTCGCTGTGTAAACTCCAACCGCCGCCCACACGCTTCTCCCGGATTGCAGCAAGTCAGGGCGTGGAGGGGCCTTTCTGCAGACGGAGTTTTCCCCCGGGGAGAATTTTCTATGCATTCCCGCTTGCTGTTGCATATCCTGCAACGTTGCATAGATTAAAACAGAGACGGGCCTGAAACCCCTCGCGTCTCATGCCGAGAATCGCAGCCTGCAGTCCCCCATTAAGTGGACCCAGGCAATTGCCTAGGATGCCAGAGGAGGGGGCACCACTGATTCCTATTCATGCGTTTTGCTTTCGTTGTTCTTTTATGTTTAAATGGTTTTTCAAGCATGTTTTGATGTTTTTATTCTCTGCTGCCTTAGGGACCCTAAATTGAGAGAATGAATGAAATCCTGCCCTAGGGTTGCCAGGTCTCTCGCCCCTCCCACCGGGAGAGTAAGGTTCGCTGGCACTTACCTCATGTTGGGCATGAGGATGCTGTTCATGCGTGCCTGGGGCTGGCAACGTCACTGCACTGGCTGCATGAGTGCTCCTGCCTGCGTCTGCAACCCTGGTCTTTGTTGGAGGCCTCCCATCCAATTACTAACCAAGACTGACCCCGCTTAAGTTCTGAGATCTGGGCTATCTAGGGTCAGGGCAAGTTGGAAAAAGGGCAGCTTTAAAAATGCATTAAATACATACATACATACATAAAATAGAGACTTGAGTTGGCAGCAGTCCCTACCTGCACCCCTGGCCTCACTTTAGACCTGTTCTCATAAAGCAGAATGAGGTGGTGGAATCATAAAATAGTTGAAATGATTGTAGTCTTTCTGTGATGAATGACAGGTGAAGCATGCCATTTTTAATATTCTGCATGTTTTTGTATATACACTGTAGTGTATATAGACAATTCCCCCTGACAGAGCTGCATGTGAAATGTGTAGGGGTTGTACAATTACTAAAGATTCCTTTCCTTTGCACCAATTGGCTCTTCATCTTTGTTTTGCCTGGGTGCACCCCCCCCCACCTTCATCTCTCACATAGGAGAACATTACAAAATGGTATCCTCCATACACACAGTCTGAAGTGGTACACTACAGCCCACATTTCCGTTTCAGGAATCTACCCTCTCTTTCTTTTGAGTGTTTAGAATCCAGTACTGGCATTTGGGGTTACCATCCTCAGGCAGCTGCTGAGTCTCCCTCACGTGCCCAGCCAGGACACACTGTTAACCACTAACCACTGACCCAGGATGTCAGCCAGAGCTAGTTCCACTTTTTTGAGGGGGTGGAGCAGGCAGACAGCACCCAGGGGCCCCTCCCCTCCTCTGCACACCTCCGTGGCTCCCTTTCCCTGCCCTCTTGCAAGCCCTCCCACTGCCTGCTGGGACTGGGAGTGTGGGTGGTGGAGCACTCAAGCAGGTAAGCCATGTCAGGCATCAGAGGAGGCATGTGGGGGGTGTTCATGGCGGTGGGCCCCACAAGAAGATCTGGGCCCCGGCAGCTGTCTCGCGTTGGAGTATGCTAGCGATGGTCCCGGGTTTAGCTATCTGCTTGCTCCCGCTATCATAGAATCATAGGGTTGGAAGGGACCTCTCGGGTCATCTAGTCCAACCCTCTGCACAATGCCGGAAATTCACAAATACCTCCCCTCCTCCACAACAGTAGTGATTGAGGCCAACTGCCCCCACCCAGGGCCAGTGGGACCCAGTCAGCAGCAATGCGGGTCCCAGAGGCAGTAGCCAGGGCTGCTCAAAGACTTGCCATTTAGCTCATCTCTGTCTGCAGCTGATTTTTTGACAGACTCTTCTTCATTTCACTGGCCCATTTGTGGCTTCTGGGCAAGTTGCTTCACCGTATTCCTTCCTAACAAAGCAATAGAATGCAACCAGCTGTTTTGCACATATGCACGCTCGCACAGGCTCTTTCCCTTCACTGTGCCACTGCTCTGCTTGGCAGAGAATTGCTTAAATTAGTCACAGATCATATACATTGGTAATAAATACATGCTATTTTTTAAAAAAGAAGCATAAATGTTTGGCAAGGGGTGTGTAATTTTAAAATTTTGAGCAACATGACAAGACCCAGTATGGGACAAACTCAGTTGTGGGAGAAAATTTTCTGATGCTCTGTTCCAGTTGTTAGGAGGGAGAACAGAGGGATGCTTGTCATTTAAAATAATCTGGAATCTGGAAAAATCAAGCCACTTGTTGCAAACAAGAAGATGCTGGAAAAGAGAACCCATGAGCCACGATAGCTAAGTGGAACCTCCATATTCAGGGGCAGGCTGCCTCTGAGAACAGCTTCCAAGAAGCATCTATTGCTGGAACAAGAATACAAGACTAGATGGAACCTTGGCTTGATCCTCCAGTGCTCTTTGTATGCTTATAAATACAGCTGTATCCACAAAACACGCTCACGATACCTCATGTGATAGATTGGCACAGAACTTCAGCTCTCTGACTTCCTGCCTGGCTGTCTTTCACTTCCTGTCCTGGGTGTGGAAACGCATGAAATCACTCAGGGACTCCACCCAGTTTAACCACCCTTGCTGAGAAAATGTGTGGTGTCCACATACATAGCACATCAAATCCTTTTTCTCATGTAATGTGGTATAGCAGGGCATATTAACTGATTTTAACCTTTCCAAAATCTTACATGCACTACTGCATCATTAATATGGACAAACTTGGAGTCAGGACTAGCATTTCAAGTTCTATTTCAAATGTTTTTTGAGTTGAGTGTTTGAGGAGAGAACTGGGTGGTGGTAAACCACCTGCTTTGCAAGACAGCGTATCGAGTTTGGTTCCCAGCATCTACTCTCTGGTGATGGAAAAACCTGTCTCTGCATGAGACCCCAGAGAGTTGCCACCAGTCAACATAAACAACTCTGTTTAGAACAGTTTATTTATTTAAAACGTTTTTATACTGCCTTTCTACCCAATTTGGGTCCCCTGACAATGATCTTAGTCAGCATAGGGCAGCTTTGTAGGGACCTAGGAAAGTAGGAGTTAGGGTCCTGAGAAGGTTCAGAGAAGCAGTGCAGTCTAAGGCAGATGAGGGCTGGATGGGGATTTCCTCAAAAGAATTAAAGGAAGAATCTAGAAGGAAAGAAGCTGAGTCTGAAATGTGAAGGAAAAGCAGGAGAGAATCTGAACAGGGAAAAGAAGTAAATTGAGACAGAAGCTGCAGTCCTTATGAAATGAAATCCTGCCCTCAAGTCATAGTTGATTTATGGCGATCCCTGGTGAGGTTTTCATGGCAAGAGACTAATAGAGATGATTTGCCATTGCCTGCCTCTTCAACCCTAGTCATCCTTGGAGGTCTCCCATCCAATTACTAACCAAGGCCGACCCTGCTTAGCTTCTGAGAACTGAACCAAAATATGAGTAGCCAACTCTTTTACAGCTAACATGTAATGTAGTGGTTTGGGTTGAACTAGAATCTGATAGGCCAGTGTTCAAGTCCATTCTGCCAGGAAGTTTGATTTGAATTTAATTTAATTAGATTTTGCACACCCTCCCCACAAGCTGGCTCAGGGCTGGTCACCACAGTATAATAATAATAATACAATTTGATAAAAATACAGTACATAAGTTAAAAAATATATAATCACAATACAAAAGTTAAAACCAAATAATCCAAGATATGGATTTCAGTATTTATAGGCTTGCATGACCTTGGACCAGTGTGTCTCCCTCAGAATTGTTGTATGGATAAAATAGGCAAGGGGAGACATGTAAGGTACCCTGAGCTTCTTGGAGACAGGGAGGGGGTGTGGCTTTGGTAGTAGAGCATCCCCTCTGCATTCAGAAGATCACAGGTTCAATCCCTGCCATCTCCTGGCAAAAAGAATCACATATTGGATTTGAGAGCATACTGGCTTGGATGGTTGGAGTAGAAAATACTGACCTTGATAGACCAATCATTGATTCATACATTTAACTTTCTTTTGCATGGGGGAAAAATTTCTAGAGTTCATTCTCCCTCTCACCCAAGATCAGTTGTATTCCAAGCAAAAACTGCCTTTCATTTAGAAGCCTATTCAGACACTTCATCATTTTCTAGGGTTAACCTTTTGTTTCCCAGTTCCTCAGGTCTTGAAGAGCTGCACAGAGTTTGTAGAAAAGCATGGGATAGTGGACGGGATTTACCGGCTGTCAGGGGTCTCATCAAACATCCAGAAACTAAGGTAAGGGCTGCCTCGAGTGCTGAAAGGACCCCTTTGTTTACTTTCTCCTTAGTCCCCCGCTTCTTATAAAATTACTGTCCAGAACTCACTGCCACAACATAGGGTGATGTGGAACATTGGTGGCTTTAACAAAGGATTTGAGAAATAAAGAAGGACCTATCAAAAGTCATGATAGATACATGACGCCTCTATATCTCTAGGGATGTTCAGACCCCCACTGGTTCCACTCATGTTCTGTTCACCAGTTGCAAACAGGGATCCAGTTTTTTGATGTCCAGTTTTTCATTGAAACAGTGCAGCCCCACACAATCAGGTTTTCACACAAGCATGTTCTCATACAGCCTGATGGAATTCTACTCCCCCACCCATACATGCTGTGCCACTGCTTTACTTAGGTACGTACATGCCATTAAGTTGCAACAGACATAT